>NW_004444093.1:3376-30720 GCF_000243295.1 Trichechus manatus latirostris
CAAAGAATCAGTCATTGAAAGCCCTATGGTGCACAGCCATGAACAAGAATCTACTAGACTGCAACTTTTTTTTTTTTTTTTTTTTTTTTTGCCTTTGTTAAGCCGAATGGCTTAGAGTGTCTGACTAGTCTACCATCTTGGCTCTGCCTCCCCAAAAAAGAATTTTTTAATTAAAATATTTTATTATGTTTTTGATGAAAGTTTACACAGCAGAAAAATGAATATTTTGTAAGACTATTAGACTGAATTTTAGAAAATAGAGATAAATGATTATAACATAGTGAAAATCTAAATTGCTTTTGAGATATAAAGTTTATCTTTCTTTTTAAATGATTCAGATCAACGAATCCAAATAATTTTACTTAAATACGCCCAGTTTAAGTAGTATTCATCCCTAAAAATAATTAATTGTGTCTACACACTAACCTTTTGGTTCAGTTGCAGTTTGAATTTTCTGATTAAGTTAAACTACGCTTTATTTGAAATCCCTGGGTAAGGCAAAAAGTTAAGAGCTTGACTACTAGCTGAAAGGTTGGTTGTTTGAACACACCTCAGAAGACAGGCTTGGCAATCTGCTTCTGAAAGGTGACAGTCTTGAAAACTCTATGCAACTGTTCTACGCTGCACACATGGGGTTGCCATGAGTTGGAATCAACTCAAAAGTAACCACCACCACCAAGAACAATATGCTTTATTTATGAAATTCTCTACCTGGTCATTTAACATCAAATTAGAATGACATGGTCTTGTATTTCTAGTAAATTTCTTACAGGGATCAAATAAAATTTCCTCTAAACTTCAATTGAAGGAAATTATGGAGGAAAATATCAGGCTACAGAATTATTACTTGGTTAAAATTTACATGTCTTTAAAAGAACATGCCTCAAAAATTCTTATCTGAATTAAACTCAAATAAACAAGACTAATCAACAGAATTTGTAGCATATGATCAGGAACCTATGGTACTGAAGGAAGAAGTCCAAGCTGCACTGAAGGCATTGGCAAAAAACAAGACTCCAGGAATTAACGGAATATCAATTGAGATGTTTCAACAAACGAATGCAGCACTGGAAGTGCTCACTCTTCTATGCCAAGCAATTTCTAAGACAGCTACTAGGCCAACCTATTGGAAGAGATTCGTATTTATGCCTATTCCCAAGAAAGTTGATCCAACCAATGTGGAAATTATCAAACAATATCATTAATATCACAAGTAAGTAAAATTTTGCTGAAGATCATTCAAAAGCAGCTGCAGCAGTATATCAACAGGGAATTGCCAGAAATTCAGGTTGGATTCAGAAGAGGACGTGGAACCAGGGATATCATTGCTGATGTCAGATGGATCCTGGCTGAAAGCAGAGAATACCAGAAAGATGTTTACCTGTGTTTTATTGATTATGCTAAGGCATTCGACTGTGTGGATCATAACAAATTATGGATAACATTGTGAAGAATGGGAATTCCAGAACATTTGTGTTCATGCGTAACCTGTACATAGATCAAGAGACAGTTGTTTGTACAGAACAAGGGGATACTTAGTGGTTTAAAGTTAGGAAAGGTGGGCGTCAGGGTTGTATCTTTTCACCATACCTATTCAATCTGTATGCTGAGCAAATAATCCAAGAAGCCGGACTATATGAAGAAGAACAGGGAAGCAGGATTGGAGGAAGACTCTTCAACAGCCTACGTTATGCAGATGACACAATCTTGCTTGCTGCAAGTGAAGAGGACTTGAAGCACTTACTGATGAAGATCAAAGATCACAGCCTTTAGTACGGATTGCACCTCCACATAAAGAAAACAAAAATCCTCACAACTGGACCAGTAAGCAACATCATGATAAATGGAGAAAAGATTGAAGTTATCAAGGATTTCATTTTACTTGGATCCACAATCAACATCCATGGAAGCAGCAATTAAGAAATCAAGCGACGCATTGCATTGGGCAAATTGGCTGCAAAAGACCTCTTTGAAGTGTTGAAAAGCAAAGATGTCACCCTAAGGACTAAGATGCGCCTGGCCCAAGCCATGGTGTTTTCAATTGCCTCATATGCATGCGAAAGCTAGACAATGAATAAGGAAAACCGAAGAATTGATGCCTTTGAATTGTGGTGTTGGCGAAGAATATTGAATATACCATGGACTGCAAAAAGAACGAACAGGTCTGTCTTGGAAGAAGTACAACCAGAATGCTCCTTAAAAGCAAGGATGGTGAGACTACATCTTACATACTTTGGATATGTTGTCAGGAGAGATCATTCCCTGGAGAAGGACATCATGCTTGGGTAAAGTAGCGGGTCAGCGAAAAAAAGGAAGACCCTCTATGAGATGGATTGACACAGTGACTGCAAAAATGGGCTCAAGCATAACAATTGTGAGGATGGCTCAGGACCAAGGTGTGTTTGTTCTGTTGTTCATACAGTCGCTATGAGTCGGAACCAATTCGATGGCACCTAACAACAACAATCAGCAGAATTTAAATGAACTAATTACAGAAAGTAAACTATGTTCGTTTTCATTTGCTAAATGTAAAAATTGTTCTTTTAGTTTAAATTACCTCCACTCTAAGAAATTCATGGGAGGGTAAGTCAGGTATGACATGGACAAGAGGAGTCAAGGGAGGCCATGAAAACTAATGAGGTTTATTACACTCACCGTTCCCAGAGACAGGGAGGCACGTCATGCCATCCTACAGGGCCACACAGGGGGTTGCACCCGGGGACAGGTGCAACAAGCTGGATTGTAGGAAAGGGCTTATGTAGGCCAACAGAGTGGGGTTAGGTAGTTTTCAGGGGCTTTCTGGAGATGGGGCATTTTGGAGAATTCTGCAGGCTCGGAGGCATAATGGCTGTCCCTAAGTGTTTGGTACCTGACCCCTAGGGTTATTAGGGTGGGTACGTAGTGGCCCAGGAGTGTGAGAACCTGATAAGAGAGTGTAAAGTGAACTTAATCAGCTGCTGAAGAAGGGAACAGACGGGCCTCTAACCAGGGCCTGAAAAATGTTTCAAGACATCATTTTAAGGAGATAATACTGCAACCTCAAACAGGGTATTCATTTTGGGAGCCCTAGTAATATTACATAACTTCTCAACCTTTTGGGCAACACAGAATGAGACTATTGGAGTCCTATCTTTCCCATTTTAAATATTTATTTAAAATAAAAATGCATAAAATATAATATTAGTGATAAAATGAGGAAATAAGTCACATAATGCCTGAAACGCCTCTATATTACTTAGCACTTGTGAAAATTTTATTTTTTATTTATATATGGTTATTAGATTCTTTACAACTTCTGTTTCTCACACAGTTCAGTTGATTTGTACACAAACAGAATTTTGGGATTAACACCAGTATGAGTTTCTTTCCGTGGAGAGCAAAGAGAGGTATCTTTGCTACTATGAGCATTAAAAACAACTGAACAGACCTTCAAGATGGAGAAGACAATTGATGATACTCTGATTGCTGGTGTGTGTAACCGTATGTCTTAGGCTGGGTTCTCTAGAGAAGCAAAACCAGTAAAGTGTATAAGTATATAACTATATATATATTTATAGTTACATCAAGGAAATGACTCACGTGGTTGTAGAGGCTGTGGGTCAGGATAGAGGCTTCTCGTGATTTATGTAGCCACAAAGACTGGTGAACCCAAGATCAGCAGGTTAGAGAACAGGGATCTTGCTCACAGGCTGAGAAGCTTGATGAATCCCAAGATCAGCAGTCAAGAGTGCAGGTAAGCTACTAGCTCAAGTCCCAAGAACCGGAGATCAGATGTACAGGAGCCAGCTGCAAGATCCAGCATGGGCAAAAAGCTCCCAAGCCTTGCCACACTATCCACTTATATTCAACACAGGCCACATGCCCAAGAAAACTTCCTTTCAACTGATTGGAGACTCACAGCAGATCCCATCATGGATGTGATCACATCATATCAAACTTCATCATGGAAGTGATCACGACATCATATGACTGCCAAACCACTGAGAATCATGGCTCAGCCAAGTTGACACACAATCTTAACCATCACAGTCCACCCCTTGTCAACTTGTCACCTGTACACATCTCTTCAAACCATATATAATCTCTCAATAAAGACAACTATAAAGTCATACTTGTGCCTAACATGATACAACGAACACACATACAAAGCAGAAGTACTCATAACAATTACAGTCCTCGTTTCTGCAACTGGTCACTTGGTCTTAACTGGTATTTAGAACTGTCTTCTTCCACCACCCATTCCGTATTCCTTTGCCCTCAGCAAGCACCTCAGCTGGTCGTGGTTCTTTGCCTGGTGGGGTGACCAAAACCTTCATTCCTGAAGGGTCTGGGCCGTTAGTAGTCAGGTCAAAATTGGGTTGCTGCAGTTTTCCATTGACTTTAATCACTGGGCATGGCAGTAGTAAGAGATGCCTTAAGGCATCTACTGCATTCCAGACATACTCTTCTTTACCTCCATTGTGTAATATCAATCCGATTTCCTCTTGGTAATCAGGATCAATCACATCAACCAGTATGGTAACTCCCTTCTTTGCTTGTTGATCCAGAGGCATAAGGAGCCCAAAGTGGCCAGGTGGCATTCTTAGCTTCCAGTTCAATTGAATCAGTGATGTGTCGGGAGCATTCCTCCCTTTGGAACTAAGACTTCTAGACCTGCAGAGCATAAGGTTGAGGGAAAAGGAAGCAAAAATCTTGCAAGTGGGTCACTAGGGGTAATAATGTCTGGTGGCCCTTGATTCCTGGACCCATGAATCCTGGCTATGGGAGAACCAACACCATATATTGGACATGGTTTAGAACATTTATAGCCTCCTGGAAAACATTGCCCCAACCTGCAAGGTATTACCACCTAGCTGGCACCGTAATTGTGTGTTTAGGAAGCCATTCCATCATTCTATCAAGCCAGCTGCTTCAGGATGATAGGAAACATGGTTAAGACCGGTGAAATCCATGAACATGGTCCTACTGCTGCAATTCATTTGCTGTGAAGTGAGTCCCTTGATCAGAGGCAATGCTGTGGGAGTTACCATGACAGTGGATAAGACATTCTGTAAGTCCATGGATGGTAGTTCTGACAGAGACATTGCATGCAAGGAAGGCAAATCCATATCCAGAGTAAGTGTCTGTTCTAGTAAGGACAAAACACTGCCCTTTCCATGATGGAAGTTGTCATATGTAATAAATTTGCCACCAGGTTGCTGGCTGATCACCTCGAGGGATGGTGCCGTATCAGGGACTCAGTGTTGGTCTCTGCTGTGGCAGATTGGGCACTCAGCAGTGCCTGTAGCCAAGTCAGCCTTGGTGAGTGGAAGTCCATGTTGCTGGGCCCCTGCATAACCTCCATCCCTGCCACCATGGCCACTTTGTTCATGATCCCATTGAGCAATGGCGGGAGTAGCTGGGGAAAGAGGATGACTGGTTTCCACAGAACGTGCCATTCTATCCACTTGATTGTTAAAATACTACTCTGCAGAGGTCACGCTTTGGTAAGCTTTCACATGAGACACAATTATCTTCACTTCTTAGGCCCATTAAGAGAGGCCTATCCACATACCTCTTCCTCATACCTCCTTGTCTCCAATTTTCTAATCATGTTACTTCCAAGTCCCTGACCATCCAGCCAAACCATTGGCCACAGCCCATGAATCAGTATATAATCGCACATCTAACCATTTCTCCTTCCAAACAAAGTGAACTACCACGTGCACTGCTCGAAGTTCTGCCCACTGTGTCCTTTAGGAGGCCTCAGAAAGGGGCTGTCGTGCTGCCACTGTCCACTTTTCAGTGGTGCCTGCATATCATGCAGGAACATCTGTAAACCAGGCATGAGTTTTCTCTTCTTCAGTCAACTGATCATAAGGAACTCCCCATGAGACTATAGGTGCACTGGGAGATGGCAGGTAATGTGACAGGAGTGGAGACCATGGGCATTTGGGCCACTTCCTCATGCAACTTACTTGTGCCTTCAGGTCCTGCTCAGGCCCAATCTTGTATATACCACTTTCATTTAATGATGGAGTGCTGCTGTGTACATCCAGCTTTATGCCTCTATGGGTCAGACGATATCCAGTTCATGATGGGAAGCTCAGGCCGCATGGTGACTTGGTGTCCCATGGTTAAGTGTTCAGTCTCTGCTAAGGCCCAGTAACAAGCCAAAAGATGCTTCTCAAAAAGAGAGTAGTTATCTGCAGAGGATGGCAGGGCTTTACTCCAAAATCCTAAGGGTCTGTGCTGTGATTTTCCAATGGGGGCCTGTCAAAGTCTCCAAACAGCATCTCTATCTGCCACGGACACTTCAAGCACCATTAAACTGGAAGACATGGCTCTGCTTACCCTGACTGGCTGAGTTTTATGGCTTTGACCTATGTAAGCCTCAGTTAACTCATCTGTACAATAGGAATAATAACCTCTGTCCTGCTTTTGCGGCAGACATACGCTGTCATTGGGGGTGGTAGATTCCCCAGGCCCCTTCCTTCTTGTCCTGTTTCCTCACTTTCTGAGCATAGGTCTGTACCTAAGACAGACATACACTCACTCATAGGCTATCTTTTCCCTGTTACTGCCCTGATCCTTTTCCTCCTTCACAACATCTCAAGGCTTCCCCCACCAGAAAGCTTTTCCTGATCAGTCCCACTTTTCTTCTACATCACTGAGGCTGAGCCTAGACCAGAAAGGGTAATGGATGGACCCAGAAGAACTTGCATTTGGCTTGTTT
Source organism: Trichechus manatus latirostris (assembly GCF_000243295.1). NCBI lineage: Eukaryota > Metazoa > Chordata > Mammalia > Sirenia > Trichechidae > Trichechus > Trichechus manatus. The sequence goes on from NW_004444093.1 coordinate 10,092, forward strand.
CATCACCTCATGACCTGGGGCTGGTTTCTGGAAGGAAGTGGGTGTAAGCATTGCCTGCAGCCTCTCTGAGGTACTTTAGTAAACTGCTGTTCTAGTGCTCTTGTGTGCCATGCTAGGTAGATGAAGTTGCCCGAGCAGTTTGGCAGATGGGAGAGAGTAAGACTCTCTTTGTATACTTAGAATGGTCAAGTACACATACCAGCAGCTGCTGCACATCTGTGTGCCAATGAAAAAAGCACAGCACCCCCAAACAGGACTCTCAAATCCCCTCAGAGTCCTCCCTTGAGGAGGGAGGAGTGTTCTTCCATTTTTGCACCCCACTCCTGCCACTAAATGTCTTAGGCTGGGTTCTCTAGAGAAGCAAAACCAGTAAAGCATATAAACATATATATGTATATGTATATATATATATGTATATATATATGTATATATATATATATATTTATATCAAGGAAATGGCTCATGAGATTGTAGAGGCCAGAATGTCCCAAGTCCGTGGATCAGGATAGAGACTTCTGATTCACATAGCTGCAGGGGTTTTTGAACCCAAGATCAGCAAGTCAGAGATCAGTGCTCTTGTTCACAGGCTGTGAAGGTTGATGAATTCCAAGATCAGTAGGCAAAACCACAAGGCTTCTCTTGATTCATGTAGCTGCGGAGGCTGGCGAACCCAAGATTGGCAGGTAAGCTGCTAGCTCAAGTCCCAAGAACCAGAGGTCAGATGAACAAGAGGCAGCTGCAGGACCCAGAACAAGCCAAAAAAAACCTTGGCTAGGTGAGCAGGAAGGAAGTAGGAGGCGGAGGGAGGAGATATGAAGGCTGAGGGGCAATGAGCTGCCACAGGTCCCAACCCTCCTGGTACCACTCAAGAGATTCCATTATGGGGGTGATCACGTATCAAATTTCAACAGGGAAGTGATCACAACATTATACAACTGCCAAAACACTGAGAATCATGTGTCAACGGCCAAGTTGACACACAATCTTAACCATCACACACCCTCACAAGGGTGCCATGCACACTATTTACATCATTAGCAAGCTATCCAATCCCCTTGGTGGGCCACAAGCACCTCATTTGCATAATTCCAACCAGTCTTTTGGTGGGAGTTATAAGAACTTGGTGAAAAAGTCCATATGTCTTAGGCTGGGTTCCCTAGATGAGCAAAAGTAGTGAAGTGTACATATATATTCAGAGAGAGAGACACAGAGAAAGAGAGAGAGATTTATCTCAAGGAAATGGATCATACGATTGTAGAGGCTGCCAAGTCCCAAGTCTGTGCTTCAGGTGTCAGACTGGAGGCTTCTCCAGACTCATGTAGCTGCAGGGGCTGACGAACCCACGATTAGCAGGTCAGATGGCAGGCTGCTGGCTCACGGCTGCAGAGGCTGAAGAATCCCAAGATTGGCAGGTATATGGCAGGCAGTTGGCTCATATCCAATAACTGGAGGTCAGATAATGATGAGCCAGATGCAGGATCCAGAGTGAGCAAATTATAGTTTGGTAGCTCAGTATGAGTGTACTGTTTTGTAATTAAGAAAAAAAATAAAAGAGAGGGAGTGGGCAGGATCAAGTAAGGGGAGACAGACATGTAACGAGTCAATGCAATGAGAGTTCTTGGTATGGAAGTCAAAAAGTGCATGGGGCCCATTGGGGACACAAAGTAGGCAGTGCCCTACTTCCAGAGAAGTACAGGGAAGGCTTCATGGAGGAGGTGGTACCCATGTTGAGTCTTAATAGATGGGCAAGTTTGGCCCTGGTAGGCAAGGGAAGATTCAGCATTCCAGAAAAGGCAGCAGAGTGAGCAGAGGCACTGAGGTGTGGCCCAGCTGGGCACTCTTGGGGGCCTGCCAGGGGCAAGGCTGGTAAAGGCATAGAGGTGGTGGTGAGGGCAAGGCAAGAAATGAACGTGATGAGTTTCCACATAGGCCCCATGAGGAAGGCCCCATCTTCCCTCCCAAGGGGCATGGCCTTTTAGCAGGTGATAGGGAGCTCCAGAGGGTTTAAGGTGGGTAAGGACAGGCTCAATTCCTTGTGGACCAACACTCACTCTGACTGCAACACAGAGGATGGAGCAGAGGGGTAGAGCTGGAGGTAGCTGGGGAACCAGTAAGGGGGCTACTGCACTTGTCAGGCAAGGGTCTGAACTATGCCGGGGCTTTGGGCTTGGGAGAGGTTAGATAAGGTAAAGTTGGGAGGCAAAATTTGCAGGACTTTGTTCCCGAAAGGCTCTTTGGGATGCAAGGTAAGAAGGAGTCTGGGTGCCCCCTAGGTTTCTGGGTTGAGTGGAGCTGAGTGGATGGTGGTGCTACTCACAAAGATCGGAAATACGAAGGGGCGGGGGCAGGACAGGAGTTGAATTTGGGACACACCTAGTTTGGGCTCTAAGAACAACTTCAGAAGGTGTTTGGGTTGCAGGAAGAAGACAGGCAAGAGACACTGGAAATCAAAAGAGAGTAAAAAGTGGATGGAGCAAGGCCCTGATCCTGGAGAAATGGAGGTTAAGTTATAGGTAGACAGATTACTATTAAACTGAATGCGCATCTCTAGGCTGAGCTTCAAGGAGAGGAAGTGAGGGAGTGCGATATAGACACATTTGTTGGTCTGGGAGCAGGAATCTGAGGGAGCTTCACCTGACAAATTGAAGGTTCTCAGAGGAGGCAAGCTGAGCCTGGGTCTGAGAATGGCCAAAGGATGCAAGGCCATTGTGGGGACTTGGAGAGGGAAGTGAACAAAGTTAGAGTAAAAGCCTTGCTGAGGTGGACCCAAGGGCCAAGCTGAGGTTGAAGCGATTGCTTTTCACTCCCTGCAGGCCCTGGATAATTTTCAGCCTGGGGCAGGAGGTGGGTGGACTGGGATGGGAAAGTGAGGTATAGGTTTGCTAACAGTTCAGTTCAGGTTGTTTAACACATGTTAAAAGCCAGACTCAAGAGAAGAATGGGACTCTATTTTACTAGGCAATGTTGAGAACCAGAACCACAGATACTAAACCTCCTTCACCCTGAGCCCAGGCCAAGATCCTAACATTTCTGCTCAAAGAAACAGCCACGGAAAGCCATTTTTGTTACCTTAAGAGAATAAATATTTCCAGAAGGTTAAGCCAAAGTAAAGGGGCTGATGAGTTGGCAGGAAGTGAGGATGGACAGTTTTGACGGACAGCTGGGGGTATCGACGCCCTCAATGAGTCATCCGTGTGTCAGACGCTTGCTGACTCACTTTTCCCACCCCAGGGCTTCAGAAATTGCCCCTGTTTTGGAGATGATGCAGTGATGTCTGTGAACTCCCAAATGGCCCCAGTGACTTGGTGTGTTGGTGGTGCGGGAGGGGCTGGAGGCTGTGGCCAAGGCCAGCCTTATATCCCTGTTTCTATTTTACCACCAGGGAAGAAATGAGAGTCAAGTTTAGAAAATGTCCAGGTATGATATTCAGTTACAGGACAGCTGTATTCTCAGGGCCAGCTGTTTATCTTTAAGCTTAAGTCCAATCCTGGGCCACTGCTGCAGGAGAGGCAAACAGTCAAGTCTTGCCCTTCAGCGTCACCGGAAGGCCCGGGATATTCTCCAGGCATTGGGCTTCGCATAGCAGTTGTACAGAGGCTTGAGACTCTGATGCTTCTTCTGCTTGCTTAGCTTGGTCGGGTCAGAAACCTCAAAGAAGGCAGGGGCAAACTCCACAAGGCACCGGGGATCAATGATGGTGACCTCATGCATGTACTCCTTCGTGGTCAGCACCAGCTTGTGGTACACCACCCATTCTGGCTGTATGTTGAAGAATGCACTGGAAGGATGGATGTAGACCACTTGCTGGTCAATCAGTATCCAGTAACCCTCCTGCAGGTCTTTTTTGGCAGCATTCTCGAAGAAACCAGTGCAGATGGCCTTCTATGCTCAGACTATGGACTTGCAACAGGAGACCACATCCAGCTTGTGTCTGTCCATTATGCCTAACATCTGCTGGCAGATATCCTGGACCTGGTGCAGGGAACGAGCCTGGATAAAGTTCTCATAGCACCATGGGTTGGAGAACTTGTTCTCTCAGGTGTTGTACCCTTTGGTCTGGTGGAATTTGGCTGTCTTTTGATCCGAGAGGGCTTGTTTATCCTTCGGCCTGTAGAAGATGTTCTGCACAGACAGCATGGACATGACGGTCAGTGTTTCCTTGCTGCATGCCAGGTGCACAGACGTGATCAACATTTTACACAGTACTGACTGCAGATGGAACTCTGCCATCCTGAAGCCCAGGCTAGTGAGCAGATCCTTGTCATCCAGAGCCTCCAGCATGTACAACTGCTCCATGGCTGTCATCAGGGTTTTCATTGGTGGGGCATCCACGAAGTCAAAGGACAGCAGGTCATTGAAGCCCATGGCCTTGAGAGAGAGCACGGTATTTGCTAAGTTGGTTCTCTGGATCTCCAGCACGTTGGTGACCAGCATTTCGTCTGGGTAGGCACTTTCTTTGTACAGCCTGTAGCACTTCCGTGGGCCAGCTCTCTCAGGTCTGTCAGCTCGTTGCTTTTCCTGAGCCTGAGAAACAGACGTCACCACGATGTGGTCGATCTCTCTTGGAATTGTACACTTTCTGCTTCACAAATCCAGGGTCCACCACATAGTGAATACCACTGATAGCGATATCTCTAGATATCTCTACGATGTTGGTTGCAATCACGACCTTTCTGTTGCCAGGTGGAGCAGGGTCAAAAATTCAGGCCTGCATCTCACTGGGAAGGGTAGAGTACACGAGTAGGATAATTAACTCCAGAACATCAGGTCCCAGGGGTTTCACTCACTCACAATTTCATTCACTCATTTCATTTAATCTCACAAGCAGTGATGATCTCCTCCTGACTCATCAGGAAGACCAGGATATCAACTGCTGGCTCTGTTAAGTGGATCTGCATGACAGTGATCAAGCTGGCACCCAGATAATGTCTCAGGTTCCTTTGTGTACAGTATTTCAGCTGGATAGGTTGGACGTGGGATGGGGAACATGGGAGCTTCATAAAAGTACAGAGAAAAGTTCACTGCATCCAACGTGGCTGAGGTGACAATCAGCTTCATGTCCTGTCATTTCTGAACCGTCTTTTTCAACAACCCAAAGAGCAAGTCAGTGTGAACTGTTCTCGCGTGTGCCTTGTCCAACATGATGATCGCATACAGAGTGAGGTCAGGCTCCATCAGGTACTCTCTGAGCAACATCCAGTTCGTCATGTACTTGATGACTGTTTCAGGGCTGGTGCAGTCCTCAAATTGAATGGTGTAGCCCACCTGTTGGCCTAGGCGACAATCAGACTCCTCTGACACTATTTTGGCTGTCATTCTTCTGGGCTGGGTCATCCAATCTTGCCCCTCCATGTGTAGCCCACCTCCGCCAGGCACTAAGTGATCTGCATTGTCTTCCTAGATCCTGTATCTCCAATAACAGTCAGGATCTGATTGCCATGGACAGCCTGGACCAGCTGCTTCTTGAGTTTATAGATGGGCAGGCTCTCCCTCTGCTCCAGGATTGACATCTGGGTCTTTTTCCATAAGATTGTTTTTGCCCCCAAAGGCATGTTTCTTCCACTTGGGAACATCATTGGACATCATCCCAATACGCCTGTTGGCAGCAATCTACCTGCCTTCTGCATCAGGTGGAGGATCAACCCAGAGTTTGTTGAGTTCCATGGGAATAGAATCCATTTCAGCTTCCCGTTGGGCATGCTTGAGTTCCGCCTTTCTTTAGCCAAGGCACTCTGCATCATGGCTGCTTGGGAGGGGGAGCCATCTGGGTTCTTAACAATTTTAGTGGGGCTCATGTCCATGCTTTTCTTGGTGTGCTCTCTCAGGAATGGAGGATCTTTCTCAACAAGTTCAATCTCAAGGTCCTCATCTTCTTCATCATCCACCTTCGGGAGAATGCTGGTGTCTTCATCAAGTCTGTAAACTCATCTTTGGAAAGGACATTGACAGCAATCATCTGTTTGATCTCCCACTTCTTTGAGTCAGAGATGTGGGTGAGGCACTTGCGCTCCAGCCAGTCATCCTCTATTTCAGGGTCACTGATGAGGGAGAGGTGGGCGGGTCTATTAGGATTCCACACTGAGGTCTCCTCATTGCTCTCCCAAACAGTATTTCGTTGTCGATTTGGGTTCAGATCTCCTCCAGTCTCTTGATCCACATCCTTTATGCTTAGGCTAGTCCTCGTCCCGGTGAAGGACAGCATTTTGACCTTGACCCTCTGGCCTTTGCTCACCACATCAGCCACATTGACCACGCGACCTTCCCACTGGAGGCCAGAAATGTGCACCAGCCCTTCCCATTGTCTCCTTAGTCCCTCCAGTTGCACAAAGCGCCTGAACTGCATGATGATGATAGATTTGCCATTGTAAATATCCCCGATGGCAAGCTCCTTGAGGGGAGGGGGGTCCATATGCTTATCCCACCATCTGTCCAGATTCCTCTCCCAATACTTGTCCCAGTCCTTGTGGTCTTTGGGGGGACTCTGACTTCTGCTCCTGGACCAATATCTATTCCTCCTCTTGGTCTTGGAATGTGATGGAGAATGGGACCGGTGTCTCCACTTATGGTCTGTATCTCGGTCTCACTCTTGGTCTGTCTGTCTCAGCTTCAGCTCTGCTTCTTTCTTTTTGCCCTCTCCCGGTGCTCAGCATCTCTCTGCTTCTCCTGGCCTGCAGTGCTGCGCATTAAGCTTTCCAGTTCTTTCACATCATGTGACTTTCACATCATCCTCGCCCAGCATGTTCCTAATGGAGGTGTTGTCTAGTTGGCAAAAGACTGAGAAGAGTTCTTTCAACTTTTCTTTTTCGGTTTTGGGTTTAATAACTGGCTCTTTGCTAGCAGAAGGCTTTGATGGAGGCCCCATGGTTTGCGTGAGGTGCAGCAAGTTATTAATAAGAGAGTTCGTGAATTTTGCATCATTTTTAACCAGAGAGGCCTTAAAACTATCAAATGTGGTACTTTTCTCAGCAAGATTGATCACAAATTCAGACAGATTCTTTTCATTGATCCCTAAATCATTTTCCATCTCGGTGCAAACCTTCGACACCAAAAATAAATACTCTAGTTTAGTGAGTTCTTCTGCTGGGCCTGGCTCTGCCTGGGTTACGGCTCCTGTCATAGGCGCAGCCACAGCCATAACTACAGCAACCTTTCTGCCTCCACAAGACCAGGCCTCGGAGGTACTCCTGGCTGACTGCAGTTTCCACATCGAATCTCAGATAGATGGATACTGGGAACACTCCGTGGTGCAGGAAAGGTTGATCACTCTAAGGGATGTTGTCTTTCCAGGCTTTTATATTGTTCAGTGTCATGCTTTCAAATCCAATCAATCCAATCCAATCACATTCAATTAATCCAATAAATTTAACCCAACCTCATGTGATCTAATCAAACCACTCAATCCGATCCCATGTAATCCATTCAATCTAATCAATCAATCCAGTCACATTTGTCTAATCCAGTTAACCTAATGCAATCATAACTATCTAATTTGTTGTTTAAAATCTCTGGTAAGGGGGGAGGGAAGCCCAGTGGTAGAGCACCAACGCCACCTCTGTGCCGTTGCCCTCGGATAATGAAAGCAGTAGGAGGCACCATGGTAAGACATCCATATGCACAAGGCCCCAGGTGGGTGGCTTAAGAGGAAGCAAAGGAACAGTAGGCTGTCAGTAGCCCAGAGCCCTGATTACGTCCAGGGTTCAAGTCATTCTTGGGTTTCTGTAGGGAGGTAGAACATTCTCCCCACTCCCAGGTACAATTTCATGACAGAGAGACAAACAATCCAATCCAGAAAAGACCTAGAAGACTCATACGGTCGTCTCCATAAGTACAGAAAAGGCATTTGGCAAAATTCAACACCCTTTGCTGATTTAATTGAAAAACAAAAGAAAACAAAACCACTTATAGGGATAGGAGTGGAAGGGAAATAGGAAACATTTTTAAGAGGATTAAGAGCATTTTATGAAATACTCAATGCAGAAATACTCAGCGCAGAAAGACTGAGAGCTTTTTTATGAAGGTCAGGAACAAGACAGGGATGCTGCCCACTCTCACCACACGCTAGACAACATCCTTCTGGAAGTCCTAGCCAGAGCTATTAGGCTAGTAGCTAGGGGGAAATTAAGAAGACAAATAGATAACAAATAAATAGAAACATAGATACAAAGATAGACGGGTGATCGATAGATAGGATAAGAAAAGATAAAATACAATTAAAAAAAAGAAAGTACAGTATCCCCATTGAGAAGGAAGAAGTAAAACAATCCCTTTTATCAGACAACAAGTTCCTATATGTAGATGAACAAGTGGGAAAAGGAATGAAAGAAACATGACCACTGACCAGAGTATGTAAAAGAAGAAAGTACCTAGAAAGAAATATCACCAGGAAGGTGAAAAATGTGCACACAGAAAACTGTAGACAGTGACTAAAAGAAATGAATAAGGAAGACGGAAGAAGAATTGATGTCTTTGAATTATAGTGTTGGCAAAGAATACTGACTATACAATGGACTGCCAGAAGAATGAAAAAATATATCTTGGAAGTACAGCCAGAATGCTCATTAGAAGCAAAGGTGGTGAGACTTTGTCTCATGTACTTAGGCCATGCTATCAGGAAGGAGCAGTGAAATTAGGGCATTTAAAAGCACCATGAATATGGTGAAATTGAGAAAGGCACACATTTGTCCAGGGCAAGATACCTGCTCAGAAAATACCTGAGAATTCCTATGCTTTCACATCAGGCTGATCATTAAGGTCAGTGCAAGCCTGGCTAAGGGTTGAAAGAGAGCCCCTGCACTGATCAAATCTGCAAAGACTGGCAGAAGTTTTCAAGGAAATTTCTCAAAACTTTAGATGAACTCAGGTAAGAAATAGAACTTCAGGCACTGCACACAACTAGGAAAGCAGTCTTTGTAAAAGCAGACTCTAGATTTCAATGAATAATAATAATAAAACAGCAGACCCTGGAAAAGGGGTAGAATCTGATTCCCAGATCACCACATTATAATATTCAAACATCCCATTATCAACAAAAAATGTAAAGGCATACAAAGAAACAGAAAAGATTGTCTCATTCAAAAAAACAAAATAAAGTGACAGAAACCATTCCTGTAAAAGCCCAGATAATAGATCTACTAGACAAAGACTTTAAAACAACAGTATTAAATATACTCAAAGGCCTAAAGAAAAACACCGGGAAGTAAAGGAAGTGAGAAAAATGATTAATGAGCAAAATGAGAATATTAATAAAGAGATGGAAATTATGAAAAGAAACCAAACAGAAATACTGGAGTTGAAATGTTGAATAACTGAAATAAAAAATACACTGGAGGGGTTCAAAAACAGATTTGAGCAGAGAGAAGAAATAATCGGTGAACCTGAAAATAGGACAATTGACATTATTGAGTCTGGGGGATAGGGGAGAATGAAGAAAACTGGGCTAAGTCTAAGGGACTGGTGGGACACCATCAGGTAACCAACATACATATTATGGAAGTTCTGGAAGGAGAAGAGTGAAAGGGACAGAAAGATTATTTGAAAAAATAGTGACCAAACACATCCAAAATTTGACAAAAGACATAAATCTACACGTTCAAGGTCAATGACCTTCAAGTAGAATAAACTCAAAGAGATCTGTAGTATAATCAAGCTCTCAAAAACCAAAGACAAAGAGAGAATATTGAATCCATCAAGAGAAAAGTGAGTTGTCAAATGCAAGGGATGCTCAATAAAATTAAGCAGTGATTTCTCTTCAGAAACCGTGGAGGCCAGGAGGTATATTTAAAGTGCCAGAGAGGCTGCAGGAGGGTACGTGAGGGGAAAGAGCTCTCAACCAATAATTCTATATTTAGCATAATTAGCCTTCAAAAATGAGAGTGATATTAAGACATTTGCAGATAAACAAAAGCTGAGCATGTTAGTTACCATTAGACCTGCTCTATAAGAACTCCTAAAGGGAGTTCTTCTAGTTGAAATGAGTGGACACTCAACAGTAACTGAAAACTGTATGAAGCCAAGATACAACTATTGGTTTCTACTCGTCAGGAGCAAAAAAGTAAGAAGGTAACCAAAATCCCAGAGAAGAAGCAAATCTGCACGGCCTCATCTACCCTGAGACTAGAACTAGATGGTGCCTGGCTACCACCATTCACCATTCTGACTGAGGTCACAATAGATAGTCCCATATAGAATGGGAGAAAAATATAGAACAAAACTCAAATTCTTAAAAAAAAAGCCCTGACTAACTGGACCAGTTGAGACCAGAGGACTCCCTGAGACTATCACCCTGAGACACTCTTGGAACCTTGAACCAAAACTATTCCCTGAGATCATCTTGTAGCAGAACAGCAGAGAGGCAAGCAAAATAAAGGATATTACCCATAATAACAATTCTCTACTAAAGAATCATGTGTATGAGACCGAATAGTCAACATTTACTCTAAAGCAAAGATGAGAAGATAAGGGGGAAGGGAAAATAAAGTACTGGAAATGGAAAACCAGAACACAATTAAAGAGAATGTTGGCACATTGTGAAAAATATAAGTGCCTTAGGCTGGGTTCTCTGAGAAGCAAAGCCAGTGAAGTGTGTGTATATATATACATATATGGAGAGAGAGAGAGAAAGAGAGAGAGAGATTTACATGAAGGAAATGGCTCACCCAGCTGTAGAGACAGGAAAGTCCCAAGTCCGTGGGTCAAGCTAGAGGCTTCTCCTGCCTCAGGTAGATACAGGGCTGGTGAACCCAAGATCAACAGGTCAGATAGCAGGCCTCTGGCTCACAGGCTGTCGGGGCTGATGAATCCCAAGATTAGCAGGTAAGCTGCTAGCTCTAGTCCCAAGAGCCAGAGGTCAGATGAACAGGAGCAAGCTGCATGATCAAGTAAAATCCAGTGAACTTTGCCAGAATGTCCACCTATATTGGATGCAGGCTACACCCCCTAGGAAACTCCCTTTCAACTGATTGGCTACTCATAACAGATCTCATCATGGAAGTGATTACATTATAACAGATTTCATTATAGAGGTGATTACATAATTACATAGCTACCAAACTACATTATAACTGTAGTTTGCCAACTACTGAGAATCATGGCCCAGCAAGCTGACACACAACCCTAAACATCACAGTAACTGATGTTACTGAACAATTTGTGTGGAAATTGTTAAATGGGAACCTAACTTGCTGTGTAAACTTTCACCAAAAACACAATAAAATAATATTTTTTAAAAAACTGTATGAAGAGGTAAAGATCTTTGGAAAAGATAATTTCATAAGCATATGTAGAGGCCAGTTTTATGGTATTTTTGATTTGTAAATCTACTTGTTATTTCCTACATGATTTAAAAGACACATTCATAAAAAATAATTATAAATGTATGTTATTAGGCACAAAATGTATAAAGATGTAGTTTGTAAGAACAACATCATAAGGGGGGTTGGAGCAGTACTGGAACAGAAATTTTGTATGCCAATTAAATCAAGATTTTTTTTAAAGGATCTATAAAATTGGCAAATTGACAGTTAGCTAGATTGACAAAGAAAAAGAGAGAACACACCAAAAACTAAATTCAGAAATTAAAGTGATGACATTCCTGCCAATAATATAGAAATAAAAATGATTATCAAAGAATACTGTGAACCATTGTATGCAAAAACTTATATAACCTAGATAAAGTGGACAGATTCCTAGAAACGTACAAATTACCAACTTGACTGAAGATCCAGAAAGTCTCAACAGAATTGTAACAAGTGAAGAGATTGAATCAGTGTCTCAGTCATCTAGTGCTGCTCCAACAGAAATACCACAAGTGGATGGCTTTACAAAGAGAAATTTATTCTCTCACAGTCCAATAGCCTACAAGTCCAAATTCAGGGCATCAGCTCCAGGGGAACGCTTTCTCCGCTGGCTCTGGAGGGAGGTCTGTGTCATTAATCTTCCTTTGGTCTGGGAGCTTCTCTGCGCAGGAACCTCAGGTCCAAAGGACACGCCCTGCTCCCGGCACTGCTTTCTTGGTGGTATGAGGTTCCCATGTGTCTCTGCTCACTTCTCTCTTTTATATCTCAAAAGAGATTGCATTAAGACACTAATCTTGTCAACCTCATCAGTATAACCTCATCACAGTGATAGAATTTACAACACATGAGGAGATCACATATAATCTCATCATAGTGGTAGAGTTTACAACACATAACGAAATCACATCAGATAACACAATCATACAATACTAGGAATCATGACCTAGCCAAGTTGCTACCCACATTTTTTGGGGGACACAACTCAATCCATGACAACCAATAATACAAAACCTACCAACAAAGAAAAGTCCAGGACTAGATGGCTTCACTGGTGAATTCTACCAAACATTTAAAGAATTAAAACCAATTCTTTTCAAACTCTTCCAAGAAGTAGAAGAGGAGGAAACACTTCCTAACTCATTCTCTGAGACCAGAATTATGCTGATATCAAAGCCAGGTAAAGGCATGGCAAGAAATGAAAACTACAGACCAAGATCCTTCATAAATATAGATGCAACAATCCTTAATAAAATACTGAAAAACAGATCTAACAACAATTAAAAGGGATTATACACCATGACAAAGTGAGGTTCATCCTAGGGATGCAAGGATGGAAATAACGTAGATAGATTATAAATAAGTAGAAAGATAGAGATACATAGATAGATGGATGATAGATAGATATACAGAGACACAGATGATATACATATAGGATAAGAAAAGATAAATATAATTTTAAAAAGAATGTAAGGTGTCCCCATGGGAAGGAAGAAGAACAATGATCCCTTTCACACACAACATGTTCGTATATGAAGAATGAGCAAGAGGGAAGGGGAATGAAGGAAACACGACCACTAACCACGATATCTAAAAGAAGAAAGTACCTAGGAAGAAATATCACCAGGAAGTTGAAACTCTTGTACACAGAAAACTATAAAGCATCACTAAAAGAAACAAGGAAGACTGAAGAATTGATGTATTTGAATTATGGTGATAGTGATAAATATTGAAGGTTATAGTGGTTCTACACGTGGTGGTGGCAGTAGTTAGTGGTGGCAGTTTAGGTTGTGGTGTCAGTATAGGTGGTGCTGGCAGTAGAGGTGATGATGGCAGCTCAGGTGGTGGTGGAAGGATAGGTGGTGGTGGTGGTAGAGGTGTTGGTTGCAGTATAGGTGGTGGTGGCAGTAGAGATGTTGGTGGCAGTAGAGGTGGTGGTAGCAGTATAGGTGGTGCTGGCAGTGTAGCTCACGGTGGTAGTATAGGAGGTGTTGGCAGTATAAGCAATGGTGATAGTATAGGTGGTGCTGCCAGTAAAGGGGGTGGTGCTAGCTTTGGTGGTAGTTGTAGTGTAGGAGGTGATGACAGTATAGGTGGTGGTGGTCATATATGTGTTGGTGACAGTATAGGTGATGTTGGCAATATAGGTAGTGATGAGAGCATATGTGGTGGTGACAGCATAGGTGATGGTGGTAGTATAGGTGGTGGTGCCTAATCGGTGTTGGTGACATTATAGGTGGTCCTAGCAGTATAGATGGTGGTTTAAGCAAAGGTTGTGGTGGCAATAGAGGTGGTGGTGGCAATAGAGATTTTGGTGGAAGTAGAGGTGGTGGTTGGTGTCAGTAGAGGTGGTATTGACAGTAGAGGAGTTGTTGGCAGTAGAGGTGGTGGTGGCAGTAGAGGTCATGGTGGCAGTATAGGTGGTGGTGGCAGTACAGGTGATAGTGGCAAATAGGTGGTGGAGACAGTATAGGTGGTGTTGGTTATATAGGTGGTTGTGGCAGTGTAGTTGGTGGTGTCAGTATAGGTGATGCTGGAAGTAGAGGGGGTGGTGGAAGGATATGTGGTGGTGGCAATCTCAATGTTGGTAGTATACCTGGTTATGGAAGTATAGATGGTGATGGCAGTATAGGTGATGGTGGCACTAGAGGTGGTGGTGGCAGGATAGGTGATGGTTGTAGTATTGGTGGTGGTAGAATAGGTGATGAGGGCAGTAGAGGTGGTGGTGGCAGTAGAGGTGGTGGGTGGTGGCAGTAAAGGTAATGGTGGCTGTAGAGATGGTGGTGGCAGTAGAGGTAGTAGTGGCATAATGGCAGTTGTCTTATGCAAGGTACTCTAGAGAAGCAAAACCAGTGAAGCTTTTGTCTCCTAGGCCAGATTTACAAGAAACCTCATTATCAAATCATGATTTAGTTCTATTTGTTGATGGATCATATTTAAAGCCTGAACCTACCAGCTCTCATTACCAGAGAGGATATGCTGTGACTACCTCAACTGAGGTCCTCAAAAGTGGCTTCCTCCCTGAAGTTTCTTCAGCTCAGCAAGCTGAACTAATTGCACTCAGGAAGGCCCGCAAACTGGCTTCTGGGTGGTCAGCAACTATATTTATGGACTCTGGGTATGTTTTTGGAGTTATTCATAATTTTGGCATCTTATGGAAACAAAGGGTGTTCCTAACTTCTTCTGGGACCTAAAGTAAAAATGAGCCCTTAGTAGCAGCCCTCTTAGAAGCTCTTTTGCTCCCCTCTGAGATTGCTGTAATTAAAATCCAGGCCCACCAACCCAAAGGAGCTTCACAAAACAGAGACAATCAAAGAAAATGACTTAGCTGACAGAGCAGCTAAACATGCCACTTCCCAATCACCCTTTAAAGATTCCATCCTTATTCATGACCACAATGATTCCACTAATGATTACGACAAAAAAGAGGGAATAGATAATAATAATAAAAACAATTAGGATGCCTGAAAATATAGCACCTGTAAAATGCTGCCCGTCAAAGTTTGACCCAAGAGAAATTTCAGAATCACTTTTTAAACACCAACAATTAGCCCCCTCAGAGGAGATTAGAAAATGGGAACAGACCAGATGTCATCAAGATCCAACCACTGGATTGTGGATTGGGCCTAATAAAAAAAACCCATCTTGCCAGAATGCTTACATATTCTTATGGTTAGATATTACTGGCATGATAATATAGGAATAATGACAGATGAAATAATCAGGGCTTTGGAATTCCATTTGTGGGGAGATTTTTCTGTCGTTGTAGACCGTATTTTTTTCTCATAGTTTTCAAGATCACATCCATCCTTGTTTCAATCCTGTCAATGCTCTTCACAAGATTTAACAGTTATGTGTGGTCCCTTACATTGAAGGACTGTTTTAGATGATGAACAACCTTTTAACATGCTTGTAGAGAATCTTTCCAGGCCTGGAGAAATTGCCTTCAAGGATTTATTTGAACATCAAAAATCAGTTCCACATGACAAGGTTGAAAAATGGAAGAAACATGGTTGCTCCCAATGTCCCACCTCTGGAATATGAATGGGACCCAATAAGTACTTAGTTCTCCCTAAATCCCTGCAAGCCCCTGTAGTGGGGGCATTGTACATGAATACACATTTGGGAAGAGACAAGACGATAGAGATTTTAAAGAAATACTGGTGCAGACATTTTTATGGAGCCACTAACAAGTTGCTTCTCAATGTCCAAATTGCTCTCGATTTAATTCAGGTAAAACTTACGTGATGGTTAAAATTGTATGTCAGCTTGGCTGAGCCATGATTCTCAGTGTTTTGGCAGTCGTGTGATGTTGTGGTCACTTCCCTGTTGATATTTGATATGTGATCACCCCCATGACGGGATCTGCCATCAGTAGCCAATTGGTTGAAGGGGAGTTTCCTTGGCCATGTGGCTTACATTGAGTATGGGCAGACATTCTGGCAGGGCTCAGGGGTTTTTGCTTGTTCTGGATCCTGCAGCTGGCTCCTGTTCATCTGACCTCCAGTTCTTGGGACTTGAACTAGCAGCTTACCTGTGGTCTTGCCTGCCAATCTTGGGATTTGTTGATCTTCACAGTCTATGAGCAACAGCTCTGCTCTCTGACCTGCTGATCTTCGGTTAGCCAGCCCCTGTGTCTACGTGAATCAGGAGAAGCCTCTAACCTGACCCACTGACTTGGGACTTTACAACCTCTACAACCACGTGAGCCATTTCCTTGAATACAAATCTCTCTCTATATATATATATGTTTATACGCTTTACTGGTTTTGCTTCTGTAGAGAACCTAGCCTAAGGCAACTTATAAAGCTCCACCTGGGAGATTTCCCTTGCTGTCAGGATCAATGCTTGAATGGCAGATTGATTTTATCCAACTTGCCCCCTAAAGTGGCTACAGGTTTGTGTTAGTAATGATTTGTAGATTTTCTCACTGGGTTGAAGCTTTCCCCAGTCATTGAGCTACTGCCTTGTTTATGGCTAAGATACTTCTTGAGAACATTATCCCCATGTGGGCAGCCCCAAAGGTCCTTTGTAGTGACTGAGGCACCCATTTTACTGGGCAAATAATTAAGGAAATATATAAAATCTTCCCCATTTTTCAAAGACTTCATGGTCCTTATCACCCTCAATCCTCTGGTCTAGTTGAGAGAACTAATGGTGTAATAAAAACTCAACTAGCCAAACTTTCCAAATCTGTACAATTGTCTTGGACTAAGGTGCTGCCGCTGGTCCTTTTAAATTTAAGAACTACTCCGTTTGGACCTCACAAATTGAGTACTCACGAAATTATCACTGGATGGCCGATGGCTCTCCCCTATTGGGTGACATGTCCTGATTCAAATTTAGTTCAATCTGATTTGTTACAATATTGTAAATCTTTGATCCAATATTCTAACGAATATTTTACACAGGTTATGAAGTGCTCCCCCTGACAGCCACTAATATTTGGTTACTTAGGTAGCCACTTTAAGCCCAGCTACGCTTCTTCCTATAAGCCGATAAAGATGACTATCTTTCTCCATAACTGTCTAAGCTTGACCAAGCAGCTTCTGACTCCTTGGAGTGATTTAAAATTTTTGTAGAAAACCTCTTTTTGACCTTATTAGTCTTACTTGAGCGTGTAAATTAGCTTTAAAAACATCCATAACTATTTTTACAGATTCAAAATATAAAAAAGAAGCTTTTAACCTCTTCTAGTACAACTAACTATGGGGTCCTAGTGGCACAGCAGGCTAACCAAAAGATCAGCAGTTCAAATCCACCAGCAGCTCTTTGGAAACCCTATGGGCCAGTTCTACTCTGTCCTATAGGGTCGCTATGAATCAGAATTGACTCGATGGCAACGGGTTTTGTTTTTTGTTTTTTAGTACAACTATTAAAAAAGGTGCTTTAGTAACAGATATACTAGATACCTTACTGCTGTCTTCTGAAATTGTCATAGTTAAAATATAAGCACAACAGCCAAAGGGAGTGATCCAAACTGAAGACATTAGAGAAAATAATTTAACAAATGTAGCTGCAAAAAGGGCTGCTTCCAAAATTATTACTGCCTCTGTAATAGCAAAAGAATGCACAGAGGGCCTTTTAAAAGACTCTATAGAGGGCTGTTCACATGAAACCACTGATATGTTCGCACCCACCAAAGAACAGCATTGAAAACATCAGCAGTTGGCTCAGTCTAAAGAAGTTGAAGCATAAAAAAATTCAGGCTGTTATCTAGACTCTGACACTAAGCTATGGTTAGGACCTAATGCCAAAATTGTTCTTCCTAAATTTTTACATATCGCTATGATGAAGACTGTACATGAGAATATTCATTTAGGGAGAGATAAAATGATTAAAGTTTAAAGTGAACACTAGTAAAGGAAGTTTTCTGAAACAGTTGAGCAAGTGACTACTCATGGTTCTATTTGTCCTTGTTAAAATCCTGAGAAACATCTTAAGCCTTCCCCTAGACAATCTCCTTCGCCTTCTGTCATGGTTTGAATTATGTCCCCCCAAAAATGTGTATATCAGTTTGGCTGGTCCATGATTCCCTGTACTGTGTGATTTTCCTATATGTTGTAAATCCTGTCTCTATGATGTTAATGAGGGAGGATGGGTGGCAGTTGTGTTAGTAAGGCAGGACCTGATCTACAAGACTGGATTGTGTCCTGAGGCAATCTCTTGAGATACAAAAGACAGAAGTGAGCAGTGAGACAGGGGGACCTCATACCATCAAGAAAGCAGTGCCGGGAGCAGAGCGCGTCCTTTGGACCAAGGTCCCTGCGCGGAGAAACTCTTAGTCGGGGGGAACACTGAAGAGAAGAAGGCCAACTGAGAGAAAAAGCCTTCCCCTGGAGCTGACGCCCTGAATTTGGACTTTTAGCCTACTTTAACCACGAGGAAATGAAATTCTCTTCGTTAAAACCATCCACTTGTGGTGTTTCTGTTATAGCAGCACTAGATGACTAAGACACCTTCTAAACCTATGCTTGAATGGCAGACTTCATTCGGCTCCCATGTTCGAGTAGTTACAAATGTGTCTTAGTGATCATTTGTAGATTTTCACACTAAGTAAAAACTTGTACTTGCCGATGGGCTACTGCCTCTTCTGTGGCAAAGAAGCTTCTTGAAAACATAATAGCCATTTAGGGGGCACCCAAGATTCTTTGCAGTGATCAGGGAACTCATTTTACTCGACAAGTTATTCAAGAATTTTGCCAAGTTTTCCCCATATACCAGAGATTGCATTGCCTTTCCCACCTACAGGCCTAATAGTATAATAAAAACTCAACTTAACTTTCTGAATCCTTAAGTTTGCCTTGGGCTAAAGCTCTCCCTTTAGTCCTTCTAAATTTAAGAAGTACTCTTTTGGATCTCATAAACTTACTCCTTATGAAATAATTACTAGAAGGTCTATGATCCTTCCCTACACTGCCTCTACTAATCCTAATTTAGTACAACCTGAATTCTTAAAATACTGTCAATCTTTAATACAATACTCTAAGAAATATCTTTCACAAGCTAAAGAGGCATTTGAGCAGCGGAAATCTAAACCTCCTTCATTAATTAATATTAACCCAGGAGATTAGATTTATTGGAAAAGACATCAGCTAAAAAACTCATTAGAACCTCATTGGAGGGGACCTGTCTTGTCCTTTTAATGAATCCTTCTACAACGAAACTAGAAGGAGTTAACCTTTAAATTCATTTTTCACAGTTAAAGAAAGCCAAATAACCTGCCTGGACTTGCCAGACAGCTGGAAATTTGGAACTCAGGCTGAAACAGCATGTCAGTGATTCAAAACAAACAGCTTCAAAGCCAGCTGCTGACCCAAAAGCCACAGGTGGAGATGGCATGTGAACTGCTGAAAATCTATGAACTCCAGTTCTTAACTGTTGGTATTTTAAGTCTTGATTATGTTATATATTTTTTGCTCTAGTAATCATTGAATATCATTAAGCCTAGAAGTTTAACTATTTTATTTCTTATACTAATTATTGGAATGATGTTGTTAAGTAACTTCGAGTCAGTTCTGACTCATTCTGTACAACAGAATGAAACACTGCCTGGTCCTGGGCCATCCTCACAATCTTTGTTATGCTTGAGCCCATTGTTGCAGCCACTGTATCAATCCATCTCATTGAGGGTCTTCCTCTTTTTTGCTGATCCTCTACTTTACCAAGCACGATGTCCTTCTCCAGGGACTCGTCCCTCCTGATAACTTGTCCAAAGTATGTGAGAAGTAGTCTTGACATCCTTGCTTCTAAGGTACATTCTGGTTGTACTTCTTCCAAGACAGATTTGTTCGTTCTTTTAGCTGTCCAAGGTATATTCAATATTCTTCGCCAACACAACAATTCAAAGGCATCAATTCTTCTTCTGTCTTCCTTATTCATTATCCAGCTTGCATATGAGGCCATTGAAAACACCATGGCTTGGGTCAGGCGCACCTCAGTCCTCTTTGCTTTTCAACACTTTAAAGAGGTCTTTTGCAGCAGATTTGCCCAATGCAATGCGTCGTTTGATTTCTTGACTGCTGCTTCCTCGGGTGTTGATTGTGTATCCACGTAAAATTAAATCCTTGACAACTTCAATCTTTTCTCCGTTTATCATGATGTTGCTTATTGGTCCAGTTGTGAGGATTTTTGTTTTCTTTGTGTTGAGGTGTAATCCATACTGAAGGCTGTGGTCTTTGATCGTCATTAGTAAGTGTTTCAAGTCCTCTTCACTTTCAGCAAGCACGGTTGTGTCATCAGCAGGTTGTTAAAGAGTCTTCCTCCAATCTTGATAACCCATTCTTCTTCATAAGGTTCAGCTTCTTGAATCATTTGCTCAGCATGCAGATTGGATAAGTATGGTGAAAAGATACAAACGTGTAAGAAGTATCCCCTTGTTCTGTTCAAATGACTGCCTCTTCATCTATGTACAGTTTCCTCAGGAGCACTACTGAGTGTTCTGGAATTCCCATTCTTTGCAGTGTTATCCATAATTTGTTATAATCCACATAGTCAAATGCCTTTGCATAGTCAGTAAAACACAGGTAAACATCTTCCTGGTATTCTCTGCTTTCAGCCAGGAATCATCTGACATCAGCAATGATATCCTTAGTTCTACATCCTCTTCCAAATCTGAATTATGAATTATTGGAATAGTTTAATATGTATAACCTTTTCTTCTTAATTCTTTTATTTTATTGCACTTCAGGTGAAGGCTTACAGAACAAATAGTTTCTCATGAAACAGTAGTACACACATTGTTTTATGACATTGGTTAACAACCCCACAACATGTCAACCCTCTAACTTCTCAACCTTTTTTTTTGGTGAAAATACACATAGCCAAAGATACACCAT
>NW_004444093.1:31026-70922 GCF_000243295.1 Trichechus manatus latirostris
GGCACCATCTAGCTATACTGGACTCAGTCCCGTGGAGGCCTTGGTAGCTGTGGACCATTAGCACTTCGGACTAATCTTTTCCTTGTATCCTGTTCTCTTCATTCTCCCTTGCTCCCGAAGGGATGAGACCAGTGGAATATCTTAGATGGCCGCTCACAGGCTTTTAAGACCCCAGACTCTACTCACCAAGGTAGAATGTAGAATATTGATTACTTATAACCTTTTTGAAATAAATTTATCTACTTATAGTCATTTCTTAATGACTTACTACAAAACTTGTTTTATGCTCATTAACTTTGTTTTTACTTTACTATATTGTTTAATTAACATTTTTATTATAGAGTTTATAGTAAGCTTTCTCTTTTTGTTTGTTATAACCACCACAGATGCTGAGAAAGAAAATGCTTTTTTATCATGTTAACTCAATCAGTTGCCAGTGCCGACAATTTAACAGACCACACTGATCCTCTTACTATGACAATTTTAGATTATAAGCTCACATCTAATTTTACCATTGATTATAAGAAACCATTTAAATAAGGCATCCATGTCAAGCTGTGGCTACCTCCAGAATTATCTACTTATCCATCAACTCCTTGTTTCAGTCTTTCCCATGAATGGATAGAATGTTCTACCTGTGATCCCAAGATGTAAAGCTTTGGTCACTGGTGCTCAGTATTATCTCTTAATAATTGATTAATGTATTGAATTTAATCCAAATCTACCTGTTTGTACTCACCTCCAGAAACCCCTGAATTTTAGAAAATTACCCATCTGTGATGACTCTTTAACTGCAACCTGGCTTAAAAGAGCCAATAAGTCCATCCCATTTCCTGATATCCAAACTGGAAAAAGCATGTTATGTGCCCCATCTGGATATGTCTTTTTATGCGGAGGATCAATTTATGTGGCAAAAAGTTCAATAATTCATCTCATACTTGGGCTTTGCCATGCTTAGATGGCTGAAATATGATAGGTCAATGTACTTTAAGAATGTTAAGAGTTTCCACGAGTATCCATTCATACAGTGACAGCTTACCATGGAACAGTGATTCAGAATTAACCAGACAGAAGTGACACGTGGTCCTTTCAGGAAATCCTATAGCTGATTTACTCAGAATGAGGAAAGTCTTTCTTACATGCTACTATACCACCGTTTGGGCTTGTACAATTAGAAATGCTGATAGAATGGCTACACAACAAGAATCTTTACAGTCCTTAGCAAAGGTAGTATTGGAGAACCAAACTGCATTGGACTTTATTTTAGCTAAGCAAAGAAGAGTTTGTGCTGTCTCCAATACCTTTCGTTGTTTGTGGATAAATACCTCTAGAGAAGTAAAACAAGACATCTCTAAAATATGCCGAAAGGGCTCTTAGTTACATAGTATTGCCCCCTAACAGCTCCATCCTTCCTTGACATTTTTAGCTGTTTGCCCCAAAACATCAAATATGGAATACGTTCCTTTCTATTAGCCTGTCTTCTTCTAATTATTGTAATTAGTATTATAAGACTTGTTAAACGTGTAATGCATTGTGCTTCTCGTTGCCACAGCCAACTCTCAAGACATATAGCTAAGCGACGAATTACATATTTAAGAGAAGCTGATTTTTCTAACGAAGATGAGGTTTAGTTCTGAAATCAAACCTTGTTTAGAATGCCAGTTATTCCTTTTAATGTGGCCCTGTTTCCTACGTTCTCCCTGATCAGAATCTGTCCACCCTAAAGACAAAACCCAAAACTTTAACAAGGTGAAACTGGATGGTATCCAGCTACTAAAAGACCAAATGATGTCTGGTTGCTAAAGAAAAGCTTCCAAAACCTAAGAAAACTACCAGAAGATTAGCCTAGCTTCAATAAAGAAAAAGACTTCAGAGAGAAACATGGTGAGATCCAGTTCCCTGCAGAGAGCACAGAACAATCATTCCCAGAGATTCCAAGTCCTTGCAGAAGATGAGTAAATTCTTTGCTGGTGATCTATCACCCCCTCAAAACAGGGAGATATGTGAGGAACTCTTAAATATTGAGTTGCCAGCAGGTCTAATTGGGGAGATTTCAGAACTAAAATTAAGCACTCTATTCAGAAATTAAACTGAGGGTTTTAGTTCTGATAGCCATTAGGCTTCTGTTAAAGTTGCCGTTTGAAAAACAAAGCTCAGTCGTGTTTGTTAAGAGTGTTCCTACAACTGGCCTTAAAAAAAGCTTTATTGAATTGTTAAAATAAATTAGAGCCTATAGATAAACTTTTTTTTTGACTCGATGGTTTTTGGTTTATTATTTCAAGACGAAAAACACTCTTGGAGATCTGTGAAGGGCCCACCAACAAACTTCATACGACAAACGAATGAAAGTATTTCCGACTACCTTGCAACTTATTTCTTTTGACTATCTCAGACCTGAAGAACAAAATTACATGTTCCACATCAATTATTTTTACTTACTAATTTTCAAATATAAATTTTTGTGTAAGGGTCCAAATCAAATTTAAATTTTATTTAGTAAATTTACTTGTTTTATAAATTTTATTTATTTTCAATTATTCAAATTTGTTTGCTATGGTAGAACTAAATTTAAAAAGTGACATAATTTTATATGCAAAATGAAATGACAACAGCTAAATGGAGCACAAAAATGAAAGCTTGCAGAAGATAAAATGAAAAACATTTGTGAATTCCTAAAGACAATTCCAAAATTAACTTCCATTTTAAAATGTGACGAATCAGAAGAGACTTCTTCAGTTGAACGCTCAAGTTTAGTGGGTGCAAATCATTGTACTAGTACCGCTAGTGCTGAAATTACTAATAGCAATTAGAACGTAACATCCTTTTTCCAAATTCTGCATCCATTCCTTGTTGTCGTAAAAAATAATGATGTAGGAAGTGAAATTATTTTAGAATCTGAAACTGTCGCATCTATCGACCCTATAAATAACAAAAATACAGGTCCTGCTTTGTGGAATAATTTTTCTTCTAATGATAAACATGTTGTTTTAACTACCTTTAAAAGTTCCTCAGCAAGCACCTAGACATTATCTCTTTTCTCTTAGCTAAATAAGCAGAGTTTATTTATACTTTCCTAACTAATGGTCAGTTCTGTATCCAAAGATTCCAATTAAGTTGGTCTAGCTGCAATTATATCACTAACTTCTATATCACTAAACTTTCATGTCAAAATTGTTTATACTTTTCATTTAAGAAATATTGCCTTACTTAAAATGTATCAAGTATGAGTGATTTGTGATAGACTAGAAACTGATGTAAAGGAAGTTTCACAGTTAATTGCCACACTAGTGAATCTCTCCTCATTTCCTGCCATTACTTTGCTGTGAAGTTGTTATCTGTACTCACTCTGCTTGTTAAATATCTCTGTTTTCCTGTAAGGCAGAGCATACCTTTACAGCCAAACTGAAGCATGCTCTCCCATGGTTCATTATTTCAATAAATTCAATTTCTTTAAATATCAAATTGGAGTGTTGGTCCAGTGACTTCACGAAGACATGTCACACCTACATGTCCTTGGCCTTAGTTCCTCTGTGCTGAGTTTGTTCTCATAAACAGGGCTTCCCTGCCTTTACATTGATTATCCTGCTTCCTCCACTCTCAAACCCCCCAATGTGGGACTCAGTTTTTTACTGGGGGGTAGATCACCTCCTCTACTAGCTTCTTCATGTTCCATTCCTCTTCACCCAGACTTATCCAGGACCCTCAGCTCTTCCACATTCCTTTTCCCAACCCTTCACCTTGGATATAGCCTCCAAGGCCCCCTTAGACCACCCATATCCAGCCCCTCAGTCATCATTAACCTTTTCCAACTGGACTCTATTCATAAGGCCTGCGTGCATCCTTGCTCAACCGTTCCTGTCCCACAGATCTGCCCTTCCCTACTCAGGTCAGCTCCAGTGGCTTAGGCTGCCCAACTGGGCACCATCATCCTCATCCTGCTTGTCCTCTTTTCTTGCTCTGTTTTTTCCCTCCTCCAGTTTGCCCTTCCCCCCTAGTCTCTTGGCCTCCCCTCCCCTACTCCTCCTCCAGCCTGGTCAGGATGAGGAATGATTGTGACAGTATAGGTGCAAAAATTGAACAGAATTGAGATGTGTTTTGGAAGCTGAACTGAGAAGAATTGCTGGTGAATGGGAGGTATGGCGTGAGAGGATGGGCAGAGGAATATGTATAGCCATTTGTCTATAATTACTCTTATGCAAATAGTTAACAAAGCTTTTCTTATCACCTGAGGAAGTCTAATGGTTCCAAGTGATTATGCTTCTAGGTTAAGCTCCCATAGTGCCAGGAAGACAGGAGAGCTATCCCCCTAGGGATTTACATTTCAAAAAGGGATGAAGCTCAAATTTTGGAGATATCTCTAGGTCATAAAATTCAGAATCACTGAAGCTTAGCACTTGAAGAGAAGTATTTACATCCCCAAAAGTTAGGTGAGAAACCTGGATCCTTTCCTTTCTGACTCCAAGGTGCAAAGATTTTTATCTCTACCTTTGGGTGTGGGGAGGGGAAGGGCTTCTTCTCCCATGTTTATAAACCTTGAAAATTTGTTCTCTGTCTCTTGCCTATGGGATGAAACCTGCTACTCACCTAGAGAATTTTTCCAAGGGTTCTCATGGTGTGACCTGCAGGAGCCTGATGTTGGTATGTTACTCTGGCTGCTGATCTGTTTACAAGCATCACTAAAAAACTTCAATATCTATCATATCTATCTATCTATCAAGTACACAAGTGGGGAAATGGGATAACATTTCAGAAACTGCACAGTCTTGACAAAATAGATGTAGGCAGGAATTGCATTGAATCTATAGATAAATTGTGGTAGAACTGACACCTCAACAATGTTGAGTCTTTGAAACCATGAGTGTGGAATATCTCTCCATTTGTTTAGATCTTCTTTCTTTAAAGTCTACTTTGTCAAAGATTAATATTGCCACTCCTGCTCTTTTTTGGTTGTTGTTTGCTTGATATCTATTTTTTCCATCCTTTGAGTTTTAGTTTGTTTGTGTCATTGAGTGTAAGGTGTGTCTCTTGCAGGCAGCATATAGACAGATCGTGTTTTTTTATCCATTGTGCCACTCTCTGTCTCTTTATTGGTTCATTTAGTCCATTTACATTCAGTGTAATTATTGATAGGTATGAGTTTAGTGCTGTCATTTTGATGTCTTTTTTGTGTTGTTGACAGTTTCTTTGTTCCACTTAATTTTCTGTGCTGAGTCGTTTTTCTTTATGTATTTTCTTTTCATCTTTCTCATTATTGTTCATTTTGTATTTGCTGAATCTATGTTTTTCTTCTTTTTTATTTTGATGGGTAGATTTGTTAGTTTCCTTTGTGGTTACCTTAATATTTACCTCTACTTTTCTAAATGTAAATCAATCTTGTATTTCTTGATATCACCTTAACTTCCTCTCCATATGAAGTTCTATGACTATACTATTTAGTCCCTCTTTTTTGTTTTAATGTTGTCATCATTTACATATTGATGTCTCTGTTTCCCTGTTTTCAGTCTTTTAGCTTTGACTTATTTTTGTGACTTCGCTATCAGAGTTGATATCTGCTTGTTCTGTCCTGTGTTCTAGTCTTGGGTTGTTATCTGAAATTGTTGGTTTTCTATCTGGAGGACTTCCTTTAATATGTCTTGTAATTTTGGCTTGGTTTTTACAAATTCCTTTAACTTCTATTTATCTGGAAATGCCCTAATTTCACCTTCATATTTCAAAGACAGTTTTGCTGGTTATATAATTCTTGGCTGGCAGTTTTTTTTCCTTTAAGGCTTTATATATGTCATCTCATTGCCTTTTTGCCTGCATGGTTTCTACTGAGTAGTGTGAGCTTAGTCTTATTAACTCTCCTTTGTAGATGACTTTTTGTTTATCCCTAGACACTCATAAAATTCTCTCTATCTTTGGTTTTGGCAAGTTTGTTTATAATATGTCTTGATGAGTTTCTTTTGAGATCTACCCTGAGTCAGGTTCGGTGAGTTTCTTGGATAGATATCTTCTCATCTTTCATGATATCAGGGAAGTTTTCTGCCAATAAATCTTCAACAATTCTCTCTGTATTTTCTGTTATCCCCCCCTGTTCTGGTGCTCCAATCTTGATAGTGCCCCACATAATTCTTGGGATTTCTTCATTTTTTAATTGTTTTGTCTGATTTTTCCTCAAATGAATTGGTGTCAAGGGATTTATCTTCAGTCATACTAATTCTGACTTTCATTGCCTCAATTCTGCTCCTATGACCTTCTATTGACTCGTCTAATTCTGAAATTTTATGGTTAATCTTTTGGATTTCTATTTACTGTCTCCTTATGGATTTTAGCAGCCTGTTAAATTTGTTGTTCTGATCTTGTATTGCTTTCCTAAATTCCTCTATTTCTTCATCTTGTGTTCCTTGGCTTGGTCTGAGTTTTGCATGATCTCCTGAAGAGCTCTGTATATTAATCTTTTGAATTCTACCTCTGGTAATTCCAAGACCTTGTCTTCCTCTGGAAGGTTTCCTGGTTCTTTGTTTTAGTCACTTGCTGGAGCCATCTTGATCTGCTTCTTTGTGTGAGTTGATATTGACCATTGTCTCTGAGCCATCAATAAGCTATTATATTTATTTATTTGTATGTTTTCTTACTGTGTCCTAGCTTTTGTTTTGTTTTGTTTTGATATGCCCAAATAGGCTGGGCATATGAGCCACTTTGGTTACTGGTGTCTTTGAAGCTCTTACGTCCTGTCACCAATGGTAGAGCTGCTACTAGGTGTGTGAGCCCAGGAGCCTGTTTACTTTTCTTGTGTGGATTCAGCTCAGGTGTCCAGGTCGTTGGTCACTGAGTGTGTGGTGCAGAACTTCACCTACAATGCTAGACAGGCAGGGCTATGTAGGGGTGTCTGGAGCAGGCAAAAGTATCTGGCTGCAGTAGGGGGCTATGTGCTGAGCAAGGTAGGGGGCTGATGGCTGCCCCTTAGTGCCTAGGTGGAAGGTGTGTCTCTGTCCCCTAGAGGGCATAGGTGGGTGGATTTTGCAGCTGGACTTTGGGCACCCAATGCTGTTGGCTGTAAGGACTGGGAGGCACCACATATTCTTAGATCCCTGCCATGGATGGCTAGGTGGAATGGGTGAAACTGTCAGTCCTCAGATCCCAGATGTAGGTGAGTGAGGAAGCCGCTTAATGGGTAGGGCAGTGTCAAATGCCATAAATCTGCCACTCCCTCTTAGCCACTGCAGTTGAAATTAGGCTTCAGGTATATACCCTGTTGTTCTATGTTAATGAGGGCCTACACTATTGAATCAGCCCACACAGGTCTAGGCATGAGTGAAGGGTGTTTGAAATCTGTGGACCCCTTATGCCTGTGCCTAGGCAAAGGGGCAATGCATACCCTGATTTCCCGGCTTATGGGATGTGGTGATGTTTTAAAGCTGCGAGACTGGTTTGAGCACAGTTAGTCCTGAATAACCAGCATAGGGGAGTTGACATTTTTCTTTTTTCCTAAAGCTGCGAGACACGTTTGGGTGCTGTAGCTCCTTTTTCCACCTTAGGGGATGTGACAATTGTTGAATACTGCCAGATTGGTATCAGAGTGGAGTGGGGAGGGAGATGGGTGAGGGGAAGGTGGCACTTCTCCATTACAAAAGTCCCGGAGGGGGAGGGGTTATTTAGATCCCATGCATAGCTTAGATGCTTGCACTTAACTTTTGCAGATCCAGCCTTGCTTTCCCCTGGCTCCAGAGGCTCTTGCAGACTTTCCACTACCCAGTCTGTCTCAAAGTGGTGAAACGCATCCTGAGTGGTACTACTCGCCTCAGCCCACATGCACCAGCTGATCCAGCTCTCAGGGTGATGGCTAGTTCAAGTCAGGCACTTCTTTGCTGCTTCTGAACTGTCTGTCCTTCCCCCTGCTGCTCAGTCCAACTCCTCAACTTTGTCTTTGAGGTTCAGGGCCCCTAGATTGTCATATATAATTGATGCACTTGTTTTTTTTGTCTTTGTTGTAAGAGGGACCACAGGAAGTGTCTGACTATTCTGCCATCGTCTAGATCTTTAATTTTTTTAAGTAATATTTTGTAATTAGTTTTATAGACGTTTACATTTTTTTAAAAAACAAACGAAAACTGTTGCCTTCAAGTTGATTCCAACTCATAGTGACCCTATCTACAGAGTAGAACTTCCCCATAGGGTTTCCAAGGCTATAATTTTTACGGAAGCAGACTGCCACATCTTTCTTCCATAGAGTGCCTGGTGGGTTCAAACTGTTGACCTTTCAGATAGCAGCCAAGCACTTAACCACTGAGCCACCAAGGCTTCTTAGAGATTTATGTACTTTCCTTTATAATCATCCCTATATTTTACATTTTTGGTGATGTTTTAAATGTTTCTTACATTTCATTTAGTTTTTTTCATTGCTAGTGTATAGAAATGAAATTTATTTTTATTTTTACCTTGTATCTTGTGACCTCGTTTGTGAGGTAAAGGGCCCAGTTTTACTCTAAGACAGCAGTTGTCTTTGGTTCTGGAGAAATAACCCTTGGAGTAATTGAGTTTCTTGGTCTGGGACTTCCAGGCCACACATGAGGATTTGTGCTGGCAATGGGGTTGGGGGGTAGACCAGAACAGACTCACCTGGGAGGCTGATATTAACTAGCCTCTGTAGACATGATTTAGCCAATCATGCAGGATTGACCGATAAAAGCCCAGAACACACAGGCTCAGTGATCTTCCTGGTCAGTGAAGGGAGGGTGATGTGCTCTCTCTGATACATGCCAGCTTTGCGTTGTGAAGGTTCTCAGATCTCGCCCAAGCATCTCTTCCTCATGATGATCCTGCTTTACAACCTTGTACTATAATAAAACTGGTAGTCATAAGTATATCTTCTGTGAGTCATTCCAACCAATTATTGAACCCCAGGATGGGGTCTTCTTAACTTGTAAAGTCTGACATAGCCTCAGGTGGCTAGAAAGGGAGACTGCCATGTGGGCAGAAATGATGGAGAAGTGGGAAAGCAGATATGATTGATCGCCACCTTCTGGGAATCAATTTTATGTTGAAGCTTTCATCGTATTCCTAAGTATATTAATTACTTCTTAATATGTTTTGTTAATTTCATAGGAATTTCTACATACAAAATTACGTCATCTGCAAATGAATACAGTTTTTCTTTTCCAAGCTTTATGTTTTTTATTTCTTTGATTTATTGCACTGTCTAGATAGTCCATTATATTTAAATACAGTGGTGGGAGAAATTCCTTTCTTTTGCCCCTGTTTAGGATATTCAGCCTTTCAATATTATGCATGATTAAGATGTACTGGTGAGAAAAGATACACTTGTGGGACTAAGTTTAGTAGGGAAGCAGTCATCATTTCAAAATTATGTATGATGTGAGCTGAAAAAAATTTATATACATATTTTCTGAATCACAATTTTCCCCAAATTAATGTCTTTGATGACTGGATTTCTACATCTGGTCCCTCAAGCTGGCAGTACCTTTAGGTCTTGTATGTTGGGAATTTTATTATTTGTTTGATTTTTAACAAGACTTGATTTTTTTCAGGGGGTTCTGACTGATACTGATACTCTGCCAAGTGAAGGGAAATGGGAACCATATGGGCCTTAGCTTCTCTCAGTAAACTACTGAGTGCATGACTCGCTCATTCACTGAAGGTGATTCTGGTCACTGAGATGAAGCATTGTCTCCTCTAAGATCATAAACCAGGCAAAGATGTCTGTTCTCACTATCGTATTTTTAATCACTGACTCAAAAGACAATCATCCCTGCCTTAGAGACACCTAAAGTGCTGCCTCCCCCTTCCCATAACCACAGTTACTTTAGCAGACTCCATGAGTCCTCAATCCAAAAGCTATATTTACACTACAGATCTCCTTAAGTCATCCCCCACACCTCCAAATCATCCTTTGTCCAACCCCCTCAACCACTCTCCCACACAGAGTCACAGCCACTGATCCCTACATGTTCCTCCAGTCTCTAACCCTTTAAGCCCTGAATTACAGTCACCCACTGGTCAAGAGTAGATCTCTTCCCATTTATATAGCATTAGCAGATCTCACAAGACTGGCTTTACCTACTCTTTGCATCATTCCCAGGTCCCTCAGAGTCCCTTTTGAGCATTTGCTGGAATCACTTGTGCTTCAGGGGGATTGAATGTCCAAGTGATGTCTAGTAGACAATGCTGCTTTCTAAACTCACAGTTTGAAAACCCAATGATCACACACACACTCCACAGTGACTACACACAGCTAAACACATGTAAATGGTGACCACACACACAAAGCTTCCAAATGACTACACACATGATCACACACGTAACTTGATGACACACAAATATACATCTACTACTCACTTATCAACTAGCTCATTATCCGACATTTCACATTTACAATAGAGAAAAAAATCTACTCTCCAACTATTTTGAGTATTAACACCGTACATCTGCCAGTAATGAACGCCTAGATATGAGGCAAGAGTAACGCTGGCTGTGATGGTTAAGGTTATGTGTCAGTTTACCTGGGCCATGATTCTTAGTGGTTTGGCAATTATGTAATGTTGTAATTTAGCAGTTATGTAATGATGTGATTTGGCAGGTATGTAATGATTCATAAGATTAAGACAATATCATTCATTTCAGATCATCTCTTGAGCATTGAATATGAGTGGGCAAAAGAGAACTCTCATATAGGCCTACGCTACCATGATTTTTGCATAATATTGATTTTCACATAACAACCTGGTCTTTGGAACATAACCACGTCAATAAGTGAGAAGTAGGTGTACTCTGGTCATCACGCATCTCTTCAAACCACCCATACTGACCCCACTCTACCAAAGTTTTTACAATGGCAATTTTCGTTTTATTACACCAGCCCACCAAAAGCAACAATAAAATCTGAATAAAATTGTCAATACAACTGTTTTAAGGTATTTAGAAGTAACCAGTATAGATAGGATTTGAGGGAGTACAATCCCTGAGAAAAGGATATCACAATGATGTGTCATATTCACATTTACTTTTCTCCTGAGGCATCTGAAAATTTTCAAAGTGGGCAGTATATAGTCCTACATGAAAGAGGTAGCCTTTCTAGGATAAGGAGAAATAGGCTGGCATTTTATGCAAGGAAAATATTGGAACTTTTAATTTAAAGTAGGATGTGGCGAGTAGAGGTATGAAAACAACCCAAAATTAAAAATTCATTAAAAAATATATACTTTAACATTTGTATACCAATGTCATTGTAGCATTATCCACAATAGCCAAAAGGTAGAAACAACCAAACTATCCATCAACAGATGAATGAATAAACAAATTGTAGGATATGCATACAATGGATTACTCAGCCATAAATAGAAATGAAGTTCTAATATATGTTACCACATAGATGAACCTTGAAAACATTATGATGAGTGAAATAAGTCAGACACAAAAAGACATATATTGTTTGATCCCACTGAAATGAGATGTCTAGAACAGGCAAGTTCATATAGACCAAAGTCCATTCGTCTGGGGCATGTGGGAGGGGGAAAGTGGGAGTTATTTCCTAAGGGGTATTGAGTTTCTGTTAAGAGTGATGAAAATACTTAGAAATAGATAGTGATGGTTACATAACAGTGAATGTAATTAATGTTGCTGAATTGTACATATAAAAGTGCTTAAAATAGCAAATGTTTTTTTACATATATGTGTGTGCGTATATACATATTTTACTACAATTTTAAAATTTCTTTATCTGAAAATAATTCAAGTGTAAACACAGAAGATTTCTTCCTATTAAACTACTCTTAGAATTAAATTCTCCATTAGGTCTAAAACTTTATTAAAATGAAAGGTAGGGAAAAATAAACAATATTTTCAAGACATTCTTTGTAAATTATTTTCTGCAATATTTGCTGTCAATTGAAAAAATCATTCCATATCAGAAGAAAAGTGTTTTAAATATCAGAGTTCTTTAAGCTGAGAGGATTAGATGGACTAAGATTTTGGAAAGGGAAAAGCCCTTGTTATAAGTGAGACAAAATTTCCACATCTGGGAATTTGCTTAGTGTGGATGCAAGAAATCATAGGCAGAGACATTAATAATGAATAAAAACAAACATATAGTCATGTGGATTTTCTGTTTGAGAGAGGGGTGAAATTTAGAGAATTCCTAAATACAAAGCTGCTTTTCCCCCAGACTATTAACTGGAGGCTGGACAAGAAATGCAGTGTAATATCTCCTGCAATCCCATGGTTCTTTGGAGATAACATCTGTTATGGATTGAATTACATCCCCCAAAATGGTGTCAACTTGACTAAGCCATGATTCTCAGTATTGTGTGGTTGTCCTCCATTTTGTGATTTGATGTGATTATCCTGTGTGCTGTAAACCTTAACCCTTATGATGTTAATGTAGCAGATTAAAAGCAGGTATATTCATGAGGCAGGGCATAATCTACAGGATTAGGTTGTATCTTGAGTCAATCTCTTTTGAGATATAAAAGAAAGAAGTGAGCAGAGAGGAGAAGGATCTCTTTACCACCAAGCAAAAAGAGTCAGAAGCAGAGCATGTCGTTTGGACCTGGGGTCCCTGTGCTGAGAATCTCCTAGACGAGGGGAAGAATGATAACAAGGACCTTCCCCTAGAGCTGACAAAGAGAAGAAGACTTCCCCAGGAGCTGGAAATCTGAATTCAGTCTTCTGGCCTCCTAAACTGTGAGAGGATAAGTTTCTGTTTGTTAAAGCCATCCTCTTGTGGTATTTCTGTAATAGCAGCACTAGATAACTAAGATAGAATTTGGCATCAGGAGTGGGGTGCTGTGCTAACAGATACCTACAATGTGGAAATGGTTTTGGAATTGAGTAATGGATAGAGGATGGAGGAGTTTTAAAGTGCCTAATAGCAAATGCTAGATTGCCATTAAGAGACTGTTGGTGGAATTACAGACATCAAAGACAATTCTAGCGAGGGCTCAGAACAAAGTGAGGAAAACTGTAACACCGGAGGTGGTGCAGACAGTGAGAAGCAGACAGCAGTGAAATGGCAGCAACAGAACCAGGAGACCAGCGCAAGACAGCACAGGAGCCGACCCTCGAAATGAGAGAGCTGAGTGCCTTCAGGCCGAGGTTTATCGGCAGAGTGGGATGCCTCCAGGCACTTATCGGTAGAGTTAAAGAGCTTTGTAACGCTTGCCCAAGCAGGGCAGAGGCCAGGCCAGCCCAAGAGTCCCAAGGGGCCAAGGGGCCAAGGGGCCAAGGAACCAGGAAGAAGAAGCTGAAGAGACAAGGAGCACAGGAAGCAGAGCTGCCTCAGTCTCAAAGCGTATGGCCATGACCTCTGAGATCTCAAAGGGTGGAACCACAGCCTGCTGGGTCTCAAAGAGTGGGGCCATGGCCTCCTTGGTTACAAATAGTCGGATCTTCACCAACTCTGTTCCAGAGTATGGGATTGTCTTTCACGAGTGCCAGTGGGATAGGGCCAGATTGGCTGCCCAAAGCTGAGGGGTCGGGGCTGCCATGCACAAGGGGCAGAAGAACGGGGCCTGCCAGGGCCAAGGATGTTGGGTTGCCACTCAGATGGACTAGGAGAATGGGGCCACCCAAAGTTGAAGGAGCAGAGTTGTCATTCTAGTGGGTCTCAAAGGCAGAGCTGAATCCCAGGGCCAAGGGACCTCCACACAGAATCCGGAGAGTATGGCCAACACCCAGAGTCTGAAGGGCAGGGCCAATGCATAAATGGTCTCAGAGAACAGAGGATTATTTTCAAGGCTTGAAAGCTAATGTGGTGTGTTGTGCTGACTTGCTTGATTCCTGTTATCCTTCTTTCCCTCCAATTTTTCCCATTTGTAATGGAAATGTCTACTTTATGCTTGTTCCATCATTGTACTATGGAAGCAGGTAACTTGTATAAGTGAAGAGCAATTTTTGGGATTTGGACTTGGAGTTGATTTAAGACTTCTGCTATGACATGATAGGGAGCATTGTTTTACATGTGGCAAGGACTTGAATTATTGGGGGACAAAGGGTGGAAAGTTATGGATTGAATTGTGTCAGCCAAAAATGTGTGTCAATTTGGCTAAGCAATGATTCCCAGTATTGTGTGATTGTACACCATTTTGTGATCTGATGTGATTATCCTATGTACTGTAAATCCTAACTTCTATGATGTTAATGAGACAGGATTAGAGGCAGTTATGTCACTAGGGAAAGATTTCAGTCTACAGGATTAAGTTGTACCTTGAGTTAATCTGTTTTGAGATATAAAATAGAAAATTCGGCAGAGAGGAGAGAGACCTCATACCACTAAGAAAGAGGCGCCAGAAGTGGAACGTGTCCTTTGGACTCAGGGTTGCTGTGATGAGAAGCTCCTAGACCAGGGGAAAATTGGTGGGAAGGACCTTCCCCCAGAACTGACAGAGAGATAAAGCCTTTCCCTGGAGCTGGCATCCTGAATTTGGACTTTTAACCTCCTAAACTGTGAGAGAATAAATTTATATTTGTTAAAGCCATTCACTTGTGGTATTTCTCTTATAGTAGCACTAGATAACTAAGACATTGGTGAAGACATTATATGTGGTGATGGCAGTATAGGTGATGGTGGCAGTTATAGGTGATGGCAGTAATACAGGTTGTGCTGGCAGTACAGGTGGTGTTGGCAGTATAATTGGTTGTGACAGTATGGGTGGTGGTGGTAGTATAGACGATGGTGGCAATATAGGTGTTAGTGGCAGTATAGGTGGTTGTTATGGATTGAATTTTGTCCCCCAAAAATGTATATCAATTTGGTTAAGCCATGATTCCCAGTATTGTGTGACTCTCCACCATTTAGTCATCTGATATGATTTTCCTATGTGTTATAAATCCTATCTCTATGATGTTAATGAGGCAGGATTACAGACAGTTATGTAAATGAGCCAGGACTCAAGCTATAAGATTAAGCAGCTTCTTGAGTCAATCTTTTTTGAGATATGAAAGAGAGAATCGAGCAGAGAGACAGGGGACCTCATACCACCAAGAAAGTAGTGCCAGAAGGGGAGCGTGTCCTTTGGACTCAGGGTTCCTGCACTGAGAAGCTCCTAGACCAGGGGAAGTTTGATGACAAAGACCTTCCTCCAGAGCCAAAAGAGAAAGAAAGCCTTCTCCTGGAGCTGGCTCCCTGAATTTGGACTTCTAGCCTACTAGACTGTGAGAGAATAAATTTCTCTTTTAAGGACATCCGCTTGTACTATTTCTGTTATAGTAGCGCTAGATAACTAAGACAGTGATGTTGGCAGTACAGGTGGTGGTGGCAGTATAGGCGGTAGTTGCAGGGACTTTTAAATTTTGAGATGCTGGAGGTCTAATTGGGAAGATTTTTTCAGAATTAAAATTAAGCACTCCACTCAGAAATTAAACTGAGAGTTTTACTTCTACACTCTTGATATCTGTTAGACTTCTGTTAAAGTTCCATTTTAAAAGCAAAGCTTAGTCGTGCATGTTATGTTAAGAGTGTCCTTGCAGCTGGCCTTAGAAAAAACCTTCACTGAGTTGTTAAAATAAATTACAGCCTATAGATAAACATGTTGATTAACTACCTTAAGACTTTCCCCAGCAAGTGCCTAAGCATTATCTCTTTTCTCTCAGCCAAATAAGCAGAGTTTATTTACACTTTTCTAATTAATTGTTCTGTATCCAAAGATTCCAATTAAGTTGGCCCGGCTGCAAATATATCACTCACTTCCGTATCACTAAACTTGCATATAAAAGTTGTTTATACTTTTCATTTTAGAAATATTGTCTTAAATTGTATCAAGTATGAGAGATTTGTGTTAGACTAAAAACCGATGTAAAGAAAGTTTCACAGTTAATTGTCACTCTTGTAAATCTCATCTTCTTTCCTGCATTTGCTTTGATGTGAAATTGTTATCTGTACTCACTGTACTTGTTAAATATTTCTTTTATTTGCCTGAAAGAAAGAGCATAACTTTACAGCCAAACTGAACTCATGCTTTCCCGTGGTTCATTCCTTCAATAAATTTATTTTGTTTAAATAGCAAATTGGAGTGTTGGTCCAGGTACTTCACGAGGACACAGTGTAGGTGGTTGTGGCAGCAGAGGTGATGGTGGCAGTATGTGTTGCATTAGCAGTATACGTGGTGGTAGAATAGGTGGTGTTCTTAGTATACAGGGTGTTAGCAGTATAGGTGATGGTGGGAGAATAGGTGGTGGTGTCAGTATAAGTGGTTGTGGTAGCATAGATGGTATGGCAGTATAGGTGGTCGTGGTAGCATAGGTGGTGAAGGCAGTACAGGTGAAGCTGGCAGTATAGCTGGTGGTGGAAGCACAGGTGGTGGTGGAATTATAGGTGATGGTGGCAGTATAGGTTGTGGTGGTACTACAGGTGGTGAAGGCAATATAGGCAGTGGTAGCAGTGTACATGTTGGTGGTAGTATAGGTAGTGCTAGCAGTATAGGTGATGGTGGCATTGGAGGTGGTGGTTCTAGTATAGGTGGTGGTTCTAGTATAGGAAGTTGTGGCAGTATAGGTGATGGTAGTTGTATAGGTTGTGCTGGCAGTACAGGTGGTGGTGACAGTATAATTTGTGGTGACAATGTGTGATGGTGGTGGTAGAATAGGTGATGGAGGCAAATCAGTGTTTATAGTATAGATTTTGAGGGCAGTATAGATAGTGGTGGTAGTACAGGTAATAGTGGCAATATAGGTGCGGGTGGCAGTATAGGTCATTGTTGCAGTATAGGTGGTGGCCATAGTACAAGAGGTGGTATCACATAGGTGAAAGTGGGAGATTAGGTGGTGGTGTCAGTATAGGTGGTAGTGACAGTACAAGTGGTGCTGGCAGTGTAGGTAGTAGTGGCAGTATATGTGATGTTGGGGTATAGGTGGTGGCCATAGTGTTAGTGGTGGTGGCAGTAGAGTGATCATGGCACTAGAGGTGGTGCTGACAGTAGTGGTAGTGATGGCAGTATAGGTGATGTTGAAGTATAGGTGGAGGCCATAGTATAGGTGGTGGTGGCAGTATAGGAGGTGGTGGCTGCTTAATTGCTGATGGCAGTGTAGGTGGTTGTGGTAGTATAGGTGTTGCAGACAGTATAAGTGGTAGTGGTAATAAAATTGGTGGTGGCAGTATAGGTGATACCTGTAGTACAGGTTGTGTTGACAGTATAGTTGGTGGGAGCAGAATAGGTGGTGGTGACAATATCAACGTTGGTGGTAGTATAGATGGTTATGGCAGTATAGGTGCTGGAGACAGTATAGATGGTGGTGGTACTATAGGTGTTGTTGGCAGCATACCTGGTTGTGGTAGTATGTGGGGTGGTGGAATTATAAGTAATGGTGGTAGTATAAGTGTTGGCTGCCATATAGGTGGAGGTGGCAGAATAGGTGGTGGTGGCAGTATAGGTGATGATGGCAGTATAAGTGGTGGCGGCAATATAGGTGATGTTGGGAGGGCAGGTGGTGGCTATAGTATAGGTGGTGGTGGCAGTAGAGATGGTGCTCTCAAGGTAGGCCATGGTGGCGGTATAGGTGGTCATGGCAGTATAGGTGTTGATGGCAGTATAGACGGTAGTGTCAGCATAGGTGGTGTTTCTAGTAGAGTTGGTGGTGACAGTATAGAGGATGGTTGTTGTATAGCTTGTGCTGGCTGTACAGGTGGTGGTAACAATATAGGTGATGGTGGTAGTATAGGTTGTGGTGTTAGTATAGGTAGTGGTGGCAATATCAGTGTTCATGGTAGTATAGATGGTTATGGCAGTTTAGATGGTGTCTCGGGCTGGGTTCTGTAAAGAAACAAAAGCTGAGATGTGTATATATATCTGTATGCGGCAGGAAAGGTGGTGGTGGTGGTAGTACAGTTAGTTGTGGCAATATGGGTGGTTATGGCAATATAAGTGGTGCTGACAGGATATATCTACTTCCAGCACCACTTGTGCTGGCAGTATATACATATAAATATATATATTTAGAGAGACATTTATATCAACAAAATGGCTCATGCAGTTGTAGAGGCTGGAAAGTCCCATGTCAGTTGGTCAGTCTTGAGGCTGGAGGCTTCTACTGTCTCACGTACGTGCAAGGGCTCATGAACCTAATATCAGCAGGTCGGATGGCAGGTTGATGGCTCAGGGGCTGCAAAGGCTGAAGAATCCAGTATTACGCAGTAAGATGGCAGGCTGCTGGCTCAGGTCCCAAGAACTGGACTTCAGATGATGATGAGCAGAATGCAAGATCCAGAGCAGAGCAAAAGCTAGTGAGCTTTTCCAGAAAGTCCATATATATTGAATATACTCCATACCTCCAAAGAAACTCACTTTCAACTGATTGGCTGCTCGTAGAAGATCTTATCAAGGAGGTGATTACATTACATCAGATCTCATCATGGAGGTAATTACATCATCATATGACTTCCAAACTACATTATAACTGCCAAACCTCTGAGATTCATAACCCAGCCAAGTTGACACACAAACTTAACCATCACAGATGGTAATGGCAATAAAGTTTGTTGGCAGTTCAGGTGGTGGTGGCAGTATAGGTGGTGGTGGCAGTGTAGGTGAAAGTGGCAGTGTAGGTGAAAATGGCAGTTTGGTGGTGGTGGCAAAATCAGAGTTGGTGGTAGTATGGTAGTATGGATTGTTATGACAGTTAGAGATAGTGGCTTTGTTATCTAGTGCTGCTGTAACAGAAATACCACAAGTGAATAGCTTTAATAAAGAGTAATTTATTCTATCACAGTTTAGGAAGTTAGACGTCCAAATTCAGGGTGCCAGCTCCAGGGAAAGGCTTTCTCTGTTGGCTCTGGAGGAAGGTCCTTGTCATCAATCTTCCCCGGTCAAGGAGCTTCTCAGCACAGGGACCCTGGGTCCAAAGGACATGCTATTCTCCTGGCTCTTGTTTCTTGGTGGTATGAGGCCATCATGTCTCTCTGCTTGCTTCTCTCTTTTATATCTCAAAAAAGACTGGCTTAAGACACAACCTAATCTTGTAGACTGAGTCCTACCTCATTAACATAACTGCTGTTAATCCCACCTCATTAACATCATAGAGGTAGGATTTACAACACATAGGAAAATCACATCAGATGATAAAACGGTGGGCAATCACACAATACTGGAAATCATGAACTAGCCAAGTTGACAGATATTTTTAGGGGACACAATTAAATCTACAACAGATAGTAACGGTAGAAGTGGTGGTGGTCACAATAAAGGTGGTGATCATAGTAGAGGATGATGGCAGGAGAGGTGGTAACAGAGGAGCAGGTGTGGCAGTAGAGACGGTGGCAGGATAGGTGGTGGTGGCAGCGTAGGTGGTGGTGGCAGTAGAGGTGGTAGTGGCTGTAGAGATGGTGGTGGCAGTATAGGAGATGGTAGTATAGGTGGTGGCTGTTGTAGAGTTGGTGGTGACAGTAGAGGTGGTGGTGGTAGTATAGGCAGTGGTGGCAGTATAGGTGATTTGGCAGTATAGGTGGTGTCAGTATAGGTGATGGAGCAGTATATGGTGGTAGTAGTAAAGATGGCTGCTGCATAAAATTTCTAGTGCAGGTTCTAGTGCAGGTGATGGTGGCAGTATAGGTTGGGGTTGCAGTATAGGTCTTTTGTGGTAGTATAGGTAATGGTGGCAAAATCAGTGTTGGGGGTAGTATAGATTTTTATGTCTGTATAGATGGTGATGGCATTATAAGTGATGGTGGCAGTATAGGTGTTGATGGTCATATAGGTGGTGGTGACAGTATAGGTGGTGGTGGTGGTACTAAAGGTGGTGTTGGGAAATCGGTGTTGGTGGTAATATAGATGTTGAAGGCAATATAGATGGTAGTGGGAGTATAGGGTATGGTGGCAATATGGCTGGTGGAGGCAGTATAGGTGGTGCTGGCAGTGTAGATGGTGGTTTCAATAGAGGTCGTGGTGGCACTATAGGTGGTTGTGGAAGCATATGTGGGGGTGGTGTGTATATGGGCATCATAGTACAGGTGGTGGTAGCAGTATAGGAGATGATGTCAGAATGGGTTGTGGTGTCAGTATAGGTGATAGTGGCAGTAAACGTGGTGGTAGTAGGATAGGTGATGGTGGCAATAGAGGTTGTGGTGGCAGTATAGGTGGTGGTGGCAGTACAAGTGATTTGGGGAGTATAGGTGATGGCTGTATTAAAGGCGGTGGTGTCAGGACACGAGGTGGTGGCAGTAAAGGAGGTGGTTACAGTATGTGGTGGTTTCAAAATTAGTGTTGATAGTAGTATATATGGTGTTGGCAGTGTAGATGGAGATGGCAGTACATGTGATGGTGGCAGTATGTTTGTGGCAGTAAAAGTGGTGCTGTCATATAAGAGTTGGTGGCCATATAGGTGGCTGTGTCAGTATAGGTGGTGGTCCTGGTATAGGTGTGGTGGCAAAAGCAGAGTTGATGGTAGTATAGATTGTTATGGCAGTGTAGATGGTAATGGCAGTAGAGGTGGTTGTCACAATATAGGTAGTGGAGGTGCAGGATAGGTGGTGGAAACAGAACAGGTGGTACTGTCACTAACGGTGGTGGCAGGATAGATGTGATAGCAGTAGGGGTGGTGACAGTATATGTGGTGATGTCAGGGTAGATACTGGAGGTAGTATAAGTGGTGGTGATAAAAAGGTGATAGTGGCAGTATAGGTGGTCATGGCATTACCCGTGGTGGTGTAGTATAGGTGATGTTGGCAGGATAGGTAATAATCGCTGTATACATGGTGGTGACAGTGCTAGTGGTGTTGGAAGTATAGCTGGTGGTGGCAGAACAGGTGGTGTTGGATGTACAGGTGGTGGTTTTAGTATAGGTGGTAATGGCAGTATAAGTGATAGTACAGTATAGGTGGTGGTGTCAATAAAGGTGGTGGTAGCAGTGGAGGTGGTGGTGGGAGTAGAGATGGTGGTGGCAGCATAGGCGGTGGTGGTAGTATAGGTGTTAGTGGCAGTATAGGTGGTGTTGGCAATATAAGTATTGGTTATAGTACAAGTGGTGTTGACAGTAAAAGTAATAGTGGTAGTGTAGGCGGTGGTGGTAGTATAGGTGTTAAAGGCAATAGAGGTGGTGGTGGTAGTATAAGTGGTAGTAGCAGTATAGGTGGTGTTGGGAGTATAGGTATTGGTTATAGTGCAAATGGTGTTGACAGTAAAAGTAATAGTGGTAGTGTAGGTGGTGGTGGTAGTAGAAATGGTGGCAGTACAGGTGGTCTTGGCAGTTAGGTGGTCATGGCAGTTAGGTGGTCATGGCACTGTAGGTAGTACTGGTAGCATATTTGGTGGTCATAGTATTGGTTGTGGTGGCAGTAGAGGATTTGATGGCAGGAAATGTGGTGATGGCAGTATAGGTGGTGAGGGCAGTATAGGTGATGGTGGCAGTATAAGTGGTGGTGGTAGTATAGCTCTTGATGGCAGTAGAGGTGGTTGTAGGAGTATAGGTGATGGTGGAAATATCAGTGGTCATCATAGCACAGGTTGGGGTGACAGTATAAGTGATGGTGGTGTCAGTATAAGTGGTGATAGCAGTTCAAGTGGTGATGGAAGTATAGGTGGTTGTGGCAATATAGGTTTGGTAGCAAGATAGGTGGTGGTGGCAGTAGAGGTGATGGTGGCTGTAGAGGTGGTGGTGGCAGTATAGGAGTTGTTGGATGTATAGGTGGTGGCAGCAGTAGAGGTGGTGGTGGAAGGATAGATGGTGGTGGTAGTATAGGTGGAGGTGGTAGTTCAGGTGGTCATGGCAGTATAGGTTGTGATGTTGGTAGTTTAGGTGGTGACGTTAGAGGCGGTTGTGGCACTAGAGGTGGTGGAAGCAATAAAGGTGGTGGTAACAGTAGAGGTGGTGTTGGCAATAAAGTGGGTGGTGACAGTAGAGGTGGTGATTTCAGTAGAAGGAGTGGTGGCAATATAGGTGGTGATGGCAGTATAGGTGGTGGTGACAGTATAGGTGATAGTGGTTGATTAGGTGGTGATGGCAGTCCAGATGGTGTTGGTAGTATAGGTGGTGTTCGCAAAATCATTGTTGATGGTAGTATAGATGGTGATGGCAGTATTGGTGATGGCGGCAGTGTTGGCTTTTGCAGCAGTGTGATGGTTAACATTGTGTGTCAGCTTGGCTGGGCCATGATTCTCATTGGTTTGACAATTGTATGATTTTGTGATCACTTCTGTGATGAGATTTGATATGATGTGATCACTTCCATGATGAAATCTGCTGTGAGTAGCCAATCAGTGGAAAGGAAGTTTCCTTGGGCGTGTGGCTTGCATTGAATATAAGTGGACATTCTGGCAAGACTTGTGTGCTTTTACTTGTCCTGGATCCTACAGCTGGCTCCTGTTCATCTGACCTCCAGTTCTTGGGACTTGAGCTAGCAGCTTACCTGCAGTTTTGCCTGCCAACGTTGGAATTCATCAACCTTCACAGCCTGTGAGGAAGAGTCCTGCTCTCTGACCTATCGATCTTGGGTTCACCAGCCCCTGCTGCTACGTGAGTCAGGAGAAGCCTCTGTCCTGACCCTCGGACTTGGGAAGTCTCAGCCTCTACAACTGTGTGAGCCACTTCGTTGATATAAATATCTGTCTCTCTCTATATTTATATGCTTTACTGGTTTTGCTTCTCTAGAGAACCCAGCCTAGGACATTTGGTATCAAGAGTGGTTCTCGAGAAACAAAATTGTAAGGATAAGTTTTCTAAATTGGTTCTCAAGTCTAGTTAGTCTTAAAGATGTTGATGATTCTGTTTCCAGTAGTTGAGAGGGCACTGTTAATCCACAGCGTGAGGTGGCAATTCAAATATGCAAAATATCACCACCAATAGATCAGGTATTGGTGAAAGGCGAGGCTATGGGTGATTGCATGTGTGATACCTTTCTACAATTTTGTCATAATGAGAAGTATAAGGAAGCTGGTTGGTTGATCCTACTTTCACTAGACAAATGTGAAAGAAAAAGATGAGCTCAGGGTTCAGAGTCAAAGCTAAGGTTCCACATAAACAACCTCAAAGTTTCCACTGCACCTTGAGAGAAAGCCTTAGTTCTTGTAGTAGGAGAACTGATATTGTTGAAAACCAAATCCAGAGTCTTACTGTAAGAGTGGCTAAATTACAATGCCAACTCAATTGCCAACAGCGAGAGGTGTCTGAAGTTAAAGTGAGGACATTGATTGGGAAGAAATGGGATCCTGAAACTTGGAATGGGGGCAAACGGGCAGATAATCAGGAAGCTGGAGACACTGAGTCCTTAAATTCGGTTGAATCACTCCTGCCGACAGAACCAGCCCTCTCATTCTCATCTGAAGAGATTACTCCATGTTTTTCTGCTAAACCACCCTGCCCAGTAAAATCTTTAGACCCTCCACTCCCATCTAATGAGATTAACCCAGCTGCGTCTAAAGCGCCTTTGAG
The DNA here is from genome assembly GCF_000243295.1 of Trichechus manatus latirostris. Taxonomy (NCBI): domain Eukaryota; kingdom Metazoa; phylum Chordata; class Mammalia; order Sirenia; family Trichechidae; genus Trichechus; species Trichechus manatus. The sequence continues at coordinate 54,379 of NW_004444093.1, forward strand.
TCATTGTCTAGGGCATCACCTGAGGCAGATGTTTTACAAGACAATGCTGAATGTTCTCAAAACATTTCCCCACCAATTTGGCTTCTAGACCTATAACTAGACTTAAGTCTCAGCAAGCCCCAAAGAGTGAAGGACAAAGTGTGACCCAGGAGGAGATATGCTATATTCCGAAAGAACTGCTTGACTTTTCTAATATGTACAAACAGAAGCCTGGGGAATACGTATGGGAATGGCTATTAAGGGTGTGGGATAATGGTGCAAGGAACATAAAGATGGCCCATTCTGAGTTTATTGATATGGGCCCACAAAGCACAGATTCTTCATTCAAGGTTTCATCTCTAGAAGTTACAAAAGGATCTAATAGTTTATTTGGTTGGGTTGCTGAAGCATGGATTATGAGGTGACCTACACTAAATCAGGTTGAAGTACCAGACCTGCCTTGGAATACTGGAGAAGAAGGTATCCAAAGGCTTAGGGAAATTGGCATGCTAGAATGGATTTATCAGGTTGGAAACACAGAATCACACAGGGAGTGACCAGAAGACACATCTTTTACCACAACTGTGAGGAACAAATTTTTGAAGGGAGCCCCAGCATCCTTGAAGACTGCTGTGATTGCTATTTTATGTAAGTCAGATTTGACAGTGGGAACTGCCCTAACTGAATTAAGACTTCTAACTACAATAGGGCTGATTGGACCCCATGGTTGTAGAGGCCAAGTGGTGGCACTCAATTGACAAGGACAAGGCGGGTACGGTTACCATAATGGACAGCAGAGTCAAAGCAGTAATCAGAATAGTCTGACTCATATGGATTTATGGTGTTCGCTACCGAGTCATGGTGTCCCTAGGCGTGAAATAGATAAGAAATCTACTAAATATTTACTTGATCTGGACAAATGAAAGAATTCTAGGTTAAGTGAACAGCAGTCCAACTCGAATTGCCAGAATAGAGAGTCACGGTCCCTCAGCCAATTCCCAGACTTGAGCAAGTTTACAGATCCACAACACCTTGACTGAAGGGGAGGCTGGGGTCCCTTGAGAAAAAACTCCAACACACTGTGAAAAACTTATACTGTTAATCTTTTTCCCAGCCTTCTCCAAAGGGATTTAAGGTATTTTACAAGAGTGATTGTTCATTGGGGAAAAGGAAATAATCAGACTTTTTGGGGATTACTAGATACTGGCTTTCAACTGACATTAATGCCAAGAGACCCAAAATATCACTGTGGTGCACCAGTCAGAGTGGGGGTAAATGGAGGTCAGGTTATTAGTGCAATCTTAGCTCATGTCTGTCTCACAGTAGGTCCAGAGGGTCCCTGAACCCATCCTGTAGTGATTTCCCCAATTCTAGAATGCATAATCGGAATAGATATACTCAGCAATTGACAGAAACCCCACGTTGGATCCATGACAAATGGAGTAGGGGCTATTATGGTAGGAAAAGCCAAATGGAACCCATTAGACCTGCCCCTACCTAGGAAAATAGTAAACGAGATGCAATACTGCATTCCTGGAGGAACTGTGGAGATTACTGCCACCATCAAGGACTTGAAGGATGCAGGGATTGTGAGTCCTACAACATCCCCATTCTACTCGTCTATTTGGCCTATGCAAAAAACAGATGGATCTTGGAGAATGACAGTGGATTACTGAAAATTTAACCAGCTGCTGTTCCAGAGGTAATTTCATTCTTGAGCAAATTAATACATATCCTGGTACCTGGTATGCAGCTATTGATCTGACTAATGCCTTTTTCTCCATAACTGTTTCGAAGGACCGTCAGAAGCAGTTTGTCTTCAGTTGGCAAGCCAATACTACACCTTCAGTGTCCTACCTCAGAGCTGCATCAACTCTCCAGCCCTATGTCATAATTAAGTCCTCAGGGACCTCAATTGCCTTTCGCTTCCACAAGACATCACACTGGTCCATTACATTGATGACATTATGCTGATTGGACATAGTAAGGAAGAAGTGTCAATGACTCTGGACTTATTGGTAAAACATTTGCGTGCTAGAGGGTGGGAAATTAAGCTGACAAAAATTCAGGCACCTTCTACCTCAGTGAAATTCCTAGGGATCCAGTGGTGTGAGGCATGTTGATATTCCTTCTAAAGTGAAGGATAAGTTATTTCATCTGGCTCCTCCCACAGCTAAAAAGGAAGCACAACGCCTAGTGGGCCTCACTGGATTTTGGAGACAATATATTCCTCATCTGGGTGTGCTACTCCGGCCTATTTATCAAATGACTCGAAAAGCTGCTAGTTTTGAGTGGGGCCCAGAACAAGAGAAGGCTCTGCAACAGGTTCAGGCTGCCGTACATCCACTCTGCCCCTTGGGCCATGTGATATGGCCGATCCAATGGTGCTTGAAATGGCAGTGGCAGATAGAGATGCTGTTTGGAGTCTTTGGCAGGCCCCTATTGGTGAATCACAGTGCAGACCCTTAGGGTTTTGGAGTAAAACCATGCAATCCTCTGCAGATAACTACTCTCCTTTTGAGAAATAGCTTTTTGCTTGTTACTGAGCCTTAGTAGAGACTGAACACTTAATCATGGGACACCAAATCCCCATGCGGCCTTAGCTGCCCATCTGAACTGGGTATTGTCTGACCCACAGAGTCATAAAGTTGGACGTGCACAGCAGCACTCCATCATTAAATGGAAGTAGTATATGCGAGACTGGACCCTAGCAGGACCTGAAGACACAAGGAAGTTGCATGAGGAAGTGGCCCAAATGCCCATGGTCTCCACTCGTGTCACATTACCTTCCATCTCCCGGTCTGCACCTGTGGCCTCAGGGGGAGTTCCTTATGATCAGTTGACTGAAGAAGAGAAAACTCATGCCTGATTTACAGATGTTTCTGCATGATATGCAAGCACCACTGAAAAGCGCACAGTGGCAACACTACAGCCCCTTTCTGGGGCCTCCTGAAGGACACAATGGGCAGAACTTCGAGCAGTGCACCTCGTAGTTCACTTTGCTTGGAAGGAGAAATGACCAGATGTGCCACTGTATACTGATTCCTGGGTTGTGACCAATGGTTAGGCTGGATGGTCAGGGACTTAGAAGGAATATGATTGGAAAATTGGAGACAAGGAGGTATGGGGAAGAGGTATGGGGATAGACCTCTCTGAATGGGCCAAAGAAGTGAAGATATTTGTGTCTCATGAATGCTCACCAAAGGGTGACCTCAGCAGAGGATGATTTTAACAAATCAAGAGGATAGAATGGTACGTTCGTGGAAGCCAGCCATATTCTTTCCCCAGCTACACCATTCATTGCTCAATGGACTGAGGAAAAAAGTAGCCATGGTGGCAGGGATGGGAGTTATGCATGGGCTCAGCCTCATGGACTTCCACTCACCTAGGCCAACTTGGCTACAGCCACTGCTGAGTGCGCAGTCTGCCAGCAACAGAGACCAACACTGAGTCCCCGATATGGCGCCATCCCTTGAGGTGATCAGCCAGCAATCTGGTGACAAGTTGATTACATCGGACCACTTCCATCATGGAAAAAGCAGCATTTTGTTCTTACTTGAATATACACTTACTCTGGATATGGATTTGCCTTCCCTGCATGCAATGCTTCTGTCAAAACTACCATCTGTGGACTTACAGAATACCATGTCAACCATCATGATATCCCACACAGCATCGCCTTGGATCAAGGGACTCACTTCACAGCAAATGAAGTGTGGCAATGGGCCCATGCTCATGGAATTCACTGTTCTTAACATGTTCCCCATCATCCTGAAGCAGCTGGACTGATAGAATGATGGAATGGCCTTCTAAAGACACAATTATGGCACCAGCTAAGTGGCAATACCTTGCAGGGTTGGGGCAGTGTTCTCCAGAAGGATGTATATGCTCTAAACCAGAGTCCAATATACAGTGTTGTTTCTCCTATAACCAGGTTTCATGGGTCCAGGAATCCAGGGATGGAAATGGGAGTGGCACCAGACACTATTACCCCTAGTGACCCACTCACAAGATTTTTCCTTTCTGTCCCAGAGACCTTATGCTCTGGGGATCTAGAGATCTTAGTTACAAAGGAAGGAATTCTCCCACCTGGAGACACATTACTGACTCCATTAAACTGGAAGCTATGAATGTCAGCTGGCCACTTTGGGATCCTGCAGCAACAAAAAAGGGAGTTACCATACTGGCTGGTGTGATTGATCCTGATTACCAAGAGGAAATCAGATTGATATTACATAATGGAGGCAAAGAAGAGTATGTCTGGAATGCAGGAGATCCCTTAGAGCATTTCTTAGCACTACCATGCCCTGTGATTAATGTCAATGGAAAACTACAGCAACCAAATTCCGACATGATTACTAATGACCCAGACCCTTCAAGAATGAAGGTTTGGGTCATCCCATCAGGCAAAGAACCACGACAAGCTGAGATGCTTGCTGAGGGCAAAGGGAATATGGAATGGGTGGTGGAAGAAGGTAGTTCTAAATACAAGTTATGGCCAGGTGACCAGTTGCAGGAATGAGGTCTGTAATTGTTATGAGTATTCTGCTTTGTATGTGTGTTCATTGTATCATGTTAAGTGCAAGCATGGCTTTATAATTGTCTAAATTCAGAGATTATGTATGGTTTAAGGAGATGAGTACATGTGCCAAGTTGACAAGAGGTGGACTCTGATGGTTAAGGTTATGTGTCAACTTGGCAGAGCCATGATTCTCAGTGGTTTGACAATTGTATGATGTTGTGATCACTTCTGTGATGAGATTTGATATGATGTGATCACTTTCATGATGGGATTTGCTGTGGGTAGCCAATCAGTTGAAAGGGAGTTTCCTTGGGCGTGTGGCCTGCATTGAATGTAAGTGGCTATTCTGGCAAGACTTGCGGGCTTTTGCTCATTCTGGATCCTGCAGCTGGCTCCTGTTTGTCTGACCTCCGGTTCTTGGAACTTGAGCTAGCAGCTTACCTGCAGTCTTGGTTGCTGATCTTGGGATTCGTCAATCTTCACAGCCTGTGAGGAAGAGCCCTGCTCTCTGACTTGCCGATCTTGGGTTCACCAGCTTCTGCTGCTACGTGGATCAGGAGAAGCCTCTATCCTGACCCATGGACTTGGGACATCCCAGCCTCTACAACCACATGTGCCATTTCCTTGATATAAATCTCTATATATTTATACGCTTTACTGGTTTTGCTTCTCTAGGGAACCCAGACTATGCCAGGAAGTATAGGTGGTGTTGGCAGTAGGTGGTGGTAGTGTTTGAAACTCGATGTTGGTTGTTGTATACATGTTGATGGCAGTATAGATGGTGATGGCAGTATAGATGATGGTGGCAGTATAGGTGTTGGTGACAGTATACATAGGTTGGCAGTACAGGTGGTGAAGGCAGTATTGGTGGTATTTGCAGTAGAGGTGCTTGTGGCAGTATGGGTGAAGACAGCAATACAGGTGGTTGAGGTGTAAGTGGTGGTGGCAGTACAGGTGGTAAAAGAATAGATGGTGGTGGCAGTGTAGGTGGTTTTTGTAATATAGTTGGTGTGGCAATATAGGTGGTGCTCATACTAAAGGTGGTGGTGGCAGTATAGGTGATGGTGGAAGTATAAGTAGTGGTGTCAATACAAGTGTTGGTGGTAGTAGTATAGTTGGGGGCAGCAGTCCAGTATAGGTAGTGTTAGTAGTATAGGTGGTTGTCTTAGTTATCTAGTATTGCTATAACAGAAATTTATTCTCTTACAGTCTAGGAGGTTAGAAGTCAACATATAGGGCACCAGCTTCCAGGGAAGGCATTGTCTTTTTGTCAGTTCTGGGGGAAGGTCCTTGTCATTAATCTTCCCATAGATCAAGGAGTTCTCAGCACAGTGACCCGGTGTCCAAAGGATGGGCTGTGTTCCTGGCTTTTCAGTCTTGGTGGTAGGAGGTCCCTTTTCCCTCTGTTTGCTTCTCTCTTTTATATCTCAAAAGAGATTGACTCAAGGTACAACTTAATCCTGCAGATTGAGTCCTACCTCATTAACATAACTGCCTCTAATCCTGCCTCATTACATCATACAAGTTAGGATTTACAACATGTAAAATAAATACATCAGATCACAAAATGGAAGACAACCACACAATACTAGGAATCATGGCCTAGCTAAGTTGGCACACATTGTGGGGGACATAATTCAATCCATAACAGAGGTGGACATAGTATAGGTGGTGGTGGCAGTAGAGGTAGTGGTGGCAGTAACGTTGTGGTTTCAATATCAGTGGTGGCAGTGTAGGTGGTCATCATAGTATAGGTGGTGTTGGCAGTATAGGTGATAGTGGCAGAATAGGTGGTGGTGGCAGTATGGTTGCTGGTGGCAGGCCAGGTGGTGGTGGAAGTACAGATAGGGTTGGTAGTACAGATGATGATCATAGTATAGGTGGTGGTCGCAGTAGAGGTGGAGGTGGCAGTAGATGTGGTTGTGGTAGTACAAGTAGTGGTGGTAGTTTAGGTGTCGGGGGCAGTATATGTGATATTGGTAATATAGGTGGTGTAGTAGAGGTGGTGATGGCATTAGAGGTGATGGAGGCAGTAGAGGTATGTGGTGGTGGTAGAGCTATGTCATGGCAGTAGAGTGGGTCGTGGCAGTGGAGGTGATGTTTCAGTAGAGATAGTCGTGGCAGTAGAGGTTGTGGTGGCAGTATAGGTGTTGGTGGCAGTATAGCTGCTGGAGGTAGTATAGATAGTGGTGGTAATATAGGTGGTGATGGCATTGTAGATGATGGAGGTAGAATAAGTGGTGCTTGCGGTCCAGATGGTGGTGGTAATATAGGTGATGATGGCAAAACCAGTGTTGTCACAGCATACATGGTTACAGAAGTATAGATGGTGATGGCAGTACAGGTGATGTGACACTATAGGTGATGTTGGCAAATCTGTGTTGGTGGTAGTATACATGTTGATGGCAGTCTAGATGGTGATGGTGACAGTATAGAGGTTGATGGCTATACAGATGCTGGTGGCAGTATTGGTGGTGTTTGCCATGGAGGTGTTGGTGGCAGTATATGTGGTGGTGGCAACACAGGTTGTCATGGCAGTATAGGTAGTGTTGGCAGTATAGGTGGTTGTCTTAGTTATCTAGTGCTGCTATAACAGAAATTTACTCTCTCACAGTCTAGGAGGTTAGAAGTCCAAATTTAGGGTTCTAGCTTGGGGGGAATCCTTCTCTCTCTGTCAGTTCTGGGGGAAGGTACTTCTCATCAATCTTCTCTGAAGATCGGCAGGATAAGTGGTGGTAGTATTACAGGTGGTGGTGGCAGCAGTATAAGGGGTCGTGGCAGTACAGGTAGTGGTGGCATACAGGTGGCAGTGACAGTATAGGTGGTGGTGGAAGTAGAAGTGGTGGTGGCAGGATAGATGCTGGTGGTAGTACAGGTGGGGGTGATTGTATAGGTGTTGGTGGCTGTATAGGTGGTGGTGATTGTATAGGTGGTGGTGGCTGTATAGGTCATGGTGGCAGTATAAGTGGTGGTTCAGTATAGATGGTGGTGGCAGGAGTAAGTGGTGGTGGTAATATAGGTGGTCATGGCAGAATAGGTGGTGGTTGTACTAAATGTAGCGGTGGCACTATAGGTGATGTTGGTAGTATAGGTGGTGGCACTAACAGTGGCGTTAGTAGTATAGGTGGTGGTAGCAGTATAGATGACTATGACAGCATAGGCGGAGTTGACAGTATAGTTAGTAGCGTCAATATAGACGGTGGTGGTAGTAAAAGTGGTGGCGGCAGAAAAGGGGCGGTTCTAGTACAGATGGTGGTGTAGTGTAGGTGATGGTGGTAGTATAGGTGATGCTGGCAGTACAGGTTGTGGTGGTAGAATAGGTGGGAGTTGCGGAAAAGTTTTTTGTGGTAGTATAAGTAGTGGTGGCAAAATCAGTCTGGAGATAGTATAGATGGTTATGGCTATATAAATGATAATGTATTATAGTGATCGTGGCAGTAGAGGTGGTGTGGCAGTAGAGTTGGTGGTAGCAGTATAGATTGTGGTGACAGTATAGGTTGCCATGACTGTATAGGTGTTTGTGACAGAGGAGTGGTGAGAGTATAGGTGGTGGTGGCAGTAGAACTGGAGGTGGCAGGATAGGTGGTGATGGCAATAGAAGTGGTGGTGACAGTATAGGTGGTGGTTTAACTAGTGGCAATAGAGGCAGGATAAGTGGCGGTTGCAGTATAGGTGGTACTGGTAGTATAGGTGGTGGTTGCAGTATAGTTGTTAGTGGCAGTACATGTGGTGGTGGCAGTATGTAATATTGGCAGGATAGATGATGATGGTTGTATAGGTGGTGAAGGCAATATAAGTTGTATTGGAAGTATAGGTGGTGGCGGCAGTACAGGTAGTGTTAGATGTACAGGTGGTTGTCGTAGTAGAGATGGTGATGGCAGTATACGTGACGGTGGCAGTATAGATGTTGGTGTCAATATAGATAGTGGTGGCAGTAGAGGTGATGGTGACAATACAGGTGATGGAGGTAGCATAGCTGGTTGCGGCACTATAGGTGGTGGTGGCAAAATCGTTATTGGTGATAGTGTAGATGGTGAAAGCAGTATAGATGATGGCAGTATAGGTGATAGTGGCAGCACAGGTGGTGTTGGCAGAAAAGGTGGTGGCAGCACTATAACTGGTGGTGGCAGTATAGGTTGTGGCAGTATGGCGGTGGTGGCTGTATATTTGGTTGTGGCAGTAGAGGTGGTGGCCGCAGTAGAGTTGGTAGCGGCAGTCTAGGTGTTGGTGGCCATTTAGGAGGTGGTGGTAGAATAAGTGGTGGTAGCACTAAGAGTAGTGGTTGCAGAATAGGTGGTTGTCATAGTACAGGTGGTGTTGGCAGTAAAGGTGATAATGGCAGTATATGTGGTGATGACAGTAGAGGTGGTGGTGTCAGTATCTATGGTGGTTGCAAAGAGGTGGTGGTGGCAGCACAGGCGGTGGTGGCAGTGCCTGTGGTCATGGCAGTATAGGTGGTGTTGATAGTATATTTGGTGGTCATAGCACAGTTGGTGGTGGCACTACAGATGTTTGTGGCAGTACAGGTTGCGGAAGCAATAGAGGTAGTGTAGGAAGGATAGGTGGTGGTGGCAGTAGAATTTGTGGTGAAAGTACAGGGGGTGGTGGCAGTATAGGTGGTGTTGGCAGTAGAGGTAGTGTAGACAGGATGGTTACTGGTGGAATAGGTGGAGGTATTGATGGTGGTGGCAGTATGGGTGGTGGTGGTGGTATGTGGGTTGGCAGTGGTATGGGAGGTAGTGAAGGAATGCGTGGCGGTGGCGGTATCGGTGATGGCTCCATTATGGATGGTGGCAGCAGAATAAGTGGTGATGGCGGTTTAAGTGAAGGTGGCAGTACAGAAAGCAGTGGAAGGAGGGGTGGTGGTCATTAGAGCTGGAGGTGTCAGTAGAGGTAGTGGTGGCAGAAGAGGTCGTGTTGGAATAGAGGTGGAGGTGGCAGTAGAGGTGGTGGGGACAGTAGAGGTAGTGGTGGAATAGGTGGTGGTGGTGGTACTGGTGGTGGTGGCAGTAGGGTGGTGGTGGCAGTAGAAATTGTGGAGGTAGTAGAGGTGGTGGCAGTGGTATGGGTGGTAATTGTACTATGGGGTTAGCGGTGGTATGGGTGAGGCGGAGGCGCAGGTGGTGGTGGCTGTATAAGTGAAGGTGGGAAGATAGGAGATGGTGGTGACATTAGAGGTAGAGGTGGCAGTAGAGATAGTGGCTGCAAAAGAGGTCCTGGAAGTAGAGGTGCAGGTGGCAGTAGATGTGGAGTTGTCAGTAGAGGTGGTGGTGGCAGTAGAGATTGTGGTGGTGGTAGAGGTGGTTGCGTCAGTATAGGTGGTGGTGGTGGGATGGTTTCTGGCCGTGGGATGGGTGGTGATGGCATTATGGGTAGTGGCAGCGGTATGTGTGGTGGTGGCAGTATAACTGAAGGTTGCAGTATAGGTGGCAGTGGAATGAGAGGTGGCGGTGGCAGTAGATGCAATGGTGGCAGTAGAGGTGGAGTTAGTAGTAGAAGTGGTGGTGGCAGTAGAGGTGGCAGAGGCAGTAGAGGTGGAAGTGGCAGTGGATGTAGTAGTGTCAGTAGTGGTGGCGGCAGCAGAATAGGTGCAGTGGCCATAAGTGTATTGTCGGTGGTACGGGGGCTGAAGGCAATAGAAGTGGTGGAAGCAGTAGAGGTGGTGGCAGTGGTAGAGGTAGTGACAGTGGTATGGGAGGTGGTGGCTCTACAGGTGGTGATGGTGGTATGGGAGGTAGTGGCCATATGGGTGAAGTGGATGTATGAGCGGTGTCAGAGGTATGGGTGATGGTGGTGGTATGTGTGGTGGTGGCAATGAGGTAGGTGGTGTCAGGGGTATAAGTGATGGTGCTAAACATAGGTGGTGTGGTGGTATAGGTGGTGGCTGCATAATAGGTAGTGGTGGCCATATAGGTGGTGGCAGTGGAATAGGTGGTTGTGGCGGTATAGGTGATGGTGGCGGTAGAGGTGGTGGCAGCAGTATATGTGATGTCATCGGTTTAGGTGGTAGTGGAAATATAGGTGTTGGTGGTGGTATAGGTGATGGTGGGAGTATAGGTGGTGGTGGTTTTATGAGTGGTGCCGGTGGTATGTTCAGTGGCAGTATGAGTGGTGGCAGCTGTAAGGTAGTGGTGGCAGTCTATGTGGTAACAGCAATATAAGTGAAGGTGGCAGTATAAGTGGCAGTGGAATTAGAGGTGATGGTGGCAGTAGAGGCAGTGGTGGCAGTAGAGGTGAAGGTCGCAGTAGAAGTGGTGATGGCAGTAGAGGTGGAAGTATCAGAAGAGGTGGTGGTGGCAGTACAGATGGAGGTGGAAGTAGAGGTGGTGGTGTTGGTAGTGGCAGTAGTGGCAGTGAGAGTGGAGGTGGCAATAGAATTGGTGGAGGCAGTAGAGGTGGTGGTGGCTATATGGGTGGTGGCAGTGGTGAGTGAGGTGAAGGTATGAGTGGCGGCAAAGGTATGGGTAGTGGTGGTGGTATATGTAGTGGTGCCAAATATTGGTGGTGGTGATGGTGTAAATGTGTGGCGGCAGTATAGGTGGTGGTGGAAGAACAGTTGGTGGCGGTATAGGTGGTGGCAAGAATATAGGTGGTAGATGGTATAGTTGGTGGCAGCATATAAATGATGGTGGTGGTATAGCTAGTGTGGCCGAATAGGTTGTGGTGGTGGATTAGGTGGTGGCGGGGATATAAGAGGTAGTGGTGGTATAGGTGGTGGTGACAATATGGTTGGTGGTGGCGGGAAGGTCAGTGCCGGTATGGGTGGTGGCAATGGTATGGGTGATGGCAGCGGTATTGGTGGTGGTAGCAGCATAGGTAGTGGTGGCTGCATAGGTGGTAATGGCAGTATAGGTGGTGATATAAGTGGTACTCTGGTATCAGTGGTAGTGGTAGTATGGGTGATGGTGGTGGTTTAAGTGAAGGTGGCAGTATAGGAGGCAGTGGAAGGAGAGGTGGTGATAGCATTAGAGCTAGGAGGTGGCAGAAGAGTTCGTGGTGGAAGTAGAGATGGTGGTGGCACTCGAGGTGGTAGTGGTAGAATAGATGGTGGTGGCACTCGAGGTGGTAGTGGTAGAATAGATGGTGGTGGCAGTAGAGGTGGTGGTAGCGGTAGAGGTGATGGTGGCAATAGAGTTGGAAGTGGCAGTGAAGGTGGTAGTGGTAGATGAGGTGGTGGGGACAGTAGAGATGGAGGTGTCTGTAGAGGTGGCAGTGGCAGTAGATGTGATGGTGGTAGAGGTCATGGCAGCAGTAGAGGTTGTGGCAGTCAGATATGTGGTGGTGGTGGGATAGGTGGTGAGGGAGGAATAAGTGGTGGTGGCAGTTTAGATCGTGGGACCAGAATATGTGGTAGTGACAGAATAAATGATGGTGGTGTTATAACTGGTAGTGGCAGTATAGGTGTTGGTGGCAGAATAGGAGGCGTTGGTGGTATAGATGGTGGTGGCAATATTGGTGGTAGCTGCGGTATAGGTTGTGGAGGCGGTATAGGTGGTGGTGGTGGTATGGGCTGTGGTGTCGGTATAAGTGATGGTGGCTGTATGGGTGGTTGTGGATGTTTGGGTTGTGGTGGTAGTGTGGGTGCTGGCGGCAGTATGTGTGGTAAGGCATTATTGGTGGGAGTGAAGGAATAGGTGGTGGTGGCAGTATGGGCAGTAGCAGTGGTATGGGTGGTGCGGTGGTATGGTTGGTCATGGCAGTAGAGGTGGTGGTGGCGGTAGAGGTGGTGGCGGTAGAGGTGGTGGTGATGGTATAGGCGTTGGTGGCAGAATAGGTAGTAGCAACAGTATAGGTTACGGTGGCACAGTAAGTGGTGGTGGCAGTAAAGGTGATGGCAGTGTTAGAGGTGGTGGCAGAGGAATAAGCGGTGGTGGTAGTATAGGTGCTTGTGGCTGTTCAGGTGGCAGTATTGTTGAGGGTGGCTGGTATAGTTGGTGGCACCATATAAATGATGGTGGTGGTATAGGTGGTGTGGCAGAATAGGTTGTGGCAGCAGATTAGGTGGTGTCGGGGGTATAGGAGGTAGTGGCGGTATAGGTGGTGGCAGCAGTATGGTCGGTGGTGGCAGTAAGGTCCGTGCCAGTATGGATGATGGCAGCAGTATTGGTGGTGGCAGCAGTATAGGTGGTAATGGCAGTATAAGTGGTGGTGGTGGTACAGGTGATGGTGGCAGTATACGTGGTAGCTGTGGTACAGGTTGTGATGATGGTATATGTGCTGATGCCATATAGGTTGTGGTGGCAGTGTAGGTGGTGGCAGCATAATGGGGGGTGGTGGTGGTATGGGAGGAGGTGAAGGAATGGGTTGTGGTGAGTGTATGGGTTAGTTGCAGTGGTATGGGTGGTAGGGGCGGTATGGGTTGTGGTGACAGTAAAGGTGGTGGAGGCAATAGAAGCAGTGGCAATGGTAGAGGTGGTGGCAGAGATATATGTGGTGATGGCAGCAGACTAGGTTGTGGCAGCGGACTAGGTGGTGGCAAGAGTATAGGTAGTGGTGGCAGTATAGGTGGTGGGGGCAGTGTAGGTGGTGGTGGCGGAATAGGTGGTGGTGGCAGTATAGGTGGTGGCGGCAGTGTAGGTGGTGGTGGCAGAATTGGTGGTGGTGGTGGAATAAGTGGTGGTGGCAGTATAGGTCACTGTGGCAGAATATGTAGTGGAGGTGGAATAAATGATGGTAGCAGCACAGTTGGTGGTGGCGGTATAGGTGGTGGTGGTAGAATAAGTGGTGGCAGCAGTATGGGTGGTAGTGGCAGTATGCGGGTTGGCATCTATATGGGAGGAGGTGGAGGTGGTGGCGGCAGAATAAGTGACAGCAGCAGTTTAACTGAAGGTGGGGTATAGGAGGCAGTGGAAGGGGAGGTGGTGGTGGCATTAGAGTTGGAGATGGCAGAAGAGATAGTGGTGGCAGAAGAGGTCGTGTTGGAAGTAGAGGTGGAGGTGGCAGCAGAGGTGGTGGTAGCAATAGAGGTGAGGTGGCAGTAGAGATGGTGGAGACAGTAGAGGTGATGGTGTCAGAATAGGTGGTGGTAGAGTATAGGTGGTGACAACAGACTGTGGTTGTAGCTGTATGGGTGGTGGTAGCTATGTAGGTTGTGGAATCGGGATAAGTGGTGGCGGCGGTATGGGTGTGGTGGCATTATGGGCTGTGGTGGCCATATAGGTGTTGGTGGCAATATGGGAGGTGGTGGCTATATGGGTGGTTGCAGAGGAATGGGTGGTGGTGGCAATAAGAACGGTGGCTCCGATATGGGTGGTGGTGGCAGTATGGGTGTTGGGACAATTTAAGTGAAGGTGGCAGTATAAGAGGTGCTGGTGGCATTACAGCTGGAGGTGGCAGTAGAAATAGTGGTGGCAGAAGAGGTCGTGGTGGCAGAAGAGGTCATGGTGGCAGTAGAGGTGGTGTTGGTATTAGAGGTGAAGGTTTCAGTGGAGGTAGTGGTTGCAAAAGATGTGGTGGAAGTAGAGGTGGAAGTGGTACTACAGGTGGTGGAGTCAGTAGAGGTAGTGATGGCAGCAGAATTGGAGATGGCAGTAAAGGTGGTAGTGGCAGAAGAGGTAGTGGTAGCATTAGAGGTGGAGATGTCAGTAAAGGTGGTAGTGGTAGCTGAGGGGACTATGGCAGTAAAGGTGGAGTTTTAGAAGAGGCAGTGGTGGCAGTATAGGTGGTGGTGACAGAATAGTTGGTGGTGGTGGTTTAGGTCATGGGAGCAGAATAGGTGGTGGAGGCCGAATAAATGATGGTGAAGTTATAGGTGGTAGTGGCGATACAGGTGGTGGTGACGAAATAGGTGATGCTGGCAGTATAGGTTATGGCAGCACAATAAGTGGTGGCAGAGGTAAGGGTGGTGGTGGCATTAGAGGTGGTGGTGGTGGAATAGGTGCTTGTGGCTATTTAGGTGGTGGTGGTGGTATTGGTGGTGGCTGTATAGGTGGGGGTATAAGGATGATGATGGTATAAATGGTGGCAGTGGTATAGGTGATGGTGGCAATATAGGTGGTGGTGGTGTTATAGGTGGTGGGAGCAGTATGGGTGTTGGTGGTGGTAAGGGGGGTGGAGGTGGTAGAGATGGTGACGATGATAGAGGTGGTAGCTGTGGTATACTTGGTAGTGGTGGTACGGGTTTGGTGGAGGAGTTGGTGGCGGTGGTGATATGGGTGGTGATGGCTTTATATGTGGTGATTGCAGTGTAGGTGGTGTCATTGGAATAAATGATGGCAGCAGTATAGGTATTTGCTGCACTATAGGTGGAGGCGGCAGTATAGGTGGTGATGATGGTATAGGTGTTAGCGGTAGTATAGGTAGTTACAGTGGGATAGGTGGTGGCAGCAGGATAGATGGTAGCTGTGGTATAAGTTGTCAGGATATTATAGGTGGTGGTGGTGGAATGGATTGTTGTGGCAGTATAGGCGGTGGCAATGATATGAGTGGTGTTGGCAGTATGGGTAGTGGTGGAAGTGAAGATGGCAGTATAGAAGGTGGTGGAATGAGAGGTGGTTGCACTAAAGCTGGAGGTGGCAGTAGAGCTAGTGGTGGCAGAAAAGATCATGGAGGAAGTAGAGCTGGAGGTGGCAGTAGAGGTGGTGGGAACAGCAGAGATGGCAGTAACAGTAGAGGGGGAGGTGGCAGTAGAATTGGTAGTAGCAGAAGAGATGGCGGTGGCAGTAGAATTGGTGGTGGCATTAGAGGTGAAGTTTGCAGTAGAGGTGGTGGTGGCAGAAGATGTGGTGGTGGAAGTAGAGGTAGAGGTGGCAATGGTAGAATAGGTGGTGGCAACGGTACAGGTGGTGGTGGCGGAATATGCGGTGGCTGCAGTTTAGGTCGTGGGGGGGGGAATATGTGGTGATGATGGAATAAATGATGGTGGTGTTATACGTGATTCTACCTGGAAAATATTAAATGACATAGGAAGCATCAAAAGAAGATGGAAGGAACACACAAAGTCACTATATCAAAAAGAATTGGTCGGCATTCAACCATTTCAGGAGGTAGCATATGATCATGAACGGATGGTACTGAAGGAAGAAGTCCAAGCTGCACTGAAGGCATTGGTGAAAACCAAGCCTCCAGGAATTGATGGAGTACCGGCTGAGATGTTTCAACAAACAGATGCAGTACTGTAAGTGCTTACTTGTCTATGCCAAGAAATTTGAAAGACACTTACCAGGCCAACAGACTGGAAGAGAACCACATTAATCCCCTTTCCAAAGAAAGATGATCCAATAGAATGGGGAAATTATTGAACAATATCATTAATAACACATACAAGTAAAATCTTGCTGAAGATCATTCAAAAGCAGTTGGAGCAGTACATTGACAGGGAACTGCCAGCAATTCAAGCTGGATTCAGAAGAGGATGTAGAATAAGGTATAGCACTGCTGATGTCAGATGGATCCTGGCTGAAAGCAGAGAATACCAGAAAGTTGTTTGTCTGTGTTTTATTGACTATGCAGATGCATTAGACTGTGTGGATGATAATAAATTACGGATAACATTGTGAAGAATGGGAATTCCAGAACCCTTAATTGTGCTCATGATGAATCTGTACATAGACCAAGAGGCATGGTTTAAAGTCAAGAAAGATTTGCATCAGGTTGTATCCCTTCACCATACTTATTCAATCTGTATGCTGAGCAAATAATCTGAGAAACTGAACTACGTGAAGAACAACGTGGCGTTAGGGTTGGAGGAAGACTCATTAACAACCTGGGATATGCAGATGACACAACATTGCTTGGAAGAGAACTTGAAGCACTTACTGATGAAAATCAAAGACTACAGCTTTCATTATGGATTACATTTCAACATAAAGGAACAAAAATCTTCACAACTGGACTAATAAGCAACATCATGATAAATGGAGAAAATATTGACGTTGTCAAGGATTTCATTTTACTTGGATCCACAATCAATGCCCATGGACGCAGCAGTCGAGAAACCAAAAGACGAAAAAGTTCACACACAAAATGTAACAATCTTTGTTGGTTACCAGGGATGGAGGGGTGGGGGGGAAATACTAAATAGGCAATAGATAAGTGGTATCTT
>NW_004444093.1:71957-102212 GCF_000243295.1 Trichechus manatus latirostris
TTTTTAAAAAAAAGTAAAAAAAAAAAAAAAAAAGAAATCAAAAGACACATTGCGTTGGGCAAATCTCCTGGAAAAAACCTCTTTAAAGTGTTAAAAAGCAAAGGTGTCACTTTGAGGGCTAAGGTTTGCCTGACCCAAACCATGATGTTTTCAATCGCCTCATATGCATGTGAAAACTGGACAATGAATAAGAGTGAAGAAGAATTGATGCTTTGAATTACGGTGTTGGTGAAGAATATTGAATATGCCATGGACTGCCAAAAGAATGAATAAGTCTGTCTTCGACGACGTACAGCCAGAATGCTCATTAGAAGCAAAGATGGCAAGACTTCGTCTCACGTACTTGGACATGTTATCAGGAGGGACCAGTCCCTGGAGAAGGACATCATGCTTGGTAAAGTAGAGGTTCTTTGAAAAAAAGGACTCAGTGAGATGGACTGATACAGTGGCTCCAACAGTGGACTCATGGCAAGCTGCTAGATCAAGCCCAAAGAACCAGGAATGTGACGAACAGGAGCCAGCTGCAGGATCCAGAGCAAGCAAAAGCCCGGGAGGCTTGTTAGAAAGTCCACCTATATTGGATGCAGGCCACACCCCCAGGGAATCTCCCTTTCAAATGATCAGCTACTCACAGAAGATTCCATCATGGAGGTGACCACACCACATCAGCTCTCATCATGGAGGTGACTACACCACTATAGGACCGCCAAACCACATCACAACTGCCAAACCACTGAGAATCGTAGCCTAGCCAAGTTTACACACAACCCCAACGATCATAGTCCACTCCTTGTCAGCTTGGCACCTGTGCACATCCCCTTAAACCAGTCATAATTTCTGAATAAAAACAATTATAAAGTCATACTTGCATGCATACAACTGAAAATGCACTTGTGCTGTTTACATCTTGTATTTTATAAATGAAGAAAACATAAATATTTGATACACACATACAAAGAAGAAGTACTTATAACAATTACA
Organism: Trichechus manatus latirostris; assembly: GCF_000243295.1. NCBI lineage: Eukaryota > Metazoa > Chordata > Mammalia > Sirenia > Trichechidae > Trichechus > Trichechus manatus. The sequence continues at coordinate 72,939 of NW_004444093.1, forward strand.
GTCCTTGCTTCTGCAACTGGTCACTTGATTGTAACTGGTATTTAGAACTTTTTCTACCACCCATTCCATATTCCCTTTGCCCTCAGCTGGTCGTGGTTCTCTGCCTGGTGGGGTGACCCAACCTTCATTCCTGAAGGGTCTGGCCATTAGTAGTCATGTCGGAATTGGGTTGTTGTAGTTTTCCATTGACTTTAATCACAGGGCATGGTAGTACTAAGAGACACCCTAAGGGATCTCCTGCATTCCAGATATACTTGTCTTTGCCTTCATCAAGTAATATCAATCCGATTTCGTCTTCATAATCACGATCAATCACACCAGCCAATATTGTAACTCTCTTCTTTGTCTGTTGATCCAGAGGGATAAGGAGCCCAAAGTGGCCAGGTGATATTCTTAACTTCCAGTTCAATAGAATCAGTGATGTGTTTCCAGGTGGGAGAATTCCTTCTTTTGGAACTAAGGCCTCTAGACCTGCAGAGCATAAGGTTGTGGAGACAGAAAGCAAAAATTTTGAGAGTGGGTCACTAGGGGTAATAGAGAGTGGTGCCACTCTCATTTGCCCTCCTGGATTCTTGGACCCATGAATCCTGGCTATGGGAGAAACAACACCATATATTGGACACTGGTTGAGCATATACATCCTCCTGGAGAACATTTCCCCAACCTTGCAAGGTATTGCCAACTAGCTGGTGTCATAATTGTATCTTTAGAAGCCATTCCTTCATTCTATCAAGCCACTTGCTTCAGAATGATGGGGAACATGGTAAGATCAGTGAATTCCATGAGCATGGGACCACTGCTGCACTTCATTTGCTGTGAAGCGGGTCCGTTGATCTGAGGCAATTCTGTGTGAGATACCACGATGGTGGATAAGGCATTCTGTTAAGTCCACTGAAGCAGTTTTGGCAGAAGCATTGCGTGCAGGGAAGGCAAATACATATCCAGAGTAAATGTCTATTCTAGTAAGAACAAAACATTACCCTTTCCACGATGGAAGCAGTCCATGGTAATCAACCTGCCACCAGGTTGCTGGCTAATCACCTAGAGGTGTAGTGCCACATCTGGGATTCAGTGTTGGTCTCTGCTCCTGGCAGACTGGACACTCAGCAGTGGCTGTAGCTAAATCAGCCTGGGTGAGTGGAAGTCCATCTTGCTGAGCCCATGAATAACCTCCATCTCTGCCACCATGACCACTTTCTTCATGAGCCCGTTGAACAATGACAGTAGTGGCTATGGAAAGAGGATGATCAGTTTCCACAGAACACGTTATTCTATCCACTTGATTGTTAAAATCATCCTGTGCTGAGGTCACCCTTTGGTGAGTGTCTTAGTCATCTAGGGCTGCTCTAACAGAAATGCCACAGGTGGATGGCTTCTAACAAGAGAAGATTATTCTCTCACAATCCAGTAGGCTACAAGTCCAAATTCAGGGCATCAGCTCCAGGAGAAGGCTTTCTCTTTCTGTCAGCTCTGGAAGAAAGTCCTTGTGATGCATCAGTCTTCCCTTGGTCTGTGAGCTTCTCTGCACAGGAACCTCAGGTCCAAAGGATGTGCTCTGCTCCTGATACTGCTTTCTTGGTGGTATGAGGTTCCCATGTGTCTCTGCTTGCTTCTCTCTTTTATATGTCAAAAGAGATTGGATCAAGACACTATCCAATCTTGTAGACCTCATCAGTATAACCTCATCATAGTGATAGAGTTTACAACACATAAGGAAATCACATCAGATTACACAGTCATACAATACTGGGAATCCTGACCCAGTCAAGCTGACAGACATTTTGGGGGGACACAATTCAATCCATGACAGTGAGCATTCACATGAGACACAGTATCTTCACCTCTTTGACCTATTCACAGAGGTCTAGTCACATACCTCTTCCTCATACTTCCTTCTCACACCTCCTTGTCTCCAATTTTCCAACCATGCTCCTTCCAAGGCCCTGACCATCCAGCCAAACCGTGGGTCATAACCCATGAATCAGTATACAATCGTACATCTAGCCATTTTTCCTTCCAAACAAAGTGAACAATCATGTGCACTGCTCGAAGTTCTGCCCAATGGGAGGATTTCCCTTCACCACTGTTCTTCAAGGAGGTTCCAGAAAGAAGCTGTATGTAGTGCTGCCACAGCCCACTTTTGAGTGGTGCCTATTTATCACACAGAACCATCTGTAAACCAGGCAAGAGTTTTCTCTTCCTCGGTAAACTGATCATAAGAAACTCCCCATGAAGCCATAGTAAAGAATGGGACATGGAAGGTAATGGGACACAAGTGGAGACCATGTGCATTTGGGCCACTTCCTCACGCAACTTCCTTGTGTCTTCAGGTCTTGCTCAGGCCCAGTCTTGTATTTACCACTTTCGTTTGATGATGGAGTGCTCCTGTGTACGTCCAACTCAGTGGGTCAGATTACACCCAGTTTATGATGGGCAGCTCAGGTGGTATAGTGACTTGGTGGCCTATGGTTAAGTGTTCACTCTCTACTGAGGCCCAGTAATAGCCTAAAAGCTGTTTTTCAAAAGGAGAGTAATTATCTGAAAAGGATGACAGAGCTTTGCTCCAAAATCCTAAGGGTCTACTCTGTGATTCACCAAAAGAGGCCTGCCAAAGACTCCAAACAGCATATCTATCTGCCAGTGACACTTCAAGCACCATTGGATTAGCTGGATCATATGGTTGAAGTGGCAGAGCTGCTTGCACAGCAGCCTGAACCTGTTGCAGAGCCTTCTCTTGTTCTGGGGCCCTCTCAAAGCCAGCAGCTTTTCAAGTCACTTGATAGGCCAGAGTAGCACACATAAATTAGGAATATGTTGCTTCCAAAATCCAAAGAGGCCTGCTAGGCATTGTGCCTCCTTTTTAGTTGTGGGAGAGGACAGATGAAATAACTTATCCTTCACTTTTAAGGAATATCTCGACATGCCCCACACCACAGAACACTTGAAATTTAACTGAGGTGGAAGGTACCTGAAGTTTTGTCAGATTAATTCCCCAGTCTCTAGCATGCAAATGTTTTACCAGTAAGTCCAGAGTGATTGACACTTCTTCCTTACTATGTCCAGTTAACATAATGCCATCAACATAATCGGCTAGTGTGACACCTTGTGGGACGGAAAGGCGATCAAGATCCCTGAGGACTTCATTATGACATAGGATTGGAGAGATGACGTACCTCTGAGGTAGGACACTGAAGGTGTAGTGCCGGCCTTGCCACCTGAAGGCAAAGTACTCCTGGTAGTCCTTCAAAACATGTATGCAGAGAAAGGCATTAGCCAGACCAATACCTGCAAACCAAGTACTGGAGATGTATTTATTTGCTCAAGCAATGAAATCACATCTGAAACAGCAGCTGCAATTGGAGTCACCACCTGGTTAAGTTTTCAGTAATTCACTGTCATTCTCCAAGATCCATCTCTTTTTTGCACAGGCTAAATAGGCAAGTTGAATGGGGAGGTGGTGGGAATCACCACACCTGCATCCTTCAAGTCCTTGATGGAGGAAATAATCTCTGCTATACCTCCAGGAATGTCATATTGCTTTTGGTTTACTATTTTCCTAGATAGGGACAGTTCTAATGGCTTCAACTTGGCTTTTCCTACCATAACAACCCTTATTCAGTTTGCAAGGAATCCAGTGTCGGTATTCTGTCAGTTCCTGAGTATATATATTCCAATTATGCATTCTGGAACTGGATAAATTACTACAGAATGGGTTCTGGGACCCACTGGAACTACCGTGAGATGACCATGAGCTCAGACTCCATTAATAACCTGAACTCCATATGCTCTTTTTCTGACTTGTGGGCCACAGTGACATTTTGAGTCTCTGGAATTTGTGTCAGTTTGGAGCCAGTATCCAGTAATCTTGGAAGTTTCTGATTATTTCCTTTTCCCCAATGAACAGTCACTCTAGTAAAAGCCTGTAGATTCCTTTAGGGAAGATTGGAAGGAAGATTAACAGTGTAAGTTTTTGGCAGTGTAGTGTGGTCCTTCCTCAAGGTGACCTGGCCTCCTCTTCAACCAAGAGGTTGTGGGTCTGTAAACTTGTTCAAATCTGGAAATTGATTGAGGGGCTGTGACTCTCTATTTTGGCATTTCAAGTTAGATTGCTGTTCACCTGATTTAGAGTTCTTCCACTTGTACAGATCAAGTAAATATTTGGTAAATTTCCTGTCTATTTCACTTCTAGGGACAACAAGACTAAGTAGTCAACACCATAGGTCCATACAAGTCATACTATTTTGGTTACTGCTTTGACTCTGCTGTCCATTATGGTAACCATGCCCACCTTATCTTTGTCAATTGAGTGCTGCCACTTGGCCCCTTCCACCACAGGGTTCAATCAGCCCTATTGTAGTTAGGTGTCTTAATTCGGTTAGGACAGTTCCTACTGTTAAATCTGACTTACATAAAATAGCAATCATAGCAGTCTTCAAGGATGCTGGGGCTCCTTTAACAAATTTGTTTCTCACAGTTGGGGTAAAAGATGTGTCCTCTGGACACTATGTGTGTGGATCTAACCTGATAAATCAACTCTAACATTACCAATTTCCCTAAGTCCTTAGCTACCTTCTTCTACAGTAAACCAATGCAGGTCTGGTACTTTTAACTGATGTATTGTAGGTCACTGTATAATCCATGCTTCACTGATCCAACAAAATAAACTATTAGACCGTTTCATAACTTCTCAAGCTCAAACATTAAATGAAGAATTTGCACTTAGTGTTACCATACCAATAAAATCAGACCGATCCATCTTTATGTTCCCTGCACCATTATCTCACACCCTTAATAACCATTCCCACACATATTCCTCAGGTTTCTGTTTGTACATATTAGAAAAGTAAGTAGTTCTTTTGAAGTGTAGCAGACCTCCTCCTGGGTCACTCTTTGTACTTCACCTTTTGGAGCTCGCTGGGACTTGATTCTAGTTCTAGATCTAAAAGCCAAAATAGGTGGTGGGTATGTATTTTGAAAACATTCTGCGTTGTGTTTTAATGCATCTGCCTCAGGCGATGCCCCAGACAATGACTCAGAAAAAGATGCTTGAGACACAGTTGGGTTAATCTCATCAGACACGGATGGACAGGCTAATGGTTTTACTGGGGAGAGTGGTTTAGCAGACAAAGATGGAGTAATCTTTTCAGATGGGAGTGAGAGGGCTGGTTCTGTTGGCAGGAGTGATTCAATGGAATTTAGGGGCTCAATGTCTCCAGCTTCCTGATTATCTGCCCATTTGTCCCCACCTCAAGTTTCAGGATCTCATTTCTTCCCAATCAAGGCCCTCACTTTAACTTCAGACACCACTTGATGTTGGCAGTTGAGTTGGTGCTGTAACTCAGCCATTCTTATGATAAGACTCTGGTTTTGTTTTTTAACAATATCAACTGTTACTACAAGAAATAAGGCTTTCTTTCAAGGCACAAGTGGAAACTTTGAGGCTGTTTATGCAGCACTCGAGCTTGGACTTTGTCATGGATTGAATTATGTCCCCCCAAAATGTGTATCAGTTTGGATGCGCCATGATTCCTGGTATTGTGTGATTTTCCTGTATGTTGTAAATCCTGCCTCTGTGATGTTAATGAGGGAGGATGGGCTGCAGTTTTGTTAGTGAGGCAGAACTCAGCCTACAAGATTGGATTGTGTCCTGAGGCAATCTCTTGAGACATAAAAGAGAGAAGTGAGGAGAGAGACCTGGGGACTTCATACCACCAAGAAAGCAGCGCCAGGAGCAGAGCATGTCCTTCAGACCTGGGGGTCCCTGTGCGGAGAAGCTCATAGTCTGGGAGAACAGTAATGAGAAGAAGGCCAACAGAGAGAAAGTCTTCCCCTGGAGCTGACACCCTGAATTTGGACTTTTAGCATACTTCACTGTAAGGAAATAAACTTCTCTTTGTTAAAACCATCCATCCACTTGTGGTATTTCTGTTATAGCAGCACTAGATAAGTGAGACAGAATTTGAAGCCCTGAGCTCATCTCTTTCTTTCACCAGTTTGTCTAGCAAAAGTAGGACCAACCAACCAGCTTCCTTATACTTCCTATGACAAAACTGTGGAAAAATCGTAGAGTGGTGTAGTCACCCCCATGATGAGATTTGATGTGGTGTAGACACCTCCATGATGGGATCTGCTGTGAGTTGAAAGGGAGTTTTCTTGCGGATGTGGCCTGTATCCAATAAAGGTGGACATTCTGGCAAGACATGTGGGCTTTTGCTCGCTTCAGAAACTGTAGCTGGCTCCTGTTCATCAGACCTCCAGTTCTTGGGACTTGAGCTAGCAACTAACCTACCATCTTGCCTGCCGATCTTGGAATTCAGCAGTCTTTGCAGCCTGTGAACAAGAGCTCTACTGACAGCTAATCTTGTATTTGCCAGTGCCTGTGGCTACGTGAATCAGGGGAAGCCTCCAGCATGACCTACGGACTCGGGACATTCCAGCCTGTACAACTGTGTGAGCCATTTCCTTGATATAAATCTCTCTGTATATATGTTTATATGCTTTACTGGTTTTGCTTTTCTAGAGAATCCAGCCAAAGACATTTGGTACTGAGAGTGGTTCTAGAGAAAAGAAATTGTAAGGATGAGTTTTCTAAATTGATTCTCAAGTCTGATCAGTCTTAAAGATGTTGATGACTGCTTCCAGTAGTAAACAGGGCACCGCTAGTCCATGTGTGAGGCCGCAATAGAAATTCGCAACATATCACCACCAATAGATCAGGTGTTGATGAGAGATGAGGCTGTGTTGATCAGATGTTTAATATCTTTCCACTTTTGCTGCTACTGCCACCACTATCTCTATGGCCACCACCACCTCTACTGCCACTGCCACTGCTACTGCCACCACCACCTCTATTTCCACCTCCATCTCTACTGCCACATCTAACTTTTCTGCCACCGTCACCTCTACTGCCACTTCTATTTCTACTGCCACCACTACCTCTATTGCCAGCACCACTTCTACAGACACTTTCACTTCTAATGCCACCACCACATCTACTGCCACTGCCACATATACTGATACCTCTGCCACCTCTGCTGCCACCACCACCTATACTGCCACCTTCACGTATACTGCCACCACCAGTCATGATGCACTACAACCCATACTACTGCCCCTACTCATACTGCTGCTCATACTGTGGCCTCAACCTATATTTCTGCCACAAATCCATACAGTCGCCGGCACACATATCGCCACTGTCACCTATACTGCCACCACCACCTCTACTTTCACCTGCAACTCTGCTACCACTGCTACTTCTTCTTCCTCCACCACCTCTACTGACACTTCCACCTATAATGCCACCACCTCTACTGCCACTATCATCTCTACTGCCACTATCACCTCTACTGCTACTTTTACTTAGACAGCCACCACTACCCATACTGCCACCACCACACATACCACTGCCACAACCCGTACTGCTGCCACCACCTCTATTGCTACCACCACTTCTACCACTGCCACTAGTTATACCACAGCCATCACCCATACCACAACCACCACCCATACCACTGCAACCAGCCATGTTGCATACACCACCTGTACCATCGACACCATCCATACTGCCGTCACCACACACACCGTGGCCACAAACCCATGCAGCCACCAGAACACATACTGCTACCACCACCTATGTTGTTGCCACCACCTCTACTACCACCACCACATCTACTGTCACTGCCACCACTACTGCCACCAGAACCTCTACTTCCACCTCCACCTCTACTGTCACCTCCACCCATACCCCCTCAGCCAACTATACCGCCACTAACACCAACACTTCTGCTATCACCCAAAACAATGCCACCACATATAATGCCACCATCACCCATTCTGCTGCTACCACCAATACTGCCGTTACACCAATACTGCTATTACCATCCATACTGCCAGTACCACCCATACCACCACCACCACTTATACCCACATCACCACCCATACCACGACCACCATCTATACCACCACCACCACTCATTTCACTGCCACCACCTATACCACTGCCACCACCTTTATAGCCAAAACCACCTCAATTGTCTCCATCATTTCTACTGGCTCCACCACCTCTACTTCGACTATCACCCATACAACCTTCACCATCCCTACCACCACCACCACTCATACAGCAGCTACCACCTAAACCACCACCATCACCTATACCCCCCCACCTGTACTGCCAACATAACCTATACTACCACAACCACCTATACTGCCACCACCACCTATACCAGCAGAACTACTTACACCTCTGGTACCACCAATACCACTGGCTCTACCTATACATCTGCCACAAACTATTTTTCCGACACAACAAGTACTGCACCACCATCCATTCCACATCATCACCCATACTGCCACTACCACCCATTACACTACCACCACTCATAGTACCACCACCACCCATACTATTGGCACCACATATATTGCAGCCACCAGCCATATGACCACCACCCATAATGCCACCACCAACTATAACACTGCTACCACCTATAATGCCATCATCACCCATACTGATGCCATCACCCGTACCATCAGCACAACCCTTATCGGCATCACCACAAATACCACCGACAACTCCCATACGGCCACCACCACCTATACTGCTGCTACCTCCCATACTACCTTCACCATCTTTACCGACTCCATCACCTCTACCACCTCCGCTACCCTACTGCCATGACCACCCATGCCTCTACCTCCACCTATACCAACCCACCACCTATGCCACCCCCAGCACCTACACTGCTGCCACTACCTCTATGGCCACCAGCACCCATACCACCACCACCTATAGAGCAACCACCACTTACACAGTCGCCAACACCTATCCCACCAAAAACAACTATACAGTGGCTACCACCTGTACTGCCACAACCACCTATATCACTGCCAACACCTATTCTGCTGCCACCACCTATAATGCCACCATCGTGTATGCTGCCACTATCACTTATTCCACCACCACCGCCACCTATTCCACCACTACCACCAATACTGCCGCCAACACCTACACCATCACCAACACTTTTACTGTTTGCATCACCTATACCATTGGCACAACCTATACCACCGCCACCACATGTACTGCCATCACCACATACATGCTACCACCACCCATTTGCCACTACCACCCATACCACTGCCACTACCCTACCACCACCAATACCCCTACTGCCACCAGCAAATCCATTGAAGCCAACAGCTATAGTGCCTACACCACCTCTGTCACAACAAATACTTCTACTTCCTCCACCTGTTCAACTTAAACCATGACCTGTACCACTACCATCACCTATGCCTCTGCCACTACTTATTCCACTTCCACCACCCATTCTGCTGCCACCATCTATACTGATGACACCACCTATTATGCCACCAACACCTATACCCTACCATACACCAGCATATATGTCACCACCACCACCACCACTACCACCACCACCATCTATCCCACTGACATCACCTATTCATCCACCACCACCTATACAGTCACCATCATTTATTAGACCACCACCAGCTATTCTGATATCACCACCTATACCACTGCCATCAACTATAACGCCACCTTCACATATTTCACCAGAACCACCTCTACCACCACCATCTATACTGCTGCCACCACATATACAGCAGCCAGCACCTACACCACTGCAACCACCAATATGGCCACCACCACCTATACCACCACCACTACATATTCCACCTCCACCGCCTATACAGCCATCAGCGCCTATACCATGCCACTACCAATATCACCGCCACCACCTATGCTGCTGCCACCACCTATACTGCTGCTGCCACCACCTATACTGCTGCTACCACCTATACCACCACCACCACCTATTATACCACATCACCCATATTTCCACCACAATTTAATATCACCACATGCACTATACTACCACCACTACCTACTCTGCAGCCACCACCCACACCACCACCACCTCTACTGCTACAACCATCTATACCACACCATGAAAACTGCTGCCACCACCCCTATTGCCATCACAACCTCTACTTCTGTGACCACCTCTACCACCTCCACCCCCATACTGTCAACACCACCCATACAACCACCACCACCCGTACTGCCACCACCACCTGTACTGACACCACCACCTCTACTGCCAACATTACCACTATCACTGCCACCACCTCTATGGCCGCCAGCATCTATACAGCCACCACCACCTATATAGCAACCACTACTACTACTACTACTACACTTATCCTGCTGCCACCACCACCAATATCGCCGCCACCACCTAAACTGCCACCACAAACCCTACCACTGCCACCACATATAAAGGCACAACCACCTATACCACCGCTACTAACAATACTTCTGCCAACACCTATACTGCCACCAACAATACAGCCATCACCACCTATGCTGCTGGAACCACATACACCACAGCCACCACCTGTTCTGTCACAACACATGCCGCCACAACACATACCACCGACACCACCGATTCCATCGACAACACCTATACCATTGCTACCACCTGCACAGCCGCCACCACCTATACTGCTGCCACCACCTATACTGCCACAATTACACATACCACCACCACTATTTCCACTACCTCTACTGCCACTACCACCCATAGTGCCATCACCACTCATACACTGCCAACACCCATACTGCCACCACTACCCACACCACATAAGCCACCATACCACCAACACCATCCATTCTGTCACCACCTCCCATACCACTGCCACCACTCGTATTGTCTCTCCAATCCCAAACAGCCATTAGCACCCATACTACTTCCACCACCTACACTTCCACCACCACCTCTACCATCACCACCAGCCCTACTGCCACCGCCACCTCTACTTACACCTCCACTTGTGCCAACAGAATCTTTTCTGCCACCACCATCTCTACTGCCACCACCACCTCTACTGCCACCTCCACCTCTAAAGATACCACTACCTCTACTGCTGTTGCTACCTCTATTGTCACTGCCACCTATACTGTCACCTTCATTTATACCACTGCCACCAGTCATAATGCCACTTCCACCCATACTCTCACCACCACCAAAACTTCCACCACCCATATTGCAGATATAACCCATAATGCTGTCATATTTACCACCCCAGCATCTCTACTGCCTTCACCACCTCTACTGCTGCCAACATCCGTACCACCTCTACCAACTACACTGCCACCAACATCAGTACTTCTGCCAGTAACAATAACGCTGCCACCATGTATAATGCCACCACCACCATCACCACTGTCACCAACATCAGTACTTCTGCCAGTAACAATAACGCTGCCACCATGTATAATGCCACCACCACCTATTCCACCACCACCACCACCACCAGTACTGCCATTTCCACCCATACCTGCGCCACCAGCCATTCCACTGCCACCACCACTGCTTTCTCCACTTTTACTGCCTTCACCACCTCTACTGTGACCAACACCCATACAGCCTCCACCACCACTGCCACCACCATCCACACTGCAACCACCACCACAACCACCACGACCTATACTGCCTCAACCACCTATACCACCACCACCACCTATACATCCGGCACCACCAATATAGCCGACACCACCTATATCGCCCGCACCACCTATACAGCTGCTATAACCTATTTCACAACATATACTGCCATCATCACCCATTCTGCACCACCACCCATACCGCCACCACCACCCATTACACTGCCACCACCCATAGTGTCACCATCACCCATACTGCGGTCACAACCCATACAGCCACCAGCACCTATACTATCACCACTACCTATAATGCCACCACCATCAACAACACTGCTATCATCCATACCGTCACCACCATCCATACCACCGCCACTACCCATTCTACTGTCACCACTGATACCACTGGCACAACCCATTTTGCCATCCATACCACTGCCACCACCCATACCACCCTGTCACCCATACAGACTCCAACTCCCATACCAGCATCACAACTCATACTGCCACTGCAACCCTCCCAACACCCATACTACCAGCACCACTCATACTGTTGCCACCACACATACCACCACCACAACCTATACCACTGCCATCACCTATATTGTCACCACTACCTATACCCACCATCACCTCCTATACCACCACCACCACCCATACTGCCACAACCACCGATTCTCTGTCACCAACCCTCCCGCCTCCATCACCCAAACACACACCACTACCAATACCGCAGCCACCACCAGTACTACCACCACCTCCTTACTGCCGTCACCACCTCTATAGCCTCTGCCACCCTACCACCATGACCAGCCATACTGCCACCTCTACCTATACCGCCACCACCACCTATACAGCAACCACCACTTTTACTGCCACAAGCATTTATATGGCTGCCACCACCTATACCGCCACCACTACCTATACTACCACCTCCACCTATGCCACTGAAACCACCAATGCCGCCATAACCACCAATTACACCACCAGAAACTACACCACCACCATCACCCATACTTCCATAACCACCCATTCTTCCACCACTACACTTCCTACCTCCACCACCCATACCACCGCCACCACCAATACTCCACCTGCCATACTGCCTTTACCACCTCTACTACCTCCACCACCTCTACCGCTTTTGCCACGCTACCACCATCACCACCCATACCGGTACTTCTACCTATACCAACACCACCTCCTGTACAGCCACCAGCACCTATACCACCGCCACTACCTCTATGGTCACAAGCACCAATACCACTACCACTACCTATACAGCAACCACTGTTTATACTGCCACTGTCTTAGCTATCTAGTGCTGCTGTAACAGAAATACCAAAAGTGGGCGGCTTTAACAAAGAGAAATTTATTTCCTCACAGTAAAGTAGGCTAAAAGTCCAAATTCAGGATGTCAGCTCCAGGGGAAGGCTTTCTCTCTCCATCAGCTCTGAAGGAAGGTCCTTGTTCTCAAAATTCCCCTGGTCGAGGAGCTTCTTAGGTGAAGTCACCCTGACTCCAAAGAACACGCTCTGCTCCTGGTGCTGCTTTCTTGGTAGTATGAGGCCCCCAAATCTCTGCTTGCGTCCCTTTCCTTTCGTCTCTTGTAATATAAAAGATGATGCAGGTCACACCCCAGGGAAACTCCCTTTACAATGGATCAGGGATATGACCTTAGTAAGGGTGTTAAAATCCCACCCTAGTCTTCTTTAACATAAAATTATAATCACAAAATGGAGAACAACCAGACAATACTGGGAATCAGCCACACTGACACACACATTTTTGAGGGGACAGTTCAATCTATGACAGCCGCTGTCTTAGGCTGGGTTCTCTAGAGAAGCAAAAACAGTAAAGTATATAAATATATATATATAGAGAGAGAGATTATATCAAGGAAACAGCTCACGTGATTGTAGAGGCTAGAACGTCCCAAGTCTGTGGATCAGGGTAGAGGCTTCTCCCAAGTCACACAGCTGCAGAAGCTGGCAAGCCCAAGATCGGAAGGTCGGAGAGCAGGCCTCCCACTCACAGGTTGTGCAGATAGACGAATCCCAGGTTCGGCAGATAAGCTGACAGCTAAAGTCCCAAGAATGGGAGATGAGATGACAAGAAGCAGACGCAGGATCCAGAAGAGAGCAAAAAGCCAGAACGTCTGCTTATATACAGATGCGGGCCACACCCCCAAGGAGACTCCCTTTCATCTGATTGGCTACTCAAAGTATATTCAATCATGGGAGTGATTACATTAAAACACGGAGAATCATGGCTCAGCCAAGTTGACACGCAATCTTAACCATCACAGCTGCTAATACCTATTCCACCACCACCACTTATTCTGCCACCACTACCTTTGCTGCTGCCTCCACCTATACCACCGAAACCACCCATACCACCATAACCACCCATTCTTCCTCCATCACCCCTCCCTCTGCCACCACCCATAAACCTATCACTACCCATACCACCTCCCACACCACCTTCACATCTATCGCCTCCGCCACCTCTTCCACTTCTGCCACCTGTACCACCACCTCCACCTATACCAACACCAGCAACCATACCACCACCAGCACCTATACCACCACCAGTATCTTTATGGCCATCAGCACCCATACTGCCACAACCACCTACACAGTAACTACCACTTATACCACCACCAACACCTATACTGCTGCCACCAACTATACTGTGGCTACCAGCATCTATAGTGCTGCCACCATCTATTCTGCCACCACCACCTATACCACTGCCACCACCTATACTGCCATCACCACCGATATCACTGCTACCATACTACCACCACAACCCAAAATGCAGCCACCACCTGTATTGCTACAACCACCCATAATACTGCTACCACACATATCGCCATCACAACCCATACCATCTCCCCATCACCCATACTGCCAACAACACCCATACCTCCACCACCACCCATAAAGCCGCCACCACCCATACCGCTGCCACTACCTATTCGGCCACCACCACCTATATTGCCACCACCACCTATACCTCCACCACCAACTGTACAGCTGCCACCACCTATACCACCGCCACCACATTTACTGCTGTCACCACCTATACTGCTGCCTTCACCTATACCTCTGCCAACACTCATACTACAACTACCACCCCATTGCATCTACCATCCATACTGCCGTTGCTACCAATATTGCTGCTACCACACATATCGCCACCACCACCTATACTGCCATCACCACCTCTACTTCACCACCACTTCTTTTGCCTCCACCACCTCTACTGTCTCCACCACGTCTACCACCACCACACACCTATACTGTTGCTAACATCTTTACTTCTACCATCACCCATAGCACCACCACAAACTTTACTGCTGCCATAGCTCATTCCATCACTATGGCTACCACTCATACCACCTCCACCACCTCTACTTTCACAACCATATCTATTGTCTCCACCACCTCTACCACCTATACTGCTTCTACCATCCATATTGCTGCCAGCACCTCTACCACCACAACCGCCTCTATAACCTCCACCACTTCGTCTGCCACTACCACCTACACCACAACCACTACCACCTATACCTCTGCCACCATCTTTTCCATGGTAACCACACATTCAGCCACCAACACCTATACCACTGTCACCACCTATACTTCCCACCACCTATACTGCCACCACCACATATACCGCCAAAAACACATATGCTGTATGCAGCACCTCAGCTACCACCACACCTATCCTGCCGCAACACCTATTCTGCCACCACACCTATACTGGCAGCACCAACTATACTGCCACCATCATTTATTCTGCCACCACCACCTATTCCATTACCAGGACCTATACTGCCACCACCACATGTACCGCTACCATCACCTATTCTGCTGTCACCATCTATACTGCCGCCATCACCTATTCCGCTACCACCGCCTATAGCATCACCACCACCTGTACCACCACCACCACGTAAACTGTCACCACCACCTATACCACTGCCACAACCTACAGCCACCACCACCTACAGGGCCAACACCTCCTATACTGCTGTCACCACACCTACACTGACACAACCAAATCTGCTGCTTCCACCCTTACTGTCACCATCACAAGTACTGTTGCCAACTCCTGTACTGCCACCACCACCTCAGCTGCCACAACATATATCACTACCGCCACCTATCATGCCACCACCACCTATACCACACCCACTACCTATACCACTGCCACCTCCTGTACACCCAAGCACCTATACCACTGCCACCACCTATACAGCTACCTGCACATATGATGCTGCCACCACCTCTACTGCCTTATCTCATCACCACCATCTATTCCGCCACCAACACCTATACTGCGGCCACCATCTATACCATTGTCACCACATATAATGCACCTAGCACAACCACATATACTGCCACCACCACCCATTCCGTCACAACCACCAATTCCACCACCAACACCCATTCAGCAACCACCTATACTATCACCATCACCGCTATGAACACCACCACCCATAATGCCACCACAGTCTATACAGCCTCTACAACCTATATAGCTTCCACCACTGATATGGCCTCCGCCATCTATTCTGCTGCCACTACCTATTCCCCTGCCAACATCTATACTGCTGCCACCACCTATACTTCTACTACCACTTATATCACTGACACCACCTATACAGCCACCAGCATGCATGCTGCTGCTGCCAACTCTACTCCTGCCACAATCTATCCCACGGTCACCTCCTGTTTTGCCTCCACCACCTACACAGTTGCCAACACCCATATCCCTGTGAAAACTCATACTGCTGCCACCAACCCTACTGCTGCCACCACCTCTGCCACTACCTCTACCACCTGCACCACCTCTACAGCAACAACGAGCAGTACTACCTCCACCATACATACCATCGCCATGACCCATATAACTACCACCACCTATTTTGCTTCCACCAACTACACCACTGCCACCACCTATACCCCTGGCACTTCATATATTGCCTCCACCTCCTGTACCACCGTCAGCACACATTCTGCCCCACAATCCATACTGCTATCACAACCTATTCAGCTGCCACTGCCCATACTGAGCCTCCACCCAAGGCACCACCATTACCAATACTGCCACCATCACCCATGCCACTACCACCATCCATACCAGGGCTGCCACCCATACCACCTCCACCACCTCTACTTTCACCACCATGTTTACTGTCTCCACCACCTCTACCACCACACCAGCTATACTGCTACCACCACCACTACTCCCACAACCACCCATACCACCACCACCACCCATTCCACTGCCAACACCTATACTGCTGGCACCACATATACTGCTGCCACCACCTATAACACCACCGCCTACTGCATTGCCAGTCCCTATACCACCACCACCACCACCCATACCGCCTCCACAATCCCACCGCTGCCACCAGCTATACAACATCTGCAACCTATACCACAACTACCACCTATACTCCCTCCAACACCTATACTTCTGGCACCTCCTATTCTGCCACCTCCACTTATGTCACTGCCACCACACTTACAGCTACCACCACCCATTCTGCCACCACCACCTATACCACGACCACCGTCTACCTATACAGCCACAACCTTACCCGGCTGACACCTCCTGTACCACTGTCACCACATCTACCCTGCCACAACCATTAACACCACATCCAACATAACCACTGCATCCACCATTACCACTGCCACCAACCATAGAGCCACAACCACCCATATCGCTGCCACAAACCAGGCCACCAAAAACACATATACCATTGCCACCACCTATACTGCCATCACCACTCATACAACCACCACCACCAATAGTGCCAACACATCCTGTACAGCTATCACAACACCTACTCTGCCACAACAAATCCCTTACATCCACCCTTACTCCTGCCATAACCCATAACGCCATCACCAACCCTATGGCCACCAACACCTATACGGCCACCGGCACCTATACTGCCACCACCACCTCAACTGCAACAACCACTAATATCACTGCCAACAACTGTACTGCCACCACCAAATCAACAGCTGTCACCACTTATACCACCACCACCACCATTCCACTCCAACTACCTATTCCACCACCACTATCCATACTGTCATCATTAACTATACCACCACCACCAACTATAAACCCCAAGCACATACAATGCTGCCACGGCCTATACAGCGACAACAACATATGCCGCCATTACCACCTTTAATTTTGACATCTGCAGTATAAATCTGCACTCTACATCTGCAGTATACATCTGCAGTGCACATCTACAGTGTACCTCTTCAGTACACAGCTGTAGTGTAAATGTAGTATACATCTGAAGTATGCATGCACAGTATACATTGGCAGTATAAATTTGCTATGTATATCTGCAGTGTACATCAACAGTATACATCCGCAGTAGATATCTGTAGTATTCATCTGCGGTATGCAACTGCAGTATACATCTGCAATATACTTCTGCAGACTACATCTGCAAGGTACATCTGCAGTATATATCTGCAGTGTACATTTGCTGTGTACATCTGAAATATGCATCTGCAGTATTGTCTTAGTCATCCAGTGCTGCTACAACAGAAATACCACAAGTGGATGGCTTTAACGGAGAGAAATTTATTTCCTCACAGTTAAAGTAGGCTAGAAGTCCAAATTCAGGGCATAAGCTCCAGGGGAAGGCTTTTTCTCTCTGTTGGCCTTCTTCTCTTCGGTGTTCCCCCACACTAGCAGCTACTCTGCACAGGGACCCCGGCACTGCTTTCTTAATGGTATGAGGTCCCCAATTCTCTGCTTGCTTCCCTTTCCTTTTATCTTTTGAGAGATAAAAGTTGGTGCAGGCCACACTCCAGGGAAACTCCCTTTACATTGGATCAGGGATGTGACCTGGGTAAAGGTGGTTTTACAATCCCACCCTAATCCTCTTTAACATAAAATTGCAATCACAAAATGGAGACCAACCACACAGTTCTAGGAATCATGACCCAGCCAAATTGATACACCCTTTTTTGGGGACATAATTCAATCCATGAGAAGTATGCATGTGCAATATACATCTGCAATATAATCTACAGTACACATCTGCAGTATACATTTGCAAAATACATCTGCAGTGTACACATACAGTGTAATTCTACAGTGCACATCTTCTGTATACAACTGCACTATACATCTTCAGTGTAGATCTGCGGTATACCTCTGGAGCATGCATCTTCAGTACAATCCACAGTATATATTGGCAGTATACATTTGCAGTATGCATATGCAGTATTCATCTGCTGTATACATTTGTAGTATACATCTGCAAGGTACTTCAAGGTATAGATGTGCAAATACATCTGCAATATACTTATTCAGTACATATGCATTATTCATCTGCAGTGTACATCTGCAGTATACATAAGCAACATACATCTGCAGTATACATCTACAGTGTACATCTGTAGTGTACATCTGCAGTGTACATCTGTACTGTAGATGTGTCTTGTAAAATGGCAGTATGTATCTGCAGTGTACATCTGCACTGTACAACTGCATTATACACCTGCAATATAGATCTTTAATAATCATTTGCAGCATACATCTGCACTTTATATCTGTAGTGTACATGTGCGGTATACATCAACACTATGCATCTGCAATAATCATCTGCAGTACACATCTACCGTATACATCTGCAGTACACACTTGCATTGTACATCTGCAATATACATCTACAATAACTAACTGCAGTATATGTCTGCAGATTACATATTCAGTGTAAATCTGCAGTATACATCTGCATTATACACCTGCAGTACACATCTGAAGTATGCATCTGCGGTATACATCTGCTTTATGCATCTGCAGTATACATTTGTACCATACATCTGCAGTGTACTCATCCAGTATACATTTGCAGTGCACATCTGAAGTATTCATCCGTAGTATACATCTGCAGTTACATCTACAGTGTACATCTGCCGTATATATCTGAGTATAAATCTACAGTATAAATTTGTAGTACATTCTGTGGTATGCTACTGCAGTATACATCAGCAGTATATATCTGCAGAGTGCATCTGCTCTCTACTTCAGCTGTGCACTCCTGCAGTATACGTCTGCAGTATTCTCAGGCAGTATGCTTCTGCAGTATGCATTTGCAGTACACAGCTTCAGTATACATCTGTAGGGTACATCCTCAGGAAACATCTGCAGAATACATCTGCACTATACTTCTGCAGTATGCATTCACAGTATACATCTGCAGTGTGCATCTTCAGTATACATACTCCTCTTCACTATACATCTAAACTGTACATCTGCAGTGTAAATTTTCAGTAAGCATCTGCAGTATGCAGGTGTAGAGTACATCTGCAGTATACATTTGCAGTGTACATAAGCACTGTATATCTTCAATATACATCTGCACTATACATCTGCAATGTACATCTACAGTGTACATCTTAGTATACATCTGCAGTAAACATGTGCATGTATACTTGAGGTATACATATGCAGTATACTTCTGCAGTATACATCTGCAGTGAACACCTGCAGTATACATCCGCAGAATAAATCTGCAGCATACCTATGTAGTATACATCTGCAGTGTATATCTGTAGTATACATCTACAGTGTACATTTGCAGTATACATCTGCATTGAACACCTGCAGCGTATATATGTGGTATACATCTGCAGTGTACATCTGCAGTGTATATCTGCAGTATATATCTGCAGTGTACATCTGCAGTGAAAGTCTGCAGTATACGTCTGCAGAATTCATCTGCAGCAAACATATGTGGTATACATCTGCAGAGTATATCTGCCGTATAAACTAGCAGTATACATCAGCAGGATAAATCCGCAGTATACATTTACAGGATACATCTGCAGTCTACATCTGTAGTATACATCTGCAATGTTCTTCTGAGGTGAACATTTGCAGTAAACCTCTGCAGTATACATTTGCGGTATACACCTGCAGTGTACATCTGCAGTGCACATCTGCATTATATATTTGTTACATACATCTGCAATATATATCTGCTAGATACATCTGCAGTGTATAGCTCAAGTATACATCTATAATATACATCTGCAGTGAACATCTGAAGTATGCATCTGCAGAATACATTTGCAGCATACATCTGAAGGATACATCTACAGTGCACACCTCCAGTATACATCTGTATTATACATCTGCAGTTTACATCTGCACTCTACTTCTGCTGCAAATATCTACAGTGTCTATCTGCCATATACATCTGCAGTATAAATCTGTTGTATATATCTGCAGAATACATCTGAATGTACATATGCAGCATATATCTGAAGTGTACATAACTAGTATGTATCTGCAGTATACAGCTGCACTGCACATCTGCAGTGTACCTCTGAAGTATATATCTGCAGTGTACATCTGCAATGAACATCTGTAGTGTACATCTGAGTGTACATACACGGTGTATATCTGCAGTATACACCAGCCTTGTCCCTCTACAGTATACATCTGTAGTATACACCTGCAGTAGTCCTTTAAACTGCACATCTGTAGTGAATATCTTCACTATACATCTGCAGTATACACCTGCTGCATACATTTGTGGTATACACGCTAAGTGCACCCCTCAGTGTACATCTGCACTATACATCTGCAGAGTACATCTGTAGTGTGTATCTGCAGTGAACATCTGATGTATGCATCTTCAGTGTACATCCACATCATACATCTGGGTATACATCTGCTGTATACACCTGCCATATACATCTGCAGTATACAACTGCAGTGTATATCCACATCATAAATCTGTGATATACATCTGCTGTATACATCTGCAGGATACATCTGCAGTGTACATTTGTACTATAGATCTACAGTGTACATCTGCAGTATACATCTGCAGTAAATATCTGCAGTATAAAGCTACAGTATACATCCTCAGGGTACATCTGAATATATATCTACAGTATAACATTGCTCGGTACGTCTGCATGTACCTCTGTCATATGTCTGCAGTATACATCTATAGTATATAACTGTAATATGCCTCTGCAATATACATCAGTTGTATACTTGTACAGTATACATCTGAAGGATATATCTGCACTGTACATACACAGTATACATCAGTATCATACAACTACAGTATACATCTTCAGTGTACATACACAGTGAAAATCTGTAGTGTACACCTACCATATACATTTGCATTATACAACTGTATACCTCTGCTGGATACATTTGTTGTGTACATCTGAAGTATACATCAGCTGTATACATCTGCAAAGTATGTCTGCAGTGTACATCTGATTGTACATCTTCAGTGTACATCTTCTGTATACATTTGCAGTATACATTTGCAGAATATATCTGCAGTGTATTTCTATAGTATACATCTCTGTATACATATTCAGTATATATGTGCTGTATATATCCGCAGTATACATGTGTAATATACACCTGCAGTGTACATCTACAGTATACTAGTGCAGTATAATCTGCAGGATACATCTGCAGAATACATCTATAGTGTACAACTGCAGTGTACATCGCAAGTGGACATCTGGAATATACATTTGCAGTATACATCTGCAGTGTATGTCTGAAGTACACATCTGCAGTGTACATCAGCATTATACATCTTCAGTATATATCATTCGTGTATATCTGCAGTGTATTTCTGAGGTATACATTTTCAGGGTACATTGACACCATACTTCAGTATACCTCTGCACTGTACATCTGCAGTATATATCTGCAGAATACATCTGCAGTGAATATTTGCAGAATATATCTGCAGTCTACATCTTCCATATACATCTGCACTATACACCTGGAGTATAGATCTGTAGTATACATTAGCAGTGTACATCTTCAGTATACATCTACTGTGTACATCTGCCGTATATATTTGCAGTGTACAAGTGTAGTATACACCTGCAATATACATCTGCACTATACCTCTGCAGGATACATCTGCAGTATACCTCTGCAGTATACGTCTACAGTAGACATCTGCAGTACACATCTGCAGTGTATATATGCTGTATAGATCTGTACTGTACATCTGCAGTGTACATCATCTGTACACATCTAAAATATATATCTACAGTGTACATCTACAGTTTTTATCAGTATACTTGTGCAGTATACTTGTGCAGTATACATCTGCAATTAACATCTGCAGTGTAGATATGCAGTATACTTCTTCAGTGTACATCTGCAGTATACATCTTTGGTATACATCTGAAGAATACATTCTATGTGTACCTCTGCCTTATATATTGAAGTATACTGCTGCAGTGTACATCTACAGTACACATCTTCAGTGACTATCTACAGTGTACAGCTGCAGAAAACATCTGTAGTTTATATCTGCAGTATACATATGCAGTGTACATCTGCAGGTTACACCTGCAGTGTGTATATGGAGGATGTATCTGCAATATTCATCTGCAGGATGCATCTGCAGTATACATCTGCTGTATACATCTGAAGTGTATATCTGCAATATACATCTACAGTGTATATCTGCAATGTATATCTGCAGTATACATGTGCAGTATACATCTCCAGTGTACATCTATAGAGAACATTTGCAGTATACCTCTGCAATATACATTTGCAGCATACATATCCACTATATATTTGCAGGATACATCTGCAGTGTAAAAGTGTTGTGTATATCTTTCGTATACCTCTCCAGTGTACATCTGCAGTGTATGCCTGCAGTATACATCTGCAGTGTACATGTATAGTGAATATCTGCAGTATATATTTGCAGGATACATCCGCAGTGTCCGTCTGCAGTATACTTCTGCAGTGTCCATCTGCTGTATACTTCCACATTATTCATCTGTAGGATGAATCTGCAGTGTAAATCTGTGGTGAACATCTGCAGTATACATCTGCAACATGCATCTGCATTGTATGTCAGCAGTATACAACTGCATTATACAACTGCAGTGTAGAAATTCAGTGTACATCTGCATTATACATTTACAGTATACATTTGCAGCATAAGTCTGAAGTGTATATCTGCAGAATATATCTGCAGTGCACATTTGCCGTGTACAGCTGTGATATACTTCTGCAGTATACATCTGCCATATTTACCTGCAGTATACATCTGCAATATACATCTAAAGTGTACATCTGCAGTGTATAGCTGCAGTATACATCTCCAGTATACATTTGTAGTCTGCATCTGCAATACACATCTACAGTATACATCTGCAGTACACAAATGCAGTATACATCTATAGTATTAATCTGCATCATGCATGTGCATTATACATCTCCAGTATACATCTGCAGTGTACACCTACAGTGTACACATGCAATATGCATATGCAAGGTTCATCTGCAGTGTACATCTGCCATATACTTCTGCAGTAAATATCTGCAATATACATCTGTAGTATACATCTGCACTGTATATCTCCAGTATATGTCTGCAGGATACATCTGCAATACACATTTGAAGGATACATCCAAAGTGTACATCTGCCTTATAAATCAGTAGTATACATCTGGAGTATACATCTGTAGTCTATATCCATAGTATACATCTGCGGTGTTCATCTGCAGCCTACATTTGCAGTGTACATTCGCAGTGTATGTCTGTCATATATATCTGTAGTATACATCTGCAGAATACATTGCAGTATACATCTGCAGTGTACATTTACAGTGTACATCTTTAGTATACATCTGCAGTGTATTTATGCAGCATATGTCTGTAGTATACATGTCCAGTATACATCTGCAGTGTACATCTACAGTGTATATCTGCAGTATACATCTGCAATATACATGTGCAGGATACATCCGCTGCATACATCTGCAGCATGCATCTATAGTATACATCTGCAGGATACATCTAAAATGTATTTCTGCCATATACATCTGCAGTATACATCTGGAGTACACATCTACAGTGTATATCAGCAGGTACATCTCCAGTGTGTATCTGTAGTATACATCTGCTGTATGCTTTTGCAGTGTACATCTGCGGTACACATCTACAGTATATATCAGTTGTATACATTTGCATTATGCATCTGCAGTATACCTCTGAAGTATTTATCTGCAGTATACATCTGCAGGATACATTGCAGTTTACATCTGCAGAATACGTCTGTATTATACATGTACAGTATACATCTGCAATGTGCATCTGTAGTTTATATCTGCAGTATACATCTGAACCATATATCTGCTGTGTATATCTACCGTATACATCCACAGAATACTTACAAAGTATATATCTGCAGTATATATCTGCAGCATACATCTACAGTATACATCTGTTGTTTACCTCTCCAGGGTATATCTGTTGTGTGTATCTTCAGTATACTTCTGAAGGATACATCTGCAGTATACCTCTGCAATGTACATCTCTGCAGTCTACATCTACAGTATACATCTCTAGCATATATATGCAGTATACATCTACAGTGTACATCTGTAGAATATGTCTTCAGTGTATATCTGCCATATACATCCATAGTATACAACTGAAGTGTACATCAGTGATATACATCTGCAGGATGCATCTGAAGTATATATGTGCAGTATACATCAGGAGTGTTCAACTACAGTATACAGCTTCAGTGTACATCTGCAGTGTTCTTCTGCAGTATACATTAGCAGTATACATCTGTGATGTACTCTGCAGTGTACATCTGCATCGTACATTTACAGTATATATCTGCAGTAAGCATCTGGAGTATATGTTTGTTATATATATCTGCAGTGTGTATCTCCAGTATATATCTGTATAATACATCTGCATTATACATCTTCAGTATACATCTGCTGTATATATACACTAAGTAAATATGCAATGTACACCTGCACTTATATTTCCGGTATACATTTGTCATACATCTACAATATACATCTGTAGTAAACATTGACTGTATACACTAGCAGTGTACATCTGCAGTGTGTATCTTCATTGTACAACTGCCATATACATTTGCAGTATAAATCTGTGGTATACTTCCACAGTATACATCTGCAGTATACCTCTGAGTATACATTTGCATCATACGTCTGCACTATGCATCTACAATGTACATATGCAGTATACATATGTGGTATACATTTGCTTTATGCATGTGCAATGTGCATCTGCAGTATACATCTTCTGTATACGTCTGTAGTGTACATATGCAGCACACATGTGTAGTAAAAATCTGCAATATACATCTTCAATGTACACCTGCACTGTATATCTGCAGCGTAAATCTGCAATGAATGTCTGCTGAGTACTTCTGAATATACATGTGCAGTATACATCTGCAGTGCATATCTTCAGAAAACAATTGCAGTGTATATTTGCAATATACAACTGTAGTATACATCTGCAGTGTACATTTGCAGTATACATCTGCGTTAAACACCTGAAGTATATATATGCAGTATATATCTGCAGGGTACATCTTCAAAATACAATGCAGTGTATATTTGCAGTGCACATTTGCTATATATATATATATCTGCAGTATACATCTGCAGCGTACATCTTCAGCACATATATGCAGAGTATATCTGCAGTGTACATCTTCAGTGTATATATGAAGAGTATTTCTTCACTGTACACATCTACAGTGTACATCTGCCTATATATCTGCAGTATTCATCTGCAAGGAACATTGTAATATATATCTGTAGTATACACGTGTTGCATACATCTGCAGCATACATATCCATAACACATCTGTTGTATACATCTGCAGTGTACTTCAGCACTATATATGCCGTATACATCTGCAGTATACATCTGCAATATACATCTTCAGAGTATATCTATAGTATACATCTGCTGTGTAAATCTGCAGTGTACATCTGCCGAGTACTTCTGCAGCAAACATCTGTAGAACGCACTGCAGTATACTTCTGTAGTGTGAATCTGCAGTGTATGTGTGAAAACACATCTGCAGTGTACATATGCAGTGTCCGTCTGTTGTATACATCTGAAGTATACATCAGGAATACATATCTGCAGTATACATCTGCCATATACATCTAAAGTGTTTATTTGCAGTTCACAGGTGCAGTGTATATATGCAGTATTCATCTGCAGTAAACATCTTCAGTGTACATCTGCAGTATACATCTGCAGTGTACATCATCAGTTTACCTCTGCAGAATACATCTGCAGTGGGCATTTGCAATATACATCTAATGTATACATCTGTCTACATCTGCAGTATATATCTACAGTATACACCTGCAGTATACATCTGCTGTATACATCAGCACGTTATATCTGCAGGATACAACGGAAGTGTACATATGCTGTATACATCTCCAGTATGTACCTGAAGTGTACATCTGCAGTGCATATCTGCATTATACATCTGCATTGTACATTTATACTATATATCTGCAGCAACAGTATAAAACTGCAGTGTCTATATGCAGTATACAACTATAGTGTATAACTGCGGTAGACATCTGAAGAATGTATCTGCATACATCGGCAGTACACTTCAGCAGTGTACATCTGTAGTATACGGCTGCAGTATACATGTAAAGTATTCATCTGCAGTATACATGTGCAGGAAACCGGCAATATACATTTGCAGTATACATCTGTTGTATACATCTGCATGATACATTGACAGTATACATTTGTAGTGCACATTTGCAGTACATATTTGCTGTATTAATCTGCACTGTACATCTGCAAGATACATCAGTATTATTGATCTGCAGTATATCTCTGCAGTGTATATCTGCAGTATATCTGCAGTATATGTCAGCAATATACGCCGCATTACTCATCTGCTGTATCCATCCACAGTACACATCTGCAATATACATCTGCAGTATATATCTTCAGTATACATATACGAGATATATCTGCATTATATATTTGCAGTATACACCAGCAAGTTACATTTGCCACATACAAATGCAATATACATGTGCAGTGTACGTCTGGTTAGGTTTAACCTAAGTACTTTATCTTCTTGGGGGCTATTGTAAATGGTACAGATTTGGTGATTTTCTTTCCGAAGTTGTCAAAGTTTTTTTTTTTTTTTTTTTTACTATTCTCAAAAACATTTTGTATGACATGCACGGGAATGTTCCCTATATGTTCCCTGAATAAGCAAAAGATGTGCAATTCCTCTAATTCAAGTACGTGAAGCTACCAGGTTTTACATATTTTCAAACTACACTTTGAGTTCCATGGCCACTTTCTCTCACTCAAGTAGATGAAGTCAGAAGTGTTTCACCTGTTATTAAAAAATGCTTTGAGTTACATTCATGATAGTGTTTCCTGTACATTCTCTGATTGGGAAAAGAATGTAAAGTTTATACCACACAAGTTAGTGACACAACCAGAGTTTTAGTTGTTTTAACAAGTCCACTTTGTGTTACCCGCAATGAATGTTCCCCACACATTTTATAAATTAGAAAACAATGTAGAGATTCCCCCATTCAAGTACAGGACAGGAAAAGCATTTCAGGTTTTCAAAACTACACTTCACCTTACAAGGTCGTGAATATCCCCATTTTGCTGCAAGAAAGGGAAACCAAGATTTAGTTTATCTCCTACAAGTAGAGGAAATGAGAAGCGTTTTACGTGTTATTAAAAACCACTTTGAGTTACATGCATGAGAGTGTTTCCTATACATTCTCTGGCTGGTAAAAGAATGTAAAATTTCTCCCATTTAAGCACATGAAGCCATCAGAGGTTAAAGGTTTTCAAACTGTACTTTGTGTTACACAGAATTGGATGTTCCCTACACGCTCCGTGAAGGAGAAAACAATGTAAAGGTTCTCACTTTCAAGTACGGGACAGGAAAAGCCTTTTAGCTTTTCAAAGTAAACCTTGGCTAACAAGGCTGTGAATGTTCCTAGTTTGCTGCATGTCACAGCCTTTCAACTAGCCTCAAAAGACATTTTGTGTGACGTGCACGGGAACGTTTCCTACACATTCTCTGAATAAACGAAGAACGTGCAGTTCCTTCAATTCACGTACATAAAGCCACCAGAGTTTTGCTTGTTTGCAAACACCACTTTGTGTTCCATGGACATGAGTGTTCCCTACATATTCTCTGAAGAACACAATGTACAGTGCACCACATTTTTTGAAGGAAAAAACAATGTAGAGCTTCTCCCTTTCGTGCAGTTAATGACAGAAGCGTTTTAGGTTTGCCAAGTAATCCTTGGTTTATAGGAAGGCCAAAGTTTCCAAGACATTGTTGTGCAAAGAGAAACAAATATACAGTTTCTCTCATTTAAGTAGATAAAATCACAAGCATTTTACCTGTTAACAAAAAGACTTTGTGTTACATGGATGGGAATGTTTCTTAGAGGATTACTGATTAAAAAGAATGTACAGTTACTCCCATTCCAGAAGCCTCCATAGTTTTATTGTTTTCAAACTGCACTTCGTCTTCCACAGCCATGAATGTTACCTACACACATTCTCTGAAGGAGAAAAGAATGGAGTTTCTCCCTTTCTAGTATACAAATGCAAATGACTTTTAGGTTGTCAGTGTAAACTTTGGCTTCAAGGATGCAAAAGTTCCCAAAACAGAAGGCAGAGCAACTTGTACAAGGCAAGGTCATGGAAACTCCATAGACACATCCAAACTCCCTGAGGGACTGAATTGCTGGGCTGAGGTCTCTGGGGACCATGGTCTCAGGGATCATCTAGCTCAACTGGCAAAAGATAGTTTATAAAGAAAATGTTCTACATTCTACCTTGGTGAGTAGCGTCTGGGGTCTTAAAAGCCTGTAAGCAGCCATCTAAGATACTCCACTGGTCTCACCCCTTTGGG
>NW_004444093.1:102392-104466 GCF_000243295.1 Trichechus manatus latirostris
CTCCTGAGGTTCACCCTTCAGCCAAAGTTTAGACAGACCCATAAAACAAAATGAGATTAAAAGGGCACAATAGCCCAGGGACAAGGACTAAGAGGCAGGAGGGGACAGGAAAGCTGGTAACAGGGAACCCAGGGTCAAGAAGGGAAGCTGTTGACATGTAGTAGGGTTGTTAACCAATGTCATAAATCAACATGGATATTATTTAATGAGAAACTAGTTTGTTCTGTAAACCTTCATCTAAAGTACAATAAAAAAATAATAAAATAATTTTTAAAAGTTCCCAAAACATTGCAAGAAAGAGGAAAGAGTATACAGTCTTTCATTCAAGCAGATCGACAAAAGTGTTTTACCTGTTCTTGAAAACACTGTGGTACATGCATGGGAATGTTCTCTATACATTGTTTGATTGAGAAAATAATGTGTAGTTTCACCTATTGAAGCCAGCAGAGCTTTACTAGTTTTCAAAGTACACTTTCTCTTACAAGGACATGAATGTTCCCTACATATTCTCTGAAGGTAATAACAATGTAGAGTTTCTCCCTTTTAAGCATGTGAGGGGAAAAGCGTTTTAGAATTTCAAAGGAATCTTTTGGTTATGAGGATGCTTTGGGTGAAAGAGACACCAATATCCACTTTCTCATTCAAGTAGATGAATTCACAAGAGTTTTGCTTCTTTTCAAGTAACATTTTAAGTCACATGTTATGGAATGTTCTTTGTACATTCTCTGAATAAGCAAAGAACGTACTGTTCCTCTGATTCGAGTATATAAAGCCGCCAGAGTTTTGCTTCTTTATCAACCTCTCTTTATGTGACACGGTCGTCAACAATGTAGAATTTCTCCCTTCAAGTGCATTAGGCAGAAATGCTTTAGGTTTTCAAAGGAAACCTTGGTTTACAAGAACTCAAAATTTCCCAATACATTGCATGAAAGAGAAACCAATACGCAATTTCTCTAACTCAAGTAGAGAGGAAGTCACAGGCGCTTTACCTCTTACAAAAACTCACTTTATGCTACATGAACACAAATGTTCCATATATGTTCTCTGATTGAGAAAACATTGGGCAGTTTCTCCCATTCAATACAAGAAGCCCCCAGAGCTTTACTTGTTTTCTAAGTACACAGTTATAAGGCCATGAAAGTGTCCACTTTGCTGTATGAGAGGGAAACCAATATCCATTTTCTCTCATTCAAGTCGATGAAGTCAGAACTGTCTTACCTCTTATTAAAACACGCTTTGAGTTACATGCATGAGAGTGTGTCCTCTACATTCTCTGATTGGGAAAAGAATGCATGCAGTGTTTTTTAAAATAGGTTAAAAACTCTTTGACTTAATCAAGTAGAATGAGAGAAACTGTATTTTGGTTTCTGTTTTATGCAATGAATTGGGAACACGTACCTGTGGGTAACACATGGTTTACTTAGCAAAAAGACGTTGCTTTTCCGGTAATGTACAGGAACTGCGGAAAAAGCATTGTTTTCTCCTTCTTAAAATGTGAAAGTCATATGCAAGTCCCAGTAACTCAAGGTTGTATTCGCACAATCTGTAACCCTGGTGGCTTCACATTACTGTTAGGGAGAAACATTACATCCTTTCTATTTAGAGAATATATACGACATACTAATAGGCATGTAAGCACTGTGATTTTTCAAAACAGATAAGACCTTCTGCCTAAATCAGGTAGAATGAGAGAAACTGTCTTTTGGTTTCTGTTTCATGCAATGAGTTGGGAACATGTACTTCTTGGTAACACAAGATTTACCTAGCTGAATTACATCGCTTTTACAATAATGCCCTTGAACTGGAGAATCTGCGTTGTTCTTTCTTTCATAGAATGCGAAAGGCACATGCAGTCCCCTTACCTAAAATTCTGATTCACAACATATAAAACCCTGGTGGCTTCACGTTACTGTAAGGAGAAACTTTACATTTTTCTCCGTCGCAGCGGCGGTGAATGTTGGGGCGGCGGAGACAGTAACCAAACACAACTCTTACAGAGAAGTGGGGCCAGGAGGGTCACTCTGAGGAGTCGACCCCAGCTTCAGTCCCAGGAGTTTATTTTATAGTCAATACA
>NW_004444093.1:104566-113753 GCF_000243295.1 Trichechus manatus latirostris
GTATACAGCATAGAGGCCTGTGGGGGCTGCAGTTGTCAATAGTGCAGCTATGTTTAAATGGCATATATCCCACACTTCTCCTGTTCAGAGACTGTATAAGAAGACTTTTTGACATGTACTCACACTGTTCTTTGAAAACAGGTAAAACCCTCTGACTTAATCAAGGAGAAAAAAGGACACTGTATTTTGGTTTCTGTTTCATGCACTGAATTGGGAACACGTACTTCTTCATAACACAAAGTTTACTTAGCGAAACTCCTTCGCTTTGGTGGTAATGTACTTGAAAGGAAAAACTGCATTGTTTTCTCCTTCACAGCGTGTGAAAGACACCTGCAAATCTCAGTAAACCAATGTTTGTATTTACAACATCAAAACCCTGGTGACTTCACGTTTCTGTGAAGGTGAATCTTTTCATTCTTTTCCCATTCAGAAAATGTAGAAGAAGATTTCTTGAGTATGTATGCACAGTGTTTTTCAAAACAAGTAAAAATCTCTGACTTAATCTAATCAAGTAGAATGAGAGAAACTGTATTTTAATTTCTGTTTTATGTAATGAATTGGGAACATGTACCTGTTGGTAACACAAGGTTTAGTTAGCAAAAAGACATCACTTTTGCGGTAACGTACAGGAACGGGAGAAAAAGCATTGTTTTCTCCTTCTTAAAATGTAAAAGTCATATGCAAGTCCCGGTAACCCAAGGTGGTATTCACATAATCTGTAACCCTGGTGGCTTAATATTCCGTTTAGGGGGAAACTTTACACCTTTTTCCATTTAGAGAATTTATAATTAGTACTAATGGGCAAGCAAACACTGTGTTTTTTCAAAATGGATAAGACTTTCTGCCTGAATCAAGTAGAATGAGAAAAACTGTCTTTTGGTTTCTGTTTCACCCAATGAATTGGGAACTGTACTTCTCGGTAACACAAGGTTTATTTGACCGAATTACATCACTTTTGCAATAATGCACTTGAACAGGAGAATCTGGGTTGTTCTCTCCTTCATAGAATATGAAAGGCACCTTAACCTGAAGTTCGGATTCATGACATGTAAAACCCTGGTGGCTTCACTTTACTGTAAGGGAGAAACTTTACATTCGTTTCCCACTCAGAGAGCGTATAAGAAGCAATTTTGTCATGTATGCACAGTGTTCTTTGAAAACAGGTAAGACACTCTGACTGAATCAAGTAGAATGAGGGAAACTGTATTTTGATTTCTGTTTCATACAATGAATCAGGATCATGTACTTCTTGATAACCAAAGGTTTACTTAGCAAAACTACTTCACTTTTGTGGTAATGTATATGAACAAGAGAAAACACATTGTGTTCTCCTCCTTAAAATGTGAAAGTCACAGACAAGTCCAGGTAGCCCAAAGTTTGTATTGACACACTCTATAACCCTGGTGGCTTCACATTCTTGTAAGGGTGAAACTTTACATTCTTTTTCCATTTAGAGAATGTATAAGAAGCACTAATGGACAGGTAGGCACTGTTTTTTTTCCAAAACAGATAAGACCTTCTGACTGAATCAAGTAGAATGAAAGAAACTGTCTTTTGGTTTCTGTTTCATGCAATAAATAGAGAACTGTACTTCTTGGTAACACAAGGTTTACTTGGTTAATTACATTGCTTTTGCTGTAATGCACTTGAACGGGAAAATCTGCGTTGTTCTGTCCTTCATCGAAAGTGGAAGACACATGCAAGTCCTCTTAACCTAAAGTTACAATTCAGAACATGTAAAACCCTGGTGGCTTCACATTACTGTAAAGGAGAAAGTTTACATTCTTTTCCATTCTGAGAGTGTATAAGAAGCCTTTTTGGCATGTATGCGCAGTGTTCTTTGAAAATAGGTAAGACCCTCTGATTGAATCAAGTAGAATGAAAGAAACTGTATTTTGTTTTCTGTTTCGTACAATTAATTGGGGCACATACTTCTTGATAACCAAAAGTTTACTTAGCAAAACTACTTCACTTTTCCTGTAGTGTACAGGAACGGGAAAAAAACCTGTTGTTTTCTCCTTGATAGAATGTGAAAGACACGTGCAAACCCAGGAAACCAAATGCTATTACTTACAACAGCTAAAACCCTGGTGGCTTCACGTTTCTGTGAGGGTGAAACTTAACATTCTTTTCCCGTTCAGAGAATGTACAAGAAGCTTTCTTGGGAAGGTATGCACACAGTTTTTCAAAACAGGTAAAACTCTCTGACTTAATCTAATCAAGTAGAATGAGAGAAACTGTATTTTACTTTCTGTTTCATGCAATGAATCGGTAACACATACCTGTTGGTAACAGAAGGTTTATTTAGCACAAAAAAATCGCTTTTGCCGTACTGTACAAGAACGGGACAAAACACACTGTTTTCTCCTTCTTAAAATGTGAAAGTCACATGCAAGTTCCGGTAACACAAACTTCATATTCACACAATTTATAACCCTGGTGGCTTCACATTTCTGTAAGGGAGAAACTTTTCGTTCTTTTTCCATTTAGAGAATGTATAAGAATCACTAAAGGGCAACGAAGCACTGTGCTTTTTAAAAGCAGGTAAGAACCTCTGGGTGAAGCAAGTAGACTGAGAGAAACTGTCTTTTGGTTTCTGTTTCATGCAATGAGTTGGGAACACGTACTTCTTGGTAACACAAGGTTTACCTGGCTGACTTACATCGCTTTTGCAATAATGCACTTCAACTGGAGAATCTGCATTGTTCTTTCCTTCACAGAATGTGAAAGGCATATGTAAGTCCCCCTAACCTCAAGTTTGGAGTCACACTGTGTAAAACCCTGGTGGCTTCGTGTTACTGTAGGGAAGAAAGTTTACATTCTTTTCCCCTTTCAGAGAGCATCTAAGAAGACTTTCTGGCATGTACACACAGTGTTCTTTGAAAACAGGTAAGACCATCTGACTGAATCAAGTAGAATGAGAGAAACCGTATTTTGGTTTCTGTTTCATACAATGAATTGGGAACGTGTACTTCTCGATAACCAATTTTTACTGAGCAAAACTACTTCGCTTTGGCAGTAATGTACCTGAACCGGAGAAACTGCGTTGTTTTCTCCTTCACGGAGTGTGAAAGCCACATGCAAATCCCGGTAAAAGAATGTTTGTATCTACAACATCAAAAACCTGGTGGCTTCACGTTTATTTGAAGGTGAATCTTTCCATTCTTTTCCCATGCAGAGAATGTACAAGAAGCTTTCTTGGGTATGTACCTACACTGATTTGAAAACAGGTAAAACTCTCTGACTTAATCTAATCAAGTAGTATGAGAGAAACTGTACTTTGATTTCTGTTTCATACAGTGAATCGGGAACATGTACTTACGGATAACCAAAGGTTTACAGACTACTTCACTTTTTCCGTAATGTACAGGAACGGGAGAAAACGTATTGTTTTCTCCTTTTTAAAATGTGAAAGTCACATGCAAGTCCCAGTATAGCAAAGTTTGTATTTATACAATTTATAACCTTGGTGGATTCACATTCCTGTAAGGGAGAGACATTACCTTCTTTTTCCATTCAGAGAATGTATAACAAGCACTAATGGGCAACGGGGCACTGTGTTTTTTGAAAACAGATAAGAACCTCTGAGTGAAGCAAGTAGACTGAGAGAAACTGTCTTTTGGTTTCTGTTTCATGCCATGAATTGGGAACATGTACTTCTTGGTAACACAAGGTTTACCTGGCTGAGTTACATCGCTTTTGCGATAATGCACTTGAACGGGAAACTCTGCATTGTTTTCTCCTTCATAGAATGTGAAAGGCACATGCAAGTCCCCTTAACCTGAAGTTCGGATTCACAACATATAAAAACCCAGGTGGCTTAACGTTTTTATTGTAGGGGAGAAACTTTACATTCTTTTTCCATTCAGAGAGCATCTAAGAGGACTTTCTGGCGTGTATGCAGAGTGTTCTTTGAAAACAGGTAAAATCCTCTGACTGATTCTAGTAGAATGAGAGAAACTGTATTTTGGTTTCTGTTTCATACAATGAATAGGGAACATGTACTTCTTCATAACCAAAGGTTTACTGAGCAAAACTACTACACTTTGGCAGTAATGCACCTGAAAGAGAGAAACTCCACAGTTTTTCTCATTGTGCTTGAAGAAGACTGAAGGATTTACTTACTCTGTTTGAACACTCCTCTGTGCTACATGCTGGAGAAGGTTGCCTATACATTCTCTACCAGGGAAGAGTGTTTAGCTTTTCCCACATCCAGACACCTAAAGCCATACAGGGTTTAAATGTTTTCCAGGTGTGCTTTGTGCTGCTCAACCATGAATGTGCTTTGCAGACAGAATCTCTCAAGGAGAAAGCAATGGGACTCACCCTGTTCAAGTATAGGGCGGCAATAGAGATGTAGTTTAGCAAAGTAAACACTGTGTTAGCGCAAAGTACACGTTCCTAATTCACTGCATGAGAGAGAAACCAAAGTATGCTGTATTCACTGCAGATGGTTGACTTAGTCGAGTATGCTATCTGTTTTGAAAAACAAGTTTCCTACATGAAGGAAAACATCTGTTATACATTCTCTGAATGAGAAAAGAATGTCAAGCTTCTCCTTTTCAAGTATATGAAGCCCCTGGAGTTCCCCCGGAAATGTTAGGTTACCAGGAATGAATGTGCCTTTCACATTCTAGGAAGAACAAGGCAGATTGTTTCCCCTTCAACTACAGGACGGCAAAAGCATTGCAGTTTTGCTGACTAAACCTTGTGTTGGAGGCACTTTTATGTTTCCAATTCACTGCATGACAGAGAAACCAAAATACAGTTTCTCTCACTGTGCTTGAAGAAGTCTGAAGAATTTTCTTTGTGTCTTTGAACACCCGCCTGTGCTACATGCAGGAGAAGGTTACCTATACATTCTCTACCAGGGAAGAGTTTTCAGCTTTTCTCCCATCCAGATACGTGAAGCCATATGGAGCTTACATCCTGAATTTAAACTTGTAGCCTACTAGATGGTGAGAGAATAAATTTCTCTTTGTTAAAGCCATTCACTTGTGGTATATCTGTTACAGCGGCACTAGATAATGAAGATGCATATTGACATCTCTGGTTTCCTATTTTCAGTCTTTTAGCTTTGACTTGTTTTTGCGACTTCCCACACAGGTCTAGTCAGGGGTGAAGGGTGCTTCAAGTCTGTGGACCCTTTATGCCAGTGGCTGGAAGAAAGGGTAAGGCCTCCTGACCCTCCCTGAGTTCCTGGCTTGGGGGAATGGTGTTTTTTAAAGCCATGAGGCAGGTGTAGGTACGGATAGCCCTGAGTTCTGACTTAGGGGGCATGGCAGTTTTTGTTACTGCCAGACTGGTGTAGGAATGGAGTGGGGTGGGGGGTGGGTGAAGGGAAGGAAGCACTTCTCCACTGTGAAACTCCCGGAGGGAAAGGGGTTATTTTGCTCTCTTGAGGAAGGTTAGCTAGCTGATTGCACTTAACTTTTGCAGGTCCAGCGCTGCTTCCACCTAGCTCCAGAGGCTTGTGCAGACTCCCCACTGCTCAGCCTAACCCAACGTGGTGAGATGTGTCCCGACTGCTACTGGTCATCTCAGCCCACGTGCGCTGGCAGAGCCAGTCAGCAGGGTGTTGGCAACTTCGAGACTGGCATTTCTTCACTGCTTTTAAATTGTCTGTCTTTCCCTCTGCCACTCAGTCCAACTCTTCAGCTTTGTCTTCGATGATTCGGGCTCCTAGATTGTCATATTTAATGTATTCACTTGGTTTTTCAGGTCTTTGTTGTAAGAGGGATGACAGGAAGCATCTGACTATTCTGTCATCTTGGTTCTGCCTCTACAATGTTATTTAAATGTTAGAGTCCCAATCTTTAGACATCAGGCTTTTACCTTTAATGAGTGGTCTTGGGGAGGAGACTTGACCAACCCTCATACTCAGAGGAGGTCCCTGTAGCTAGGATCTGAGGTCATTTATGGTGAAGAGTCATCTCAGCAGTGTTCTCAGTCTTCAGATAGAGAGCTAAAGAGACCTTTGGTTTCTGTCTTCTTCAGCAAGTGAGCAGAAATCTTTGGCTTATATACTGTTCTGTTCCCTTGACTTTATAAGATAAGTGCTAGGTGCTCCCATGTTCAACCAAGATTGATATGGTTTATTGCCAGTTAGAGAATTGTTGTATCACTAATTTATAGAGATTTGAATTATTGCCAGTTAGAACTGTTACATGACATATTTATGTTGTTCACTACATATGTTTCAAGACCAAATTTATTATTTAAAAATTATGGGAATGGTTTAGTGACTGTCTTAGTTATCTAGTCATGCTATAACAGAAATATCACAAGCAGGTGGCTTTAACAAACAGAAATTTATTTTCTCACAGTTTAGGAGCTTAGAAGTCCAAATTCAGGGTGCCAGCTCTAGGGAAATGCTTTCTCTTTCTGTTAGCTGGGGGGAAGGTCCTTGTCTCTTTTCAGCTTTTGTTCCTTGGCTTCTTGGTGATCTTCATGTGGCATGGCATCTATCTTCCCCATCTCTTCTTGCTTACTTGCTTAATCTATTCTTGTATATCACAGAAGAGATTAATTTAAGACACACTCTATACAAGTACTACCTCATTAAGATAACAGAGAAAATCCATTCCCAAATGGGATTATAACTACTATAGGGGTTAGGATTTACAACACATATTTTTGGGATGAAATTCAGTCAATAACAGTGACATACAGTATTTATGTTTCAAGATCAATTTACAGAGATTTGATTAATGTTACATTTTGTAATACAGAGTGTAGGTGCACAGCCAAATTTAGGGAAGTTATTTATAACATACTTCACATATTTCTATTATGTATTTCCAAGGTTAGAACAACTTTCTAATGACTTACAGTTAATGGTTAAAAAGTATTATAGAAGAACACATGTTTTTATTTCTAAGATCAGAAATTCTCTATTTCTAACTTTATAAGTGACTTATACATAAGTGTTTAAAAGCATCATAACAGTGTAAAAACATTACAGAAGTATACATAACAGTGGCTTTCTTTTTTTGTTGTTTAAGAACATTACAGAATCAGATGTGATTTGAGAGCATACAGAAAGCATACATAACATTCCCCATGCCTCCCAACTATAATCCCTGGAAAAAACTAGCCTGCTTTCTTTATGAATTTGCCTATTCTGAACATTTTATGTAAAATTAATCATATAATACATGGTCTTTTGTAACTGATATCATTCACTTGGCATAATGTTTTCAAGGTCCATCCATGTTGTAGCCTGTACCAGTACTGCATTATTTTCATTGCTGTAAAATATTCATTTTATGGCTACACCACATTATGTTGTCCTAGAGTAACCATCCGTATTCTGATTAATGTAAAATTGAGAGCTTTATTGAAAGAAAAGGGACAGCTTGAGGTGGGAATAGACTGAACTCCATGAGGTGGAATCCAGTAATCCAATATGGCAACTAAGCAGTGATATTTTATAAGGGAGAAACAAATGATCTGAAGTACAGTACTTGATTGGTATCTACAAACTTAGATCGTTGAAAGACACCTTTTGATTGATAATTATAGGCTTAGATCATAGAAAGACATTACTCCATTGGTAGTAGATCATTTTAAGGCAGGACTTTCTGTAATGCAAGCTCATAAGGTGATTGGCTTAAAAGGATATTCGTGTCTTTCTTAGATTGGTTACAGTGTGGTGATTACAAGGGTATGTGACGGGGCCGCGGGGTGTCAAACTGCAGTTATGTCATCATTACCGGACATTCCTCTCTTAGAAAGTGTGGAAAATGGCTGTTGCTAGGGTGGAATTGGAACTAGACTCAGAGGAGTTGCACTCAAACCTCAAGTCAGCCACTTCGGCTCTTCTTAGGTACTTCAAGTTTTAAAATTCCCTTACAGAATGTTTATTCATTTATTAGTTGACGACGTTAAAGTTGATTCTACTTTTGGTAATATGAATAACTGTGCTATGATCTTTTATGTTCAAGTTTTTGTGGGGACATATGTTTTCAATTCTCTTGTGACTATAGCTAGGACTAGAATTGCTGAGTCACATGTTAACTTTCTGTTTTGCATTTAAAATAAAATAAATAAAGGAACTGCCGGACTGTTTTCCAAAGTGACTGCATCATTTTACATTCCCACTAGCAATGTGGGAGACTTATGATTTCTCCACATCCTTGCCAACACTTGTTACTGCCTGTCTTTTTTATTTTAGCTATTCTAGTGAGTTTGTGAAGAATTGGTGTTAATTCCCCTTTAAATTGTTAAGCATTTTCCAGATTAGCTGGAACTAGGGCTTGGAAAAATTAGCACAAATGTTTCAAACACAAAAACCCCTGTCTCCTGTGACCTTCTTGATATACACAAAACATTTCTGCTGACACAAATATTTGATCTATGTATGTACTCACATGTTCTGTGTTGACATGCAATAGATCCTCTGTTTCTTCTGATAAGCTTAAGTTTTAATGGTTTTGTACACCTTGCCTTTTGCATGACTTGATAAAATGATACAATTAATGACCAGCTGCAACTTCAACGTAAAGGAAAAAATGTCTTCTGTTCTGTTTTCTTTCTCTCTGCCCTTTGCTTGTTCTAAAAACACTCAGCTGCTTCTGTTCAGGGAAGTACCTTGTAGTTTTTGCTGGGAGATGTGCTTCTACCCAAGCATGTGACAAACTATTTTAATTCTCCTGG
Organism: Trichechus manatus latirostris; assembly: GCF_000243295.1. Classification (NCBI taxonomy): domain Eukaryota; kingdom Metazoa; phylum Chordata; class Mammalia; order Sirenia; family Trichechidae; genus Trichechus; species Trichechus manatus. Next base: position 113,225 of record NW_004444093.1, read on the forward strand.
AATCCAGATTTCTGGGTTCACGGAGTTGGGGTGACCTACACAGGCCATTTGCCTTCAGGTGTCCTTTTGAACCTTATATATATATATTTATATGAAATATATATATTTTTATATATGTGAACCTTTTATTATATATATAATTTTTTTAAAACAAAATGTATGGTAGAATTTAACAAGAAATCTATTTAGACGTGATCTTTTCTTTGTTTTTATTGTACTTCAGGTGGAGGCTTACAGAACAAATAGTTTCTCATGAAACAGTAGTACATATATTGTTTTATGACACTGGTGAACAACCCCACAACATGTCAACCGTCTCCCTTCTTGACCTTTTTTTTTTGTTTTTTTTGGTGAAAATATACATAGCCAAAGATACAGCATTTCAAAAATTTCTACATGCACAGTTCAGTGACATCGAGTACGCTCTTCCAATCATGCTGTTATTCTCACTTAAGATGAAGGCTTACAGAACAAAATAGTTTCTCATTTAACAGTTAGTACACATGTTGCCCTATGACAATGGTTAACA
>NW_004444093.1:115603-138050 GCF_000243295.1 Trichechus manatus latirostris
TCTCAATTCTGTTCCATTGATCAATGTATCTGTTGTTGTACAGACCTGATCTTTTCTTTGTGGAACGTTTTTCTTCTTATTTAATTCAATTGTGCTCAGAGACAAAACTTTGTATGATTTCAGTACTTTGAAATTTATTGTCTTATGAGTAGTTTCCCCTGTGTACACACTGTTGAGTGAATAGACAAGGCTTTTGTCTCAGTTTATATGCAAGTTTTGGGAGGTCTTCCCTCTGTGGCACCCTTCTTTTCTGATATTCCTTTTACATTCCAGCTTCCTTGGCATCTACAAACTTTGTCTTCTGACTCTTTAAGTGAGAAGGGTGTGGCTTTTCTGCTGGTCTTTTTTGGCTGACTTCAGTGTGCAGACTGGGGAATGCCCTTGGGCACAAACTCATAGAATTGCAAATCTCATACTGGAAGATGCTGCATAGGCCCGGCTCACTATTATTTACTCCCCATTGCTAACCACCACATTGTCTTGTGATTTTGTTTTTCCCTCCAGTTCCAGTCTCTACAAAAGGTTTAAGATTAACCGATGTTCCTCCCTGGAACTTGGAAAATAAGTGATAATGATCTAAGAATGAAAAACCAAACAAAGCACCCATCTTGTGACAAGAAAAAGCAGGATGTTGCCAGATAATACCCAAGGATGTCACCAGACAACCTCTAAGAATACCAGTAGAAGTTTAACTCATCTAAGACATCATCACTTCAAGGAGAAACTAATACAAACTTCTGAGACCCATAATCCTGTCCCTGTAAAAGCTTTCAGCCAATCTCCAGTGGGGGAGATGGGTTTTTTTGAGGAATCTATTCCCCTCTGTCTGCTATATATCTATATATAATAAACATCTTGCTGCTCACCTCATCCCTGTCTCAGAATTGCAGCAGGCAGCTCCAGTCCGAGTTATTGCAGTAACAATATGGTGCAGTTTCCTTCTGTGGAATTAAATTTTTATTAAAAATAGATATTTTACTTTTATTTCAGGAGGATTTTCTTATCTGCAAACCTAAAATTTCTGACTCAGAAATTAATTTTGCCAGTGTTTTTCTCTCACCCAAAGTTACTAACCAACTTTTCTTTACTGTTCAAAGACCAGACAATAGCAGTACCATTAACTTGTGATTTAATGAAAAAGATTCCAGACATCTTTAATTTAAATTTCTAAAGGTTTCAGGGCTGCAGGTGGGTGGAGGGTCAAATCTTTGGGAAGTTATGTTTTTAATGCTAACTCAGTAGCCATTAAGTACGTCATCATCATGAAAACTTGTATTCTTTAAGCAAAAGTTAATCTTTATGAATCTCTGTTTTCTGGAAGCAGGCTCTTCTTGCAGGAGGAGAACCATTGCTCCAATTTGCAAATTGTTTATTAAGTAATAGAGCAATCTAATGTTATGTTATTCTTTTGAATTAATAAAAGGAGCCCTGGTGATACAGTGGTTAAAGTGCTTGGCTGTTAACCAGAAAGTTGGTGGTTAGAACTCACCAGTCATTCTGCAGGAGAAAGATGTGGCAGTCTGCTTCCATAAAGATTTACAGCCTTGGAAACACTATGGGGCAGTTCTACTTTGTCCGATAGGGTTGCTGTGAGTCGGGATTGACTCGAAGGCAGTAGGTTTGGTTTTTTGTTTTTTAAATTAATATGTATTTTTATCTTTTAATACTTTTTTCAAGGGTGAACTCCACTGAACTTTTGGTTTGCTCTCTTTTAAAGAATTTAATTTCATATAGAGTTTATAATGGTTATCGTAAAGAATCTTAGTCCGATGAAAGCTATGCTTTCGTTCCTAGAATATTTTATTCTGCAAGTTTTACTTTCATTGTGTAATAATGTAGATAGGGTAGAACAAAGATTCAAGTGGGAGAGAATGGGGTCACAGACATGTTACCAAGTGGAAACCCTAGGTTTTCCTCGATGTGACTCCTATCTGTCAATATACGAGAGACGGAGGTGGGAGAGTGTAAAACTGTCTTTGTTTCTTTGCTCAAGGAAGGAAGCAAGTGGAGCTGTTGCCACCGAGACTGCTTCGACAGGGCAGGGGAAAAAAGTTACTTTTAAGAGGTTTACAAGTACAGAGTTCATACAAGTTACATTAGCAACATTCTTAATCACACTACGCAGACGTCAGGATTTTCACAAGGCAGGCCAAGCAAAGGAACTGGAATTCTGATGCAGATTGTGAGGCTGGCCAAGCAATGGAACCAGAAATGGCGAGGCCAGCCAAGCAAGCTGCAGTAGAATTTTCTGCAGCCTGGGGACGTCTGTATTATTTCCTCATTTTCTCTTTTTGGACATTGGTCATTCAGGACCACTGTCCATTCTGAACTATAGCCTTGGCTCAGAATTGTTTGGCATGTTCTCCAGGAGGGGGCAAATATTGGGCATAGGCTTGAACAGTTGACCTTTTTAACCAGGACATACAGGCAGAGATACATTGTATGCAATAGCAGGAGCATATACCTATGACCGTTATCAACAATATAAAAGTAACCAATGATTTTAACCATCCTAGGTTGGGTAAGGAAACCCTGGGAGCATAATGGTTAAGAGCTATGGCTGCTAACCAAAAGGTCGGCAGTTCAAATCCACCAGATGCTCCTTGGAAACCCTATGGGGCAGTTCTACCCTTGTTACCGCAATAACACAGATTGGAGCCCCCTGCCGAAATAGCCAATTCTGAGACAAGGGTGTGGTGAGCAGCAAGAGGTTTATTATATATCTATATATAGGAGACAGAGGGGAATAGATTCCTCAAAAAAACCCGTCTCCCCCACTGGAGATCGGCTGAAGGCTTTTATAGGGGCAGGATTGTGGGTCTTAGAAGTTTGTGTTAGTTTCTCCTTGAGGTGGTCATGTTTCAAATGAGTTAATCTTCTACTGGTATTTTTGGGGGTTATCTGGTGACATTTTGGGGATTATCTGGTGACATCCTGGTTTTTCTTGTCCCAAGATGAGTGCTTTGTTCGGTTTTCATCCTTAGATCATTATCAGTTATTTTCTACCCTCCAAGGAGGAACATCGGTTAATCTTAAACCTTTTGTAGAGATTGGCGAAACAAGATCATTAGACAATGTGGCGGTTAACAATGGAGAGTAAATAATAGTGAGCCAGGCCTGTGCAGCCTCTTCCAATCCCCCCGTTTATTGGAAGTTTCTCAATCTTGGGAAACAGGGCATCGCTTCTTTTCTGGCTACTTCCTGCTGGTTAGGGTGAGAAACCCTCCCGATATTGACTAGGGGCCATAGGCAGGAGATGAGTTAGAGTGGAAATCGGCTGCATCCCAGTGAATTAGATGATGTGCATCCTCAGAGCCCAGAAAAGTGGTATCCCGACTTACCAGGGTAAAAATTTCTACCGTCTTAAGGGTATATGTAGATCTTCCTGCCAATATTTTCATAAAACAGGGAACACAAAAACAGACTAGAATAACCACTATTCCTAAGGTTATTAAGGGGGTTAACCAAGAGCCTAGGGAAGGAAAAATGCTAGAGAACCAGATCCATGCATCTTCTTGTCTCGACTTAGCGTCTGTCCATCTAGTTACCTTATGAATGGTGTCTAACCTTATTTCAACTTCTCCTGTAGTATTTATCCAGGCACAACAGGTTTTATTTATTATAGCGCATACCCCTTGTGCCTTAGTCAATAAGAAGTCCAAGGCAATTCTGTTGTCAAGGACCACCTCCGCCAGGGAGTTCAAAGAGGTTTGTTGAGCTCTGAGTGCTCTCTCTGTCCCAAGAGCTAATAGGTGAAGGGTATCCGATAAATTTCTGATAGCCATTTCCGTGTGGTATACTCCCAATCCTGGGATAACCGTTCTTAGGAACCACCACCTAAGCCCAATGTTTTCTAGGACGGGGTTGCTATTTATCCCTGTCACCTCTAGGGAGACAGGATCTATGGAGAAGATATTCTGTCTCTTCCGTGGGACCTTTACAATTGCCTGAGTGGGTGGTGGATGAATCTGAGTGGGGAAAGTTAGAAACCCCAAAGTGCATTGTCCCACATAGTGAGTTCCAGTCAGACACTGGAAAGCCCACGTATAGGGTGATGCCTTTGGGATGGGGTTCTCACTAGAGAGGTATGCTTTTCCCCCGCATAGGAAGGTGTACCCTGGTGCGGCACACAAGGACCAATTTACTTTAGAGCTGTCTGGGATGCTAGTGATAATATGGGACAATTGGGGAATGACTAGAGATTGATTACATGATGAGAGAAGTTTAAAGTGTTGGAAAACTTGTTGGGCTACCTTTGTCCTGGGATCTTGTGATTTAATTTCCCGTCTGTGCCCTGAAGTATGGTTATAGAGCTTGGTGAGGGAGAAAGAGGATATAGAAAATGGGTATTGAACAAGCCTTGCTCATATCGGAGCTTTTGGGGCACCATGGGTTAGGATGCAATCGGGTATATCCTTGTTATAGTCGAAAACTGGGGCTGCTAACGGACTTAAGGGAGCTCCTGACCGGGGGAGGTGATGGCATACCCAGCAGCTGCTCAGGTTCCCTCTGGTAGACACTGCTTGGGACATGGTGACTAGGCCATTGGATGAACAGTTCCACCCATCTGGAAGATGGGCAGGTTCTTGATAACCCACAACAACAACTTGGATTCCCTCTCCCCTACTGATCTCCACATCTCAGGGTGACCCCTTTTTATACTTTACATAATAGTATGTTCAAGCTTCAGATAAGGTTATATCTGAAACCGTGATTGAAAAATCTCTATTGCGTGGCTGAGTGGTATCAGCCATAGGTGTTACTTGGTTGGAGCCAGTGGTGCTGAAGTCCCAAACAGTTATCTGTCCTCTTTCAGGCTTTTCCATGATCCACTTAACTGGACCTATTAGAATTAAGGATGATACTACACATGGGAGGGTTAAAGTGTCTCCCACCTGTAGGTTTAGAGCTCCCCTGGCTTGTAGGATCAGTGGAATTTTTTCCATCCACACTTCCTGGGGAAGTAAAAAGAAACCAAGAACAGGGTTAGGATCATTATTCTGTAAGTTTTTTGAACTTGTATTTCAGATCTCGAATTGGGGTGCAGGAATATGATGGTTCTTCCTTTCTTCCTCCTTCGGGTTGAGATGCCTTCACCCTCGAGTGATGCACCCACGTGGCCACTCCTGCTAATTTCAGAGACAAGTGGGTGGTCAGGAGAACTTCAAAAGTTCCTTCCCACTTAGGGGCCATTTGATCCTCTGGGTGTTGGTTCTTCCAGATTTTCAACAGGACTCGATCTCCTGCGTGGAACCTATGAAGGGGAATGTCAGAAGGAAAAGACAAGTGAGAAGAAGCATACTGATTAACAGCGTTTATGAGGGTTCCCAGAGAACAGACCCAGTCTCTTTTCTCCACCTCAGTCATTACGGAGGTGGGGAAAGTCGACTTTTTCAGGAATGGTCTCCCATATATTAATTCATAAGGGCTTAACTTGAGGCCGCTTCGAGGGGCTACCCAGATTCTGAGCAGAGCAATAGGCAAAACTTGTATCCAAGTGGAGTTCGTCTCTTGGCAAAGTTTTGCAAAGGTTTTTTTCAGAGTATGATTCATCTTTTCAGTTTTTCCAGTTGATTGTGGTCTCCAAGCTGAGTGTAACTTCTAGTTTATATCTAAAGCCTTACTAACTTCTCGTGTAATTTTCGCCATAAACGCTTTTCCGTTATCACTTTGGACTGATATTGGTACAGTGAAATGAGGCATGATTTTCTTGAGTTAAGCTTTGGTCACTTCTTGGGCTTGTTCTGTCCGACAAGGAGAAGCGTCTACCCACCCTGAGTAAGTGTCCACGAAAACCAACAGGTACCTGAAATTCCCGGGTGCCCGGGGCATCACTGTGAAATCTACTTGCCAGTCTCCTCCCATGTTTGTTTCTTGGTGTTGGACTCCTGGTTCCATTGGGTGGGGCACAGCCTTCAGATTGTTTCTTGCACATAGCTGGCATCTCTTTGTAACATCCCAGATGGTTTTTAGAAGGTTCGGCCTGGTGACTACCTGTTGGATCCATTCGAGACTGGCATCTCTCCCGTAGTGAGTCCCTTCATGTAAAGCTGATACTATACCGTATACTTGGGCCTCTGGTAACAGTACTTTCCCTTCAGAGTTAATTAGCCATTTAGAATGAGAGGTGAGGTGATTTTCCCATTCTTTAGCCCTATCCATGTCCTGGGTGGTGTAGATGGGTGTGGGAAGGTCAACAGGATCTAGATGGGAGATCAAAGCCATTTCTGTTCTCATCCCCTCTCCTCGCATTGCAGCCCTCTTCTGCATCTGCTTTTCGGTTCCCTATTGCATCAGGAGATTGTCCCCTCTGATGTCCAGGACAATATACTACTGCCACCTGAAGGAGGTCATTAACTGCCTTCAGGAGTTCTAGGATGTCTGTTACATGTTTTATTTCTTTGTTGCCCGATGTCAGGAGTCCCCTCTCTTTCCACAAGGCACCGTGTGAGTGGAGGACTAGATGGGCATATTTATTATCAGTATACACAGTTATGCGTCTTCCCGCTCCCAGTTGCAGGGCACACCCAAGGGCTATGAGTTCTGCCTTCTGAGTCAAAGTGCCAGCAGGAGGTGGAGCTGCTTGTAAGATCTCAGTTCGTGTTATCACTGCATATCCTGCCTTGCGACGTCCTTCATATAGAAAATTACTGCCATCTGTATACAATTCTATTTCTGGGTCAATCAAAGGGATATCTGAGAAGTCTGGTCTGCTAGAATAAACTTTTTTGATTATTTCCAAGCAATCATGTATAGGAGCATCTTCCGAGATGGGCAGTAGGGTGGCAGTGTTAAGGGAAGTGATGGCCTTTAAGATTACGTTTGGGTTATCTAGCAAGATTGCTTGATATCTTCCCATCCATCCTGCTGTGAGCCAAAACCCCTCCTTTTGTTCTAAGAGGGGTAAAACAGTATGTGGTGTATTGATTGTTATCTTTCGTCCAAGGGTGAATTTTTCAGCTTCTTGCAGCAAGTCGCATGTCGTAGCCACAGCTCGAAGACAGGGGGACCATCCCTGGGCCACACTGTCCAACTGTTTGGAAAAATAGACCACTGGCCACCTGACTGGTCCCAAGGTTTGAGTTAGTACCCCCACAGCAATTCCCTGTCTTTCATGTACAAACAGTTCAAAGGGTTTTTGAAGGTCAGGCAATCCCTGTGCTGGGGCTGTCATTAATTTGCATTTAATTTTCTCAAAAGCCTGTTGGCATTCTTTGGTCCATAGTAAAGGCTCTTTTTCTTCCCCTTTTAGGGTCTCATATAGGGGTTTTGCCATAAGTCTGAACCCTGGTATCCAAATCCGGCAAAATCCTGCCATTCCAAGGAAACCCCTAAGCTTCTGCCTAGAGGTGGGGGGTGCCACTGTTACTGCAATAACGTGCATTGGATCCGCCTGCCGCAATAGCCAATTCTGAGACGGGGTGAGGTGAGCAGCAAGACGTTTATTACATATCGATATTTAGGAGACGGTAGGGAATAGATTCCTCCAAAAAACCCGTCTCTGCCACTGGAGATCGGCTGAAGGCTTTTATAGGGACAGGATTATGGATCTTTTGTGCTAGTCTCCCCTTGAGGTGATGTCTTAGATGAGTTAACCTTCTACTGGTATTCTTAGAGGTTATCTGGTGACATCTTTGGGGATTATTTTGGGGATTATCTGGCGACATCCTGCTTTTTCTTGTCACAAGATGGGTGCTTTGTTTGGTTTTTCACTCTTAGATCATTATCACTTGTTTTCCACCCTCCAGGGAGGAACATCCGGTTAATCTTAAACCTTTTGTGTAGAGACTGGAATCGGAGGGACAAATCACGAGACATTGTGGTGGTTAGCAATGGGGAGTAAATAATAGTGAGCCAGGCCTATGCAGCCTCTTCCAATCCCCCCTTTTATTGGAAGTTTCTCAATTTTGGGGAACAGGGCATCGCTTCTTTTCTAGCTACTTCCTGTTGCTTAGGGGCATCGGCTAGGGTGAGAAACCTCCCGATATCCACTAGGGGCTATAGGCAGAGGGTGAGTTAGAGTGGAAATCAGCTGTATCCCCATGAATTAGATGATATGCATCCCCAGAGCCTGGAAAATGGTTGTCTCAACTTACTAGGGTAAAAATTTCTCCAGTCTTAAGGGTTTTTATAGTTCTTTTTGTTAATATTCTCATAAAACAGGGAACACAAAAACAAACTAGAATAATCACTATTCTTAAGGTTCCTCTTTCAGGCTCTTTTATGGCCCACTTAACTGGACCTACCGGAGTTAGGGTTGAGACTACACACGGGAGGGTCAGAGTGTCCCCAGCTTGCAGGATCAATGTCCCCTCTGCCTGTAGGATCACTGGCACATTTTCTGTCCAGGTCTCCTGGAAAAATAGAGAGATATTAGGGAAATAAGGTCAAAATCATTGTGCTGTAGGCTTCTTGAGCTTGTACTTCAGGCCCTGAATTGGAGTACAAGAGTACAGTGGCTCTTTGTTTTCTACTTCTTTCTCTTCTTCTGGTGGGGTTGCTTTTACTCACGAATGATGCACCCACACAGCTATTTTTGCTAATTTCAGAGAGTGGGTGGTCAGGAGAACTTCAGAAGGTCCCTCCCACTGACAGGCCGGTTGATCTTCTGGGAGGTGGTTCTTCTAGGCCTTCAACAGGACCAGATCTCCGATCTCTGGGTTGGAACCTGTGGAGGGAAGTGTCAGAAGGAAAAGACAAATGAGAAGAAGCATACTGATTAACAGTGTTTATGACAGCTCTCAGAGAACAGACCCAGTCTCTTTTCTCTACCTCAGTCATCACTGAGGTGGGGAAAGTCGACTTTTTCAGGAATGGTCTTCCATATATTAATTTGTAAGAGCTCAATCTGAGCTCACTTCGAGGGGCTATCCGGATTCTGAGCAGGGCAATGGGGAGAACTTGTATCTAAGTGGAGCTCATCTCCTGGCAAAGTTTGGCCAAGGCCTTTTTCAGAGTATGGTTCATCTTTTTGGTCTCTCTAGACGATTGTGGTCTCTAGGCTGAGTACACTTTCCAGCTTATATCTAAAACCTTATTGACTTCGTGGGTGACTGTTGCTGTAAAAGCTCCCCTGTTGTCACTCTGTACTGAGATTGGAAGATCAAAACAGGGTATGATTTCTTTGAGTAACACCTTGGTCACTTCTTGGGCTCGTTCTACTCAACAAAGGAAAGCCTCTACCCACCCTGAGTAGGTGTCCACAAAAATCAGCAGATATTTAAAATTTCCAGGTGTCCAGGGCATTATACCAGTACCACCTGAAGGAGATCACTGATTGCCTTCAGGAGTTCTAGGATTTCTGGTACATGTTTTATTTCTTTGTTGGCAGATTCAGAAGTCCCCTTTTTCCTACAAGGCACCATGTGAGTGAAGGACCAGATGGGCATATTTATTATCAGTATACACAGTTACGCTTCTTATTCCTAGTCGCAGGGCCTGCCCGAGGACTATGAGTTCAGCCTTTTGAGCTGAAATGCCGGCAGGAAGTGGAGCTGCCTCTAAGATCTCAGTTCGTGTCACCACCGCATATCCCTCCTTATGAATCCTTCATATAGAAAGCTACTGCCATCTGTATACATTTCTATCTCTGGGCCAGTCAAGGGAACATCTGAGAGATCTGGTCTGCTAGAATAAACTTCTTCAATTATCTCTAGGCAGTCATGTATGGGGGCATCTTCCGAAATAGGCAACAATGTGGTGGGATTGAGGGAGGAGACAGCCTTCAGAACCACGTTTGAGTTGTCTAACAAGTTGCCTGACATTTTCCCATCCGTCCTGCCGTGAGCCAAAAAGACTCCCCTTTTATTCCAAAAGAGGCAAAACTGTATGCAGTGTCTTTACCAGTACCTTTTGTCCAAGGGTGACTTTCTTGGCTTCCTGTAACAAGTCACATGTTACAGCCACGGCTGGAAGACAAGGGGGCCAACTCCAGGCCATGTTGTCCAGCTGTTTTGAAAAGTAGGCCAGTGGTTGTGTGGCTGGTCCCATGGTTTGAGTTAGTACCCCCACAGCAATCCCCTGTCTTAATATCAGTTTATTCAATGGCAAATAGAGGCTGAGACTCGGGGTGTAGAGGAATACAAAAGAAGGCATCTTTCAAGTCTAGTACTGAAAACCAAGCACACTGACTGAGTACAGTAACCAAGAGAATATATGGGTTTGGCACAATCGGATGAATGTCCTCTACTATTTGGTTGATTTTTCTTAGGTCTTGAACAGACCAATATTCTCTTGTCCTCGGTTTCAACAGCGGTACGATATTGTAAGGAAACTGGTAAAATTTTAAAAGTCCACTTTTTATGTATGGATGCACCAATGGTGTGATCCCTTCTAAAGCTTCTTTGCAGAGGGGATATTGTCTCTGGTTTATAACAGGTGATCTAGGTTTTAAAGTAATGTTAACTGGTGCGGCTGACTGGGCTCATCCAGGCCTTTCTTATGCCCAGACTCTGGATTCACCTTTTGTTGAATATGGAAAGGAATGCCACTACGTGTCACTGTTTCTTCTTTCAATAGTGTCGCCTGAAAGGCACATGCATTTTTAGGTGGGATCTGTAGAAAATGGAAAGGAACAACTCTGCCATCTTATTTCAGTTACTCAGATAACGAGGATTGTGATTCCTTTTAATTATACAAGTCGGAGGTAGAGAAATGAGTATGTACTAACATTGTTCCTCCCAAGACTGGAATTTTTCTCAGAGGAAATTGCCCTGCCTGAGCCCCGGCAGTACCCTTACCGAAAACAGTACCCTTACCGAAAACAGTACCCTGATGGGTGTGTGAACGGCCGGAGGACCATACCTGATGAAGTTGGGCCCTTACTTCCCGATTCCCTTCCTTCATCAGTTTCTCTTAAGCTGGCCAGACTAGAATCAGGCTCAGCCCTTTCCATGGGGGACTCTGCCGTCATTCTTCCACCTGACCTGTCGGCTTCTACCGCACCTTCCCTATATGGCGGAGGGGAGCCAAAGCAGTTATCAGGGCTATTCCTTTTAAGAGGGGACCCTCCGGTGAGGATTCAGGAAGCACTTTTGCCTTCAGCTTTTCCTGGAAAAGAACCTGCTTAGAGGGATTTAAATTTGGATAGAGAGACGTGAAAGCTTGAATATAGGGAACCTTGTCTCATTTTTCTTACAAAACAAATCAAGCTGAAAAATCATGCCATAAGCCAAAGACCCATTTTGGAGACAATGTTTCTGGTCCCCCAGCTGGTATTGGGGCCATACATTGTTGCATAAGCATATCATTCTCTTTCTTGTCATAGGCTCATAGCTATACCTCCTCCAGTTTGTTAGAATGCAGCCTAGAGGCGATTTGGCTGGGATAGATGGGCCTCCCCCCAAAATAGGTGTTTGTTTATGCATAAGCAGCATCAGTAACTGCTTTTCCTGTGCCTTAACAGCAACTACATTTTGCAAAACCTCAGACTGAGTATTAATGTACATATAGCAGCATTTATCTATTTAGGCACAAACTGTTTCTTGAGAAACTAACAGGAAAGGCTAATACTATTCTATTTTGTAAAATCATAGCTCAAACTTCAGACACTTCTCTGGTTATGATAGTCACAACTTTGCTAAGTTTACCAACAGAACTTCTAATTCAAGAGTTACAATATCTAAACCCATTAGTTAGATACTTTAGGAGAAAGGAAAATGATTTCTTATATCTAGAAAGTAGGACCTTAAAACATCAGCAATATTCCCATATAAAACCCAGAATTTCCTTTTGTTTACTCAGTCTTATGTAGTTAATTTCTGTTCTACGTGATTCTGGATCAGCTGCAGTCTATGAACCCATCAGCTTCTGCATAGGAGTTGCGGGAATTTTATTCAGTCTAGTCACAGTCCTTTTAGCAAGTCCAACATAGTCCATCTTGTTGTTGAGATATTTTGGTCAGCAAATCAGCAAAGTAAAAACTTATCTGCAGATGACAAAACTTAATATGGCCATGGTTAACTTTTAAAAAATAACACTCTTAGTAGTGAAAGACCTAATAGAAGTTGATTACAAGTGCAACGTAAAGGCCAAATAAAATCAGTTAAAAAAAACTTTAGATAAAAATATTTCTAAATATAACCACTAACCATATTCAAAGAGCTTCAGATGTAATACATAATAATTTTGAGACAAAATACCATATAATCAGGATATACCAAGAATATACCAAAATTACCAAACCTCTAAATACCTGAATTGTAATTAAAAAAATTCATAGGTAAATGATGTGAATTCTCCAATCAAACCATTGGCTTTGATGATGCTAGATTCAAAAAGATGAAGTTGCAACCAAGTTAACAATAAAGGAATAATATTATAGGTCACTGTGAAACAATACTTAAGTTATTTAACCAAAGACCTTAAAGTAAAAACCTTAGCTTTCTTTTCTAAAAGCCATGAGGCTTAGTATTCAGACTCAGGAATCTTAATTCTAATGAGAGGCCAAACCTTTGTCTTCCAGGCAGATTACACAGAGAATAAATTAACCCTTTAACTCAGAAATTAAAGGAAATTGTTATTTTAACACCGAGAAACCCAATTCTTTGTTTTATATGCTACTTAACATTAAAATTCCTAAAAATCTCATAAATTAAACCAGTAAACTTTTAGTCAGATAAAACTTGACCATATCAAATAAATTTCTTTTTCAGTAAACCTCTTAAACGTTGTCTTTGTTGCATATCTTTTATAGTGCAACCCTTTCAATGGCAAAAATCAACACTCATTAGCAGACTTAAACATATATATATCTGTCTATCCTTTCCCTTGTGGCATAAAAAGCAAAAGTATATAAACTTAATAACATCAATAAATTACCCAAAATGTCAAAATTATTTTAAGCCTATACATCATAAAACGTAACTGTTGTTGAAGGGAAAGTCTATTTAAACATTCTAAGATTTCATTCAAGTTTTTACTACTTCTCATATTTTTCCCAGTCTAATTTTAGCCCTTAAAGATTGTATCAACTGGCTTTGGAAATCACAAAGTCTCTCTACTTAATTGACCAATTCATTGGTATGGATATAACCTTAAGTGTCTGGCTACTGCTGGAAACATTTTTCCAGGCCACTTCAGGTGCGTCTCATTGTGATTTCTATTTTTTTTTTTTTTTTGACTTTTTAAAGTTCCCCTATAATAGAGAACTTGTTTACAGTTTTATGATTAGGATCTGTCCAATTTCTGATAACTATAGCAAAGCAGCAATTTTTCTTATCTTTTGTGTTAAAAGAGTCTCCACCTAGCTGGAAAGGGCCTTTCAAAAGCTTCCCTGGAGCTACTAGACCTTGGAGACCCGGGAGCTGGGGAGGACTGATTGTGCCCCGCTCACACTCTCTTGACTCTTGACTCATTTACATATGTTTAAGTTGATGGAGGCATTTTGAAAGGCTATCTACCCAGTAAATAGCAAAGCTTTTCAGCAATTTTGTAAATGAATCCAACAATTCTTGATAAGCAAGACTGGGGCGTCATCCCGGTTGGTTTACATATGTTTAAATTGACCTAGGAATTTAAGGACAAGAGATAACTAATTTCTTTTTTACTGTTCTGGAACTGCTATTTTTACTTTAAGATGAAACTATCCTTTTTCCTTAAATAAAACACATTTCCTATCTAGCTTAAGTTACTTAGAAAGGTTTAGCTTTTAAGACTGACATAGTATAAAACATGAAGTTCTTAGTGTACTTCTCAAATAGACCAAATTATATCAAAATTTCTCCAAGTAGCTTTTTTAAAAATCTAAATCATAAGACAGACACAAGATGCAGTTTTTTTCTGGATGAAGAACTGAGGTTCTATGACTAGCCTTACAAAATACAGCAATTCTTAGCCATAGCCACCAATTTAATACAAGACAAATTTAGATACAATGCTCTAGACCAGAAGCAAGCTCTTAGAACAAAAGGAGACAGAAAGACCACATAAACAGGTTCTGGATAAAACTTATTAACTTGCCGGAGCCTCAGATGGAGGAATATTAGGCCCCTTGACAAAACCTGAGCATCAAGCAAAGTTCCCTAAGGAAAAAACAGACAAAACAAATGAAAGCTCATTTTCCCAAAGTGGCCACTGAAATTCTAAGTTACTTCTAGTATACTCAGTTCATAGTGTTTTTAAATATGAACCCCAAACCAGTGAATCAGTAGTAGCAGGGAAAATCCAGGCTCATTTATCAAAGATGTTAAGTGATAAGATTCAAGCTTTTGGTTTCCTTCTTTCTGAAGCTTTCTCTTAACAGCCAAATCAGGACACCCAAGTAGATGGTATAATACTAGTTACACACAGACAATGGACAGGACAGACACAGAACCACAGTAAACAAATGGACAGGACAGACACAAAACCACAGTAAATGAATAAATCCCGCAAGCTGACGGAGATTTTCTTGACCTCCTTCAACCTCTCAGATGGCTCTTAGAGAATCTCATTCTCCCAGACACAGGAGCGCTCACATGCTCAGAACCAGAACTCTAGAGTCACCAGGAGTTCCTACTGGTGAGCCTACTCACAGGGACGGTCGTCTGGGGGCGTCTGTCACCCCAGAAACCAAGGGCTCAAGTCCCGCTCCAGAAACCTCGGGCCTGCCCTATCTGCCCTGGTCCTCAGCGCAACAGGCAGAGGAGTCGCAGACTCATCTTGGGATCCCTCCTATACAGGTCTTGCTTTTCTTTCACCCACCTCTTTTGGCATGGTTGGGGACCAGCGGTGCGAGGAGAGACCCAGGCCTGGCCGATAGTGTCCCCAGAGGCAAATGAAACCTCTCGCGGCAGCATGTCAGGAGAGCTGTTGATCAGTCCCAGGCCCTGCCCCAGGGCTGCTGCGTCTCAAGTGGCTTAAACTCCCTGTATGGGCCACCAAATTTGTTACTGCAATAACGCAGATTGGAGCTGCCTGCCGCAAGTCTGAGACAGGTGTGAGGTGAGCAGAAAGATGTTTATTATATATCAATATATAGGAGATGGAAGGGAATAGATTCCTCCAAAAAACCCATCTCCCCCACTGGAGATGGGCTGAAGTCTTTTATAGGGACAGGATTATGGATCTTTTGCGGTAGTTTCCCCTTGAGGTGATGATGTCATAGATGAGTTAACCTTCTGCTGGTATTCTTAGAGCTTATCTGGTGACTTCCTTTGGGATTATCTGGTGACATCCTGCTTTTTCTTGTCACAAGATGGGTGGTTTGTTTGGTTTTTCATTCTTAGATCATTGTCACTTGTTTTCCACCCTCCAGGGAGGAACATCGGTTTATCTTAAACCTTTTTGTAGAGACTGGAGCTGGAGGGAAAAATCATGAGACAATGTGGTGATTAGCAATGGGGAATAAATAATAGTGAGCCGGGCCTATGCAGCCTCTTCCACCACCCACATGATAGCTTCTTGTCGATCCTGGAGGAGGCCCTGTTGCCCCTGTGATATTTGAAATCCCAGATATTTTACTTGTTGTTGGGATATCTGGGACTTTTTCTTAGAAACCCGACACCCACAGTCAGCGAAATGGTTCAAAACCAATATAGTATTTTGGTCAGTCTTCTTTAGTCTCGCTCACTATGAGGATATCATCCACATATTGTAGGACAAGATCCCTTTTTAGCCTTAATGCCCTCAAGTCTTTGCTAGTATTTCCCAAAAAATAGTGGGGGAATTCTTGAATCCCTGGACGAGAACCTACCATGTGAGATGTCTCTTAGTTCCAGTCTTGATGTCAGTCCATTTAAAGGTAAACAGGGGCTGAGACTCAGGGTGTGGCGGAATGCAAAAGAAAGCATCCTTTTAAGTCCAATACTGAGAACCAAGCACATTGACTAGGTATGGTAACCAAGAGGGTATATGGGTTGAGCACAGCCAGATGAATATCTCCCATTATTTGGTTGATTTTCCTTAGGTCTTGAACAAACTGATATTCTCCCATCTCTGGTTTCAATACCGGTAGGATAGGAGTATTATACAGAGACCGGCAGAATTGTAAAAGTCCAATTTCTATGTATTGATAAACGAATGATGCAATTCCTTCTAAGGCTTCTTTATGGAGGGGAAATTGCTTTTGGTTTACAACAGGTGCTTCAGGTTTTAAAGTTATTTTAACTGGTGTGGCTGACTTAGCTCACCGAGGCCTTTCTGATGTCCAGACCTCCGGATTCACCTTTTGTTGAATATAGAGAGGAATGTAGCTAGGTGTCACTGTTTCTTCTTATAACAGTGCCACCTGCAATGTGCATGCGTTTTCAGGCAGGCTCTGCACCAGTATTCAGGATGGCTCGAAAGTGCTTTCGGCCCCCAGTTTTGATTGGAGGCCCCTCCACAAAAGGGGGCGGGGAGGCATTCTGGCATGTAAAGGAACTCATGATATAATACTTTCTTTCCAACTTTACAATTTACTGGTTGGAGGAAAGGTTGGGTTGCAAGCTTTCCTGAGACCCCCACCACTGGACCAGTGAGTGGACTAAGGAGATTCAGCAGTGTTCAGAAGTAAAAATGTGGCCCCCATATCCAGAATAAAGTCCATTGGGCTCCCTCCCACCTTTAGGGTCAACCGAGGTTCACGGTGGGAGACAGGCAATGGAGATTCTAGCCTCAAGCCCCGTCTTTCTGAATCACTTCCTTGCGGCGACACCTCCTGTTAGGCTTGGAGGGTAGTGGGTCATGGCCCCCTTCCTCTGGGACAGTCTCGTTTCCAGCGTCTGTGTATTTTACAGTAGGCACACTGGTCAGGTCCCAGAGGTGGCTCCACCCCATGCCCTGGGATTGTCCTTCTCCTGGCTGCCTGTTTTTCTCCTGGACCTGGAGGGGCTAGGGCGGCTGCCAACAAAGTTGTTGTTTGCTTCATTTTTTGTTTTTCCTTTAACTCCACTGCTTCGTCTCGATTATTGAAGACCTTAAAAGCAATCTCAAGTAATTGTCCTATGGGCATCCTGAGTCCCCCCTCTAACTTCTGGAACTTCTTCCGAATATTGGGAGTGCTTTGGGAAATGAAAGTCATATTTAGGAGCCAGGAATTGTTAGGGTTCTCAGGATTTATGTCGGTGTATTGGTGGAACGCATCTGTCACTCTCTCTAAGGAAGTGGACGGATCTTCCTTTTCCCCTTGAATGATTTCCCTAACCTTTCGCAAGCTTTTGGGCTTGGGGGCCCCGTTGCTCAGTCCAGTAATCAAACAATCCCTGCATAACTGACGTCTATCCACCTCCTCCTCTCGGTTATGATCCCAGCCCGGGTCTCGTGTTGGAATGGCTTCCATTCCTGAAGGTCGGGTTAACGGGTTCAGATTATGGAGACTATCAGCCTCTTTTCAAGCCTGTTTTAACACCATGTGGCGCTCCTCTGAAGTCAATAAAGTGGTTGAAAGGGCTTGTATATCTGCGAAGTGGGGCGGTGAGTAGAGAAAATGGAGAGGAATAATTCTGTCATTCTATTCGGGTCACTCCGGCGTGGGAGGTTGTGATCTTCCAGTTAAACAGATCAGAAGTAGAGAATGGAGTGTGTACTAGCATTGTTCCTCAAGGCCGTCCCTCAGCATCCATTCCAGCTGGGACCTCTCTTAAGGGAAATTGCCCTGCCTGAACCCCAACAGCACCTTAACTGAAAACAGTACCCTGACGAGTGTAATGGGGGGAGACCATACCCGATAAAGTCAGACTCTCACTTCTCGATTCCCTTCCTTTGCCGGTTTCTCCCAAGCTGACTGAACTAGAATCAGGCTCGGCCCTTCTGGTGGGGGATTCTGTCGTCATTCTTCAACTCAACCTGTCGGCTTCCACCGCATCTTCCCCATATGGGGGAGGGGGAGCCGAAGCAGTTGTCAGGGTTAGTACTTCTAAGAGAGAATCCTCCAGTGAGGATTCGGGAAGCACTTTTGCCTTTGGCTTTCCCTGAAAAAGAACCTGGTTAGAGAGATTCAAATTTTGATAGAAAGACATGAAAGCTTGAATATAGGGAACTTCATCCCATTTTTTTTTTTCCCTTCTACAAAACAAATCAAGCTGAAAAAACCTCACCGTAAGCCAAAGACCCATTTTGGGGCCAATGTTGCTGGTCCCCCAGCTGGTATTGGGGCCACATATTGTTACATAAGCATATCATTTTTTTTTTCTTTGTCATAGGCTCATAGCTATACCTCTTCCTCTAGGAGGAAGCAAACAACATTTGCACCATTCTTCTTCTAGAAAAATTTTTTAGCTGACATGATTTGTTGTTTAAGGCCTTTTCTGTCCCTAGCTGGTCTCATCTAGATACATTGACTAAACAGTAATAGTTAGCACTGGTATTTATATAAACTCCTCCGTAAGAAGCTAACATTAGGTCTAAGGCAACTCCATTTTGTAGGACCATGGTTTCAATGGAGTTTACTTAAGACTGCAAAGTCTAGGTCAAGCTTTTGGTGGTATTGGCCACTATCTCAAGCAACAGAGATACATTCTTAATGAACTGGTACAGAGTATGAATGTCATCACAATCCTACCCAACCCCAAGAATTGGGAGTAGCACCCTCTGTGCCTTTTCCCAAACACTGTTAGTAATATCTATAGTTTCTCCGTTAAACCTATAGATGCTTCTGGTGGAAGACAGAATCTCTTCTAGGGGGAGTAAATGTATGCCTCCTGCCCATATCCAGCCCAGCATACATGTACCAGTATGATTAGCTGGCCATGTCTTATAGGCTGAATGCCCACATAACCAATAAATTTCTTGGTGTCTTAATGAGTAAGCTGTAGGGGGAAATTGGAAGACTGCTTTTATAATGCTTTGATCGGTTACCTTGTACCCTAGTTTTTCTGATGTAACCATGCTAGTGCTGTCCCATTTAAAAGAGATGTTGGTATTGAATTTAGTCCATGCTTGGTTAGCCTAGACCCAGGTAGTATTGCATCGTGGCCACTATCCCACTGTTGAGGCATTATAGGTAGGATGCCACTATATGCACTAAGCTGCAGGATACTCAGACCTCAGTGGTGTATTGGACTCTGTCTAGGGTTTTCTTTTTATTTATTAATTGCACCCTCTCTTCTTTTAGCTGGTAAGCTGGATGGAGAGGTACAGGGATTATGGATAATCCTTGCCCTACATACAAAAGGGAGTGTGAACAAATCCAGAAATTTTTAGCCCATGCAGGATGGTTTACAACTACCTGGTGCAACTTTTAAGAACATTGAAATCCCATCCAGCATTTAAACATAGGGTGACTCCTAGGAATAACCACATTACCCTGTTCATGGTCGATTCTGCTCACTCAAAGGTCCACAGTAATCTAACCTGTTCGAGTACAGTATACAAGTATAGCAAACAGAACACTAACATCAAGGTTACTAGCAATGTTAAGAGTCTTAACACCAGGCTGGAATGGATGGAAGGCACTTCTGGCTCAGGTGGGCTCCTCAGGTGAGTCTATCGGTGGAGAGAAGATAGAGTCGCCCACAGGGACTGCAAGTATTTAGTAACTTGAACATCTCCAACCTTGTGGAGGGAGAAAGGTTGGTCATCAAGGCAAGGTACGTTGATCATATTGGGGTTCTCTAATAAAGGGAACCTGTATAATAGCTCAAATGGGCTAGGTTTTAGTTTGCCTCCAGGGGTGGACTGAACTCTCAAGAGGGCCATAAAACCAAAAAACCAAACCTGTTGCCGTCGAGTCAATTCCGACTCATAGTGACACTAAAGGACAGAGTAGAACTTCCCCATAGGGTTTCCAAGGAGGGCCTGGAGGATTCAAACTGCTGACCTTTTTGGTTAGCAGCCATAGCTCTTAACCATTTACCACTAAGGTTTCCAAGAGGGCCATAGGCAATGCTTTTGTCCATACCAACTTCGTCTCTTGGCACAGCTTTGCTAGGTGTCTCTTTGGCGGCTGGTTAGCCTGCTGTACTTTACCGCTGCACTGGGGTCTCCAGGCTGTATGTAAATTCCAATTAATGTCTAGGGAAGTTGCCACTGATTGCTCCACCAAGGCCACAAAATGTGGCCTGTTTTCACTGCCAATGGAGACAGGAAGCTAGAATTGAGGGATGATTTTCTTCAGAAGGTGTTTCACAACTTCGGTGGCCTTTTCAGTCCTGCAAGGAAAAGCTTCAACCCAGTTAATGAAGGTGTCAATAAAGACTAACAGATATTTGTAATTCCAGGAAGCTCAAGGCATCTCAGTGAAATCTACCTGCCAGTTGTCTCCAGGCATTGCCCCAGTTTCCTGGACCCCTGGGGGTGCTTCAGCAGTGTTTTTGGTATGATTTTTCACATAGGTAGGGCAGCTCTTTATCACTGCTGAAATAGTGGCATGGACCTTTTGTCCAATTAAATATTTCTTAAGCCAATCATATAGTCCACAGTGGGACTGGTGGGCTCTCTGTAAGATACGGTGCATGAGTTTTGATGGAATGAAAATCTTTCCTTAAGGGGTAGATAGTCATCTATTCTTGTTTAGAGTATCCACCAGGTCTTGGCAATGTCTTTATCTTGTTGGGAACAGTCCCGGTGAAGGTCAGGTAGGGAATTAGCAGGGCTGCTGCAATAGGTTTCTGTTGGATTGCAGCTTTCTTTACTGCTGCATCTGTTTTATAATTACCCTTGGCCACCATGGTGTCCCCTTTCTGATACTCTCTGCAGTGTACTACTGCTACTTGAGTGCGTAGGAGAATGACTTGTAAAATTTGTAAGATCTCTTGAGAATATTTAATGTCTTTACTTCCCACTGTTAAGAGCCCTCTTTACTTCCAGAATGCCCTGTGTGCGTGCAATATCCCAAATACGTACTTGGAATCATTATAAATAGTTGCTCACTTATCTATGGTGATTTTAAAGGCCTGCAGCATGGCAATGAGCTTGGCCTTCTGGGCAGAAGTACATGGGGGAAGCACTTTAGCCTCTAGAACCTCCTCCAAAGTGACTACCACATATCCAGCTTTTCTTTCTCCTTGTTCCGTGTAACAACTTCCATCTGTGAACAGTTCAAGGTCTGGGTTTTGGAGTGGCTGGTCAGTGAGGTCAGGGTGACTGGAATACACCAGGTCAATAGTCTTTAGGGAATCATGTTCCTTTTCTTGCTTTGGCAAGCTGGGTAGTAGGGTGGTTGGGTTTAAACTGGTGATATCTTGTAGGGTGATGGCTGGGTTGTCTAACAGCACCACTTGGTACTGGTCCATTTGCCCTGGGGAGATCCAATGCGACCCTCTCTGCTCTAAGATGGTCAGAACTGAGTGAGGCACAGTCACCCAGAGAGGTTTGCCAAGGGTGAGTTTCTCAGCCTCTTTGATGATTAATACTACTGCTGCTACTGCCTGAAGGCATGCTGGCCATCCTCCGGTGACCAGGTCTAACTGCTTTGAAAAATATGACACCAGCTGCTTCCAAGTCCTGAGAGTCTGGGTAAGCATCCCGGCCACCACTCCAGTGGACTCACGTACAGAATGATCAAAAGGTTTATTCATATCAGGGAGTCCTAAGGCCGGCGCCTCTATCAACTTGTTTTAATGGTATTACAAGCCTGTTGCTCTGTCCTGGTTCATTCTAAGAGGTCTGCATCTTTTCCCTCTAAAGCTTGGTACTAAGAGCTTAGCAATAAGTCCAAAATTTAGGATCCAGATGTGGCAAAAACCAGCCATTCCCAAAAAACCTTGGAGCTGTCTCTGGTTGGTAGGGGCCACCAGTTTACAGATAGGGTCTTTTCAGGTGGGGAGGAGTTCTTGCTCTCCTTGTCTGATTTTAAAACCCAGATAAGAGAGTTCCGGCAAAATGGTGCTCTAGGCAGAAGCACCACGCCGTCCCTCCACAGCAAAGATCCGAAAAACTAAGCCGAACAGAGAATACAACAATCCTGAAACCTTAAAACATCAAATGAAAAGATGAAGAACTCAGCCAAGCACCAAATGGAGTGAGAAAACTGACAGAGAAAGGAGAGCAAGGAGAGATTCATGCCGAGGTCCCCTACCAGCTAACGCAGCGTGGATCCACCATCTTGGACTCCTATCGGAGACCAGCAAACAGGGGTATGAGAAAGCAGCCTCACGGAGTGTCCAGAGGGAGACAAAACAACCAGTAATTTGCGGTGTATGCTTTCCCACCCCCCACCTCTCTTCACCCTGGCTCAGCCTCCTCTGCTTCCTGCGGCCACGGTCTCTTGACCGGGAAGTGCTGGCTGTTTGGATTCCACACACCCAAGCGGGCAGCTCTCTGGGTGCCATTCGTTGGCTGTTGGTGTTGCTTTTTTGCACTTCTTTTGATTTCTTCCTTGCCTCTGGCCATCTCCCGCTCCTTTCGCTCGAGTGCCTCACTCCGTGCGCCATCTTTTCTTCTTCCTGAGGTGCTGCAGAGCTCTGGTAATTTGTGATATACGCTTTCCCACTCTCTACCCATCTTCACCCATACTCGGCCCCCTCCGCTTCCCGCAGACACAGTCTCTTGTTTAGAAACACCAGCCTGCATTAGCTGGCTCTCTGAGGGCCATTTGTTGGCTGCTAGT
>NW_004444093.1:146429-170405 GCF_000243295.1 Trichechus manatus latirostris
TACACAATACTAGCACAACTTGTACAAGGAAAGGTCATGGAAGCTCCATAGACACATCCAAACTCCTGCGGGACTGAACTGCTTGGTGGAGGGCTGTGGGGACCATGGTCTCGGGGAACATCTAGCTCAATTGGCATGACACAGCTTATAAAAAAAGACCAGATTTACTGGCCTAAAGGAGACTGGAGAAACCTCGAGAGTATGCCCCCCAGACACCCTTTGAGCTCAGTGGTGAAGCTACCTCTGAGGTTCACTGTTCAGCCTGGGAATGGACAGCACTGTAAAACCAAATGAGACTAATGAGGTACTGGAGTCCAGTGACAAGGGCCTGAAGGCAGAAGGGGACAAGGAAGCTGGTGATAGGGAACCCAAGGTTGAGTAAAGATATTGTTGATGTGTTGTGAGATTGTTAACCATTGTCATAGGACAACATTTGTAGTAACTGTTAAATGAGAAACTATTTTGTTCTGTAAGTCTTCATCTTAAGTGAGAATAACAGCACAATTGGAAGAGCGTAGGCAATGTCACTGAACTGTGCATGTAGAAATTTTTGAAACGGTGTATCTTTGGCTATGTGTATCTTCAGTGGTAAGGGCCAACTGCAGTCACCATCCATTTTCTGGTGGTACCTGTATCTGCATGGTCCCATTATTAAAAGATATTTTAGCTTGCAGTTTGCACAACAGATCACTTAACATCAAAAGGATGGGACAGTCTGGTATGTAGAGAAAAGAATGTATTAATGACTTCCCTTGTATGGAACAGGTTAAAATCTGGAGGAAGGGAGGATTCTCCCTTTTACCTGAGACTCTCATGACTGACACAGTTCGTTTTGTTGAGGCTGTCTTTTTCTGGGTCAGGACAGAATGGGTTGCTTCGGTATCCACTAGAAACCGTACAGGCTCCCCTCCCACCTTCATTATAACCAGAGGCTCAGGTGGAGGATCCTCAATTCTCCGTCCTCCTCAATCTGAGTCTCCCCTCATCGGTGTCATGAGGCACTGGGCAGCCCCAGGTTCTTTCTTGCCTCTGAATAGGAATTTAGGTCACTCTCTCTTCCAAAGTCCTCTCTCTTTGCACCAAGTGCACTTGTCTCGGCTTAACGGGGGTTGGAACCTCTCACCTCCTTCTCTCCTCAGGGACCCTCCTCTTGGGCTGCCTGGAGATGGGCTATTTCTCTGCAAGGCAGTGGCCAGAAATGAGGCCTGTCTCATCTGATCGGTGATTTTTCTTTTTTCCTGTTCTCGGTCCTGTTTGGAATATACCTAGTAGGCAAGCTCAACAAGCTGTGAGATCCCTAACTCCACACTTCCCTCAGGTTTTTGGAGTTTTCTCCATATATCCTGGGCACTCTGCCTAATAAAAATTGTGTTCATTATGTGAGTGTTTTCGGGACGCTCAGAGTCCGTGTTTGTGAACAGTCTAAAAACCTCATAAATTCCTTCCAGAAACTTAGAGGAATCTTCGGTTGGTTCTTGTTTGATCCTATATATTTTGCTAAGTTTTCTTTTTTTGTTTAGGCACCCCTTTTTTTTAACCCTTCTAAAAGGCACTCCCTATGATAAGTGAGGTGTGTCTGTCCCTCAGCCGTATTCTGATCCCAGCCAGGGTCCCCAGCCTGCACTTTGTGGTGTCTGTCAGCCTCAGCCTTAGCCTTTTCTAGGACCGTGTGCCTTTCTTCTGGTGTCAGGAGCACATCTAGCAGCGCCTGACAATCTTTGCAGTTCGGGTTATGGATGTGGAAGATTGAGGCAAAAAGATCCTGCATTCTCTTAGGGTCTTCCTGATACCCGGGGCAATGGTTTTTCCAGTTATAAGTCACTTGTTGAGAAAAGTTGTGGACTCAGACCATGCCAGTATCTGCTGCTGGGACTTGTTGAAGAGGGTGTGTGCCCCTGGGCTGGGCTGTGCTATTGCTCTCCTGAGAATCACTCTCCTGTTACTTATGTTCTCCCTAGTCCCCAGATTGGGGTGCCCAAATGCCCGTCCTCTCCTCATATGGGGCGGAAAGCCCCACATCAGGGGGGAAGGGCTTGGGAGGGGTGGATAAAAAGGCTGAGGGGGCTTAACAGTGGGAGCTGTCACCGGTGCAGTGGCCCCGTTTGTTGGAAGCAGGGCATAAGGAGGGGGCAGCATGGATGCTGAAGCAGCAGAAGGCTGGGGTGGTGGGGCAGTTGGCAGGCTGGGAATGTGGGATTGAAAAATCCTCCTTGGGTTCAGGAGGGAGGACTGGCTGTCGTGATCCACCAGCCTCCTTCTGAACTAGAACTTTACCTTTCTTCTGCAACCCCTCTTCCTGGTACAGAGTCATGAAAATTCTACATAATACATCTCATCCCACTTTCCCTCATAAGACAGAAAAGGTCCAAGTGAAGTATGTTATTAAAAGATAGGGACCCATTCCTTGGCCACTCCTCTTCATCTGCTGATTTATACTTTGGCCAAGCAGTGTTGCAAAGGAGAATCATTTTTTTTTTTTTTTCAAGAGGCTTGGCCCAAAATATTTCCAATTTGCAAGGATGCATCCTAAGGGGCTGCAATCTGGAATCACTTGAACATTCCCCATTCTCTGAACACACACACACTTACATACTCACACAACATAATTCAGTGCACCACCGTAATAAAAAAAACCTAAAGCCTTTTACACCCTCAACGGTCAATTCTTCCACTTCTTGGGACTCTTCTAAGGCCTTACCTAGGGACTTACCAAATAACCCAGGCACATTTCACATCTCCACGTAATCACTGTTAGGTCCGAGGAGGATCAGCTTTCAGAGCTGCTCCAAAGTCTCCAGAAGAAATTGCCAGAAATGTTACTGGGTAAAAACCCTAGGTTTTCCTTGACTTGACTCGTATCAGCCAATAAACAAGAGACCAAAGTGGGAGAGTGTAAAGCTGCCTTTATTTCATTGTGCAAGGAAGGAAGCAATGGGGGCTGTTGCCACCAAGACTGCTTCGAGAGGGCTAGGGAAAAAAAGTTACTTTTAAGGGTTTACAAGTAGGGAGCTCATACTAAATCATACCACACCGGTGCCAGGATTTTCACGGGGCAGGCCAAGCAAAAGAACTGGAATTCTGATGCAGATTGCGAGGTCGGCCAAGCAATGGAACTAGAAAGGGCGAGGCCGGCCAAGGAAGCTGCAGTGGAATTTTCTGCAGCCTGGGGACCTCTGTATTAGACACGGAGAAGTATTATCCTGGGACATGCATCAATGGGCTGTCAATGCTGCATCTTGCTGAGGGTTTAGGAGAAAGAGGCCTCCCTAGCAATACAGTTTTCAAAGACGCGAAGAACAACATCTGTGAGCTGCAATAAAGCAGACCTGGGATCTTTATGAAATAACAAAAGGCTCATGGATGAAATCACGGGGTCCCAGCGCATTATTACCACACTGGAATAGATGCAAAGCCATGAAATTTGACCTCTGTGAGAAATGAGGACTTCCTTTTATCCTTCATCAGCTTGTGACTGAGCCCATGTAAGCTTGATCTCGTTCTAAGTGAGGGAGAGACTAGATTATGCAATGTTTTGTAAGACTTGGAAGTATTTTCACTCTTATTTCAGGCATCTAAAAGATCACAGCCATTGAAAGCCCCATGGAGCAAAGTTCTACTCTAAAAACACATGGAGTCACCATGAGTCAGAATTGATTCCATGGCACTGGTTTGGTTTGCTTTACGTATGAAAATAATAAGGCAGAACAAAGAAGAATCTTCAGTGTTCCTTAACAAATGGGTGAACATGTAGGTTTGTATGAAATGTCCAATGTTAATCTTAGAAATTTGCATACTGTTAACAAACTAAGTAGTGTTCATCGAAGCTTAGTGGTTTCCAAATTCAATTTTAAGCCAATTGCATATGATCTCCCCATTAATTCTCACAACCATCTGTTTTTTAGGGAAATTGTTGCTGAAGACTTTCACTTACTTGCTCAGAGCACACAAGTATGTTATAAAATTACAACCTGAATTCAGGTTTGTCTGATACCAAAGTCCACATCTTTAACTGAAATCTAAATACCATTCATAAGTAATCAAACAAAGTAATTACAAAAGAATGTGAAACATCTCACTCCATTATATGCAATTTCATTCTCTCAATCTTTTCAGTTCACTCATGCCATTAATTTTCTAATTTACAAAACAAACCAGGTGAGCTTTAGGGTCCCCATCCATGAAGCTGTGTGTGAGGGCAGGCCACAAAGACCCTCCAGGTTTATGTCTGCCTTTAGGTCCATAGATGACTTGAGGCAGAAGCTGACAGAAGTGAACCCCAGTTATCTCAAGTCACAGGTTAGGGCACTGTTTAAAGCTTTGCTTTCCTTGTCAACCTGGTCAATTTGTAGTCTAGTTGGAATGTATATTGATGGACATGGAAGTAATACTTTCTGACTTATCTTCTTTACTCTGCTTTTAAATTTATCTTCCAGGTTCTGGGACTACTGGTCTTATTTCCTTACATTGGGAAGGTGGGCAGGGCAGTCTACCTCTGATTCTGAATGTGAGTAACAACAGATCCTGACCTGAGGGAGAGGTAGATGCACCTACAGAGCATGCAGTTGGAGGAGTGCAACCCTCAGTCCCAGGGGTCTCCTGTCCACTTCTTACCTTTGGCCTTAGGGACTGCACACAAGTTTTGCTACCCTGGAATGACATCACTTGGTGTTAGTCCAGGTACACGGAGGAAGGGGGGCTAGGTGCCCCGAGTGAGGGGCAGAGAGGGGTGGGGTAGCTGGCCTCACAACTGATGTCTTCTCTGGACAACAATGACCATAAGACCTGGCTATGTGAGTCTCTCAGAGGGTCTGAGGAGCAGCACTCTTTCTGGTGTTTGGTCTGTTAAATGTCCATTTCATACTATGATTTGTCCCCTTCTTCTCTTTTCCTCCAGGTTACAGTGCAGTTGGCTCTGGGGGGCTTTCACGGAGGGCTTGTCACTGGCAGGGCTGGTGACTAGAGAGTGGTGAGGAATTAGGTGTGCATTTTTGCCACAGGTGAGCCACAACACTTTTCAAGATTTTCTGGACACATGGGCTGTGATGATAGGGAGTGTCTGGTTAATGGGTACAGGGTTTCCTTTTAGGACATTGAAAAAGTTATGAAAATAGATGGTGGTGATGATTGCAGAATATTGTGACTATATGTAGTATCACTGAATTATATACCTCAGAATGGTTAAACTGGTGAATTTTATGTTGTGTGTATTTTACTACAATAAAAATATAAATAAGAAGAGTGTGCTTGCTTGCTGATTAACTGAAGTCCCCTGTAACAAGGCGATAGTTTCCTACTGGCTGTAAGAACTGTCCCTCAAAGCCCCATCACCTTCCCTGAGCATCAGCATCAGAGTGGCCAATCAGCACCATCAAGGACCCAGTGTCTGGAATCCTCAGTTGGGTCAGCAGGTTGGCGGCTTATGATGACAAGGGTCATGTGGCCAGCAGAGGGTACTGTGGGACTGTTCTCCGAGGGCTCCTTGCTGGCCTCCCTCCCAGCTGGGAAACTTCTCAGTAAGTTGAAGGGGAATTGAGATAATAATGAGTTCAGGGAGCTGTGACCCAACTGCAGCAGTCAGGATCTCCCAAGTGCCCTCGAGGGCCAGGCTCCCTCTCCCCCAAGGCCTAAGTAAAGTGACTTTCTCTTCCACCTCTTCTTCTTACAACAGAGACACTGCCCAGGACTGGGGTGCACTGGGGTGATCAGGGAGCAGGGACGTTTTTGAATGTAGAAACTCTGCCCCTACATGTACCTAGGGAGAGAATAAGAGAGATTGAGGGGAGCCTAGAGTGCAGGCTGGAGTCTCTGGAGGCAGAGCTCTTGAGCACCTGCACCATGTCCTGGCCCCTTTGCTCATCATCCTTCTCTCTCTCTGCACAGATGAGGGCCCACCTGCTCTGGGTTGAAGCCTCCATGGGGCTGTCTTACTTCTCACCCACCTTTGCTCCTCTCCCTCACTCACTTGCTCACTGTTCTCTCTGTCTCTCCCTTCCAGTGTCTGTGACTCAGGCTAGGCTGACTCAGGTGCTCTCAGTATCCAAAGGGCTGGGACAGAAGGCCACAGTCACCTGCACTGGAAATAGCAACAGTGTTGGCAATGAGGGAGCAGGCTGGTTACAGCAGTATAGGAGTCAGGTCCCCAAAGCTCTGATAAGCAGGAGTAACAACTGATCCTCAGGGATCTCAGAGTTCTCTGGCTCCAGGTGGCCACATGGTCACCCTGAGAGTCTCTAGACTCCAGCCTGAGGATGAGGCTGATTATTACTGTGCAGCCTGGGACAGCAGCCTGAGTGCTTGCCTGTGCTTGAGACCCACAGGGAGCTTCCTCCTACCTACTCACTACCCAGAACATCAGGTGTAATGGACCTTCGAGGAGACTTGGGCTGGGTTCCTGGTGGACAATTTGAAATCTTCTCAACTGAAGGGTCTCTATTATGTTGGGACTACTAAGAAAACTCAAAAAACCCAGTTAGGAATGATTAGAATTACTCATTTAATGAATATTTTATTCAACACAATTCTAACTCTACTAGGATCTATTTAATGATGTGTATCACATATGTTCATTAATGAAGAGGAGAGACGTTAGATATGTTTATTTAATTTCTGATTCCTTTTCATAAAGGAACTATTTAAAAGTAATGCCAGGCTAGCTAAAGGACTATTTGCTTATTCTATTATTTCATAAAATCTTTTAATTCTATGTAATCATCTATTGTTCCATTCTATGTAATCATCTATTGTTCCACCATTACAGGGTAGATTGGCTACTTTCTGTGATCGCTAACAATGGAACAGTGATTTCCCAGGAAAACTATTCTAAATCTGTCTTAATTTTTTAGAATGCAATCTCCTCAATTATTCTTTTACAGCTCCAACCTCCACTATTTCTACCAGTCCCTGAATGGAGCTGTGTGAGGAGAATTAAGGAGTACAACGGGGGCTTCTACTCAAGAACTCGCCATGAGGTTTGTGCTGAGATATGATTTGGACCACAGAGACCTGACCAGAGCACTGCTATTGAATCTGATGTTTCTAGGATTAATGGGAATATAGATGGAGGGATGAGGGGAAGAATGTGCCAAATATTTGTAATAACATGTGCTAAGAACTGAAGAAAAGAAACTTTGGCTGTTATCCAAGTAAAATGAGAGATCTTGCATTTGGCCTAAGCACAGCAGGTTGGAGTGGGGATGGGTCAGTGAAATAATTCTAGATTAATCTGGAAGAGATGAATCAAGAAAGTTGCTGGGTCATTAGAGAACACATCCTTCATGGATTGGAAAGCTTAATATAGTTCAGATGTCAGTACTACCCAAAGCAATCTATAAATTCAATGAAATTTATTTCATCAAATTTACAACAACTTTCTTTGAAGAAATGGAAAAGCCAATCCTCAAATTCAAATGGAAGGGTAAATGACCCCAAATTGCTAAAGTAATCTTGAAGAAGAAGAATATAGAGTGGAAGGACACACATTTCCTGATTTTAAAACATACTTTAAAGCTACGGTAATTAAAACTGCTGGGTAGTGGTATAATAATAGACATATAGACTAATCCCCCACACATCTGTCAGTTTGTTGTACTGTGGGGGCTTGTGTGTTGCTGTGATGAGGGAAAGTATGTCACTGGTATTCAAATACCAGCAGGGTCAGCCATGGTCAAAATATTACGGGAGAAGAGCTGCCTTCTCAGAGTTGATCTTAATGACGTGGTTGGAGTCAAGCTTTCAGGACCTTCATTTGCTGATGTGGCACAATTCAAAATGAGAAGAAACAGCTTCAAGCATCCATTAATAATGGGAACATGGAGTGTACAAAGTATGAATCTAGGAAAATTGGAAATCGTCAAAAATGAAATAGAACGCATAAACATTGATATGCTAGGCTTTACTGAACTGAAATGGACTGGTATTGGCCATTTTGAATTGGACGATCGTACGGTCTACTATGCTGGGAATGACAAATTGAAGACAAATGGCATTACATTCATCTTCAAAAAGAACATTTCAAGATCTATCCTGAAGTACAGCGCTGTCAGTGATAGGATAATATGCATACGCCTACAAGCAAGACCAGTTAATATGACTATTATTCAAATTTACGAACCAACTACTAATGCCAAAGGTGAGGACATTAAAGATTTTTACCAAATTCTACATTCTGAAATTGATCAAACATGCAGTTAAGATGCATTGATAATTACTGGTGATTGGAATACAAAATTTGGGAACGAAGAAGGATTGGTAGTGGGAAAATATGGCCTTGATGGTAGAAACGATGCCAGAGATTGTATGATAGAATTTTGCAAGACCAACAACTTGTTCATTGCAAATGCCTTTTTCAACAACACAAATGGCAACTCTACAAGTTGACATTACATGACGGAATACACAGGAATCAAATCGACTACATCTGTGGAAACAGACTATGAAAAAGGTCAATATCATCAGTCAGAACAAGGCCAGGGGCCGACTACAGAACAGATCATCAATTGCTCATATGCAAGTTCAAGTTGAAGCTGAAGAAAATTAGAAGTCCAAGAGAGGGCTGGCCCAGATGCTTCCTGTGGGGACTTGGCAGCCCTGTCCTCTCAGGGTCTGGTAGTCTGCTGCACACGGGGCCTGTGTGGTCTCATCAGCTGCTCTTCCCAGAACTGACCCAAGGCAACTAGACTGCCATGGCCAGCCTCCCTGTCCACAGGATCAGCTCAGGGTCTAGAACCAGAGCTCTGTGAGAGTGGCTGTGTCAGGGAGTGGGTGGGCCTGGATTTGCCTAGGGAGTTCCTCCTCCCTGAAGCCAGTGCAGAGGGGATAAGCAAGGCCTGGACAGCCAGCTCCAGACCTGGGATCTCAGGAAGGCTGTGTCCACCATGGCCTGGAAACCTCTCCTCCTCATGCTCCTCTTTCACTGCACAGGTAGGGACAAGCCTCAGAGATCCAGTGTAACCCCTCAGCCTAAGTCCATTCCCTCTGACTAAGACTACTATCAGCTTCACCCTGGCCCCTGCCCATCACCCAACTGTGTCTCTTTGCAAGTTCCCTCTCCCAGCCTGTGCTGACTCAGCCACCCTCTGCATCGGCTTCCCTGGGACAAACAGCCAAGCTCATCTGCACCCTGAGCAGTGGCTACAGTAACTACTATGTTGACTGGTACCAGCAGAGCCCAGAGAAGGGCCTCCTGTTTGTGATGCGAGTGGGCAGTGGTGGTATGTCTGGATCCAAGGGGGATGGGATCTCTGATCGCTTCTCAGGCTTTGGGTCTGGCCTGGAGAGGTACTTGACCATCCAGGACATCCAGGCAGCGGACAAGGCTGAATATCACTGTGGGGCAAACCATGGCAGTGGGAACAGCTTCTTGTAAACCACAGTGACACAGGCAGAGGGGAAGTGACACAAAAACCTCCCCACTGATCTTCTCTCCCCATAAGCATGACTAACAGTTCAGAGGGAAGCCTCCTAACCTGCCTTGTGAGTTTCCACCTTCCCAGATATTCTGGCGACTCAGCACTCGTCTATAAGAATGGTTTGTCTTTGCACACCCTGCATAAGCACAACAAATATTCCCATGTGTTGCAAAATATTTTCTCAGGCACTTCATGAAACGTGATCTTATACATGGACATGTGTGGTTGTCACTGCTCACCCATCCTCTGATTAGTTTCCAGAATGGGGAGCTGTTCACAAGTGCACTCAGTACAATCACCACCACCAACCCCTCTGATATCATCATCCTGGTTCAACATTTCTGAGCTTCCCACACAAAGCAAGACACTAGACTTTTTTCCCTGGAGATACAAGAACTTGACCGGGACTCTCTGGGGTCACAAGTGTATGCATGGGCTCCACCTGCCTTCACCCCCACCCCCAAATCACCCCCAAGAGCACAGGGTGCTCTGGTCAGGTGACAGAAGGAGTGAATAGTGGAGAGAGAACATGAGTTCTGACAAAATATCTATTTACAGTCTGAAGGTAGACCACATCCTAAGAAAACTTCCTTTACAACTGATTGATTACATTACATTAGGTTACATTATGGAAAGTGATTACATTAGATTAACTTGTAGAACAGCAACTAATCTAGTATTTATCCAAATCACTGGGAACCATATCCTGGCCAAGCTGATATGAAAAGTAACCATAAGGAGTAAAGGAGGATGATGAGGACTGGCCAATCTGAGTTTGTCTACAACCCAGTTCAGGCTGCACTGTCTGCAGGACTAGACCTGGGATGTCTCACTCACTACTCAGAAGACACTGAGGTGTTATAGAAAAATCATGTATTAGTTTATGCTGTGGCATAGAGCAGTGTGTTTCATTTGATCCTCACATTGTCCATCTATTATTACCACTGAAAGAAGAAAGAGTCTTGTGGAAATCCATCTGTCATTACAAATGTCATCAGGATAATTGCATAATTACTGAGATTTGAGCTGGGCACTCAATTCCAGTTTATGCATTTGATTTTATGGTTGTATCCTAATGAGGATGAGCACCTAAACCCACCAAACCACTCAAGGCAGAGGAACGAACAAACTCTCCCTAATCACAATTTCTGATTACATGTTAGTGAGGAATAATCCCGGCTCTCCACTGAGTCACATTTCCCCAGATGGTCATAATTAGAGATGATCTTGAACGCAAATGCTTCAGACTCTCCATTTATCTCCTTTATCCTGGATATCTGGCTCAATCCAATAATGAGTTTTCTCTTATACCAAATTGGAAAGATTAAATTCTTTAAGATAAAGTAAAAATGCAACTTTCAACCACTGCTGCTGTGGGATGTGTAAATAGGTGTAGCCAAACAGGAAGAAAAACAAACAAATGAAAAATCAAAAACCAAAACACAAACAAACAAAAAAAAAGGTCATAGGTATCATATTCTTGTCTTTTTCTCAGTATTTCTATCATTAAATAGCTGCACATGCAGCTAAAGTGTTATGTTGGAAGGTCTTCTTGTAAAGATTTTTGTAGTAGAACATAAATGCTCACTCACCTCATGATAGATAGAACCTCTCCAGGAGTTGATACGTGAGGTTGGTCCTGAAGGAAGAGGCCAGGAGTTTGGGAAGGAGGACCAGGAGGTTTCAAAGAAAAAGGAACACTGTGCTCCAGAGTTAAGAATCTCTTTTGCAACTGAGGACCTACTTGCCCTTTTCTATAGGCCACAATGAGGGAGAGGTGAGGCAGAAGACTCCAGATGAAAGAATTGCCAGGCCCAGACAGACCTTGGATGTAATACTAAAGGTTTTTACTTAATTCTGATGGACAGAGAATCTACAGAAAAATTTCAGTAGAGAGGTACTTTTAGCAGATAAATATATTTGAAATATCACTCAGGTTATGATGTAAAGGATGAAATAAAGTGAGGATAAATAGTGGACAAGCTTCACTGTGGGACTCTCCAGATGAGTATTGAGGGCACCTGCACTCAGGCAGCTGAAGCAGGAATATAAAGGCACACACAGACTGTGGAGATGCTGTGGACAGAGAATCAGGAAGCTCCCTGTCCAAGTCCTGGGGGAGGCCAGGGACACTCAGCAGTCAGGAATAGATAACTGGTTGGGTGGTGGTGCCAGCCATGTGAGGACATTTCTTTATGGTTAGTGACCTTATTCACTTAGATCCCCACTGGGATCTAAGCTCCATGAGAACATGGACTTATTTTCTATTTTGTCACTGCTGTATCTACAGAGCCTAGAACATTGCCTGGCACTTAGGACAAGCTCAGCACGTGTTTGCTGAATGAATATGAAAGTTCGTCTAGATTGGAAACCCAGGAAGAGGAGATCTGAGGAATTTTGCTTTCTGAATATTTTGAGTTTGGGGATCTAAGTTCATTCTTGCAATGTTAAGTAAGAACTATGACTTTAGGGTTGGGAGAACAGGACAGGGATATGACATCTGAAGTTTTATTTATGCATGTGTTTGCACTCTCCTAGACCAGAAATCCTTCTTGGAGTGAGAAACTGTGTAGTAATCAAGCACAGGGTATCAGAATCACAATAAGTAGGAGTCATACCATTGATATGTGGATAGAGACAGTGATCTGGTGAGTGGCAGAAATCAGCTGGGCTCTCAGATCATAGCAATGGTGACGGTGTACCCTGTGACCAGCAGGGGGTGCTGTGGCACTGCCTTGTGATTCCTATCCTGGTGTTCTTAAGGACCATTCACTTGAAGAATCCTGGACCAGAGGGGCTGGATCCTGTGCTCACTGATGGGGACTCAGCTCACAGCTGTGTCCTCTCTGGGCTGCAGACTCCCCTGAGCAAGGACCTTTGTATTGTCTCAGCAGGTGCTTCCTCCCAGAGTTTTCCCAAGGGGAAACCAACCTTTCACCCTCCTTGGTCTAGTGTGAGGAGCTCCAGCATCAAGGCTCAGGGAGGAGCTGAAATGGAGATACATTTGTATAAACAGCCCCTTTTTTGGCAGAGGGTGGAAATAAAAGGAGGCCTGAGGCAGGCTAGCTCCACTCTGTGGGGCAGGGTGCTGTGTCCACCATGGCCTGGACACTACTCCTTATGCTCCTATCTTACTGAACAGGTAGGGACAAGACTCAAAGACCTGTGGAAGCCCTCCAGCCTTTGTCAGTACCCTCTGACTCACTTCACATGTCACAGGAAGAATTTCTGGGCTTAGGGTGAGAAAGGCAACAACGAACCTTCATGCCTGGTCTCCTCTCCTGATGATTTGGTCTCTCACCTGTTTTCAAGAGCCACTTCTGAGTCTGTGGTAACTCAGGAAACTTCACTGTCCACAATTCCAGGAAGGATGGTCATGCTCACCTGTGGCTCCAGTGCTGGGGCAATCAACACCAGTAACTATACTGCCTGTGTCCAACAGAAGCCCCACTGGGCTCCAAGGGGTCTAATAGGTAGCCCCAACAAGCAGGTCCCAGGAGTTCCTGTTCAGTTCCTTGCTTGGAGACAAGCTGCTCTCACCATCACTGGGGCCAAGACTGAGGATTAGGCTGAGTATTACTGTGCTGTCTGGTACAGAAAGCATTTCCACAGTGATGGGTGTAGGTGGGGAAGTGAGACAAAAATACTCTTTGTCAGCCTCAGCCCCTGTCATGGATTGAATTTTGACCCCCAGAAACATGTGTATCAATTTGGCTAGTCCATGATTCCCAGTATTGTGTGATTGTCCACCATTTTGTCATCTGATGTAATTTTCCTGTGTTGTAAATCCTACCTCTATGATGCTAATGAGTGAGATTAGAGGCAGTTATGTTAATAAGGCAGGACTCAATCTATAAGATTAGATTGTGTCTTAAGTCAATCTCTTTTGAGATATAAAAGAGAGAAGCGAGCAGAGAGACATGGGGACCTCATACCACCAAGAAAGCAGCACCAGGAGCAGAGTGCGTCCTTTGGACCAGAGGTTCTGCTTGGAGAAGCTCCTAGTCCAGGAAGGGGAAGACTGATGAGAAGAACCTTCTTCCAGAGCTGACACAGAGAGAAAGCGTTCCCCTGGAGCTGATGCCCTGAATTTGGACTTCTAGCTTACTAGACTGTGAGAGAATAAACTTCTCTTTGTTAAAGCCATCCACTTATGATATTTCTGTTATAGCAGCACAGATGACTAAGACAACCCCTTACTCCTGATTCTTTCTATCTTATTTTCACAGAGGCTAGATCTATGTTAGTGTGAACTCAGGGAGTTTGTTCTCCATAGACCCAGAGTAGGTGGTTCAACTCATGTATTCTAAACTTAGGAATATTTTATTTTTTGCACTATTTATGATGACAGATAAACAGTACCTTAGTTTGTTATTGAGGACCCTGGGTGGTGCAAACAGTTTGTGATTGGCTGCTAACCTAAAAGTTGGTGGTTCAAACCCACCCATAGACTCCATGGAAGAAAGTCCTAGTAAACTACTTTCGTAAAGATCTTTGTTTTTGTTAGTTCCTGTCAAATCTATTCCAACTCATGGTGACCCCATGTGTGCAGTGTAGAACTGCTCCACAGGGTTTTCAAGGCTGTAACCTTTTGGAAGCTGTTCGTCATGCCTATCTTCCAAGGAGCCTCTGAGTGGGTTCAAACCACCAACTTTTTGGCTAGTAGTTGAGTGTTTAACAATTTGTGCCACCCAGGGAATCCCCATAAAAACTACAGCTAAGAAAACCTTATGGAGCAAAGGGTTGTCATGAATCAGGATTGACTCAGTGGCAATGAGTTTGGTTTGGTTGTAAGTTTCTTACTGGCTTAGAAAGAAAATTCAGATATCTACATGATTGCCACTGGGAGTTGTAACCAGAGTTTCCCTATAACACCCCAGAATATCTCAGTGATGGAGTTTCAAGCGACAGTTTGAAATTCATAACAGAAAATAGGGTCCTTGTCAAAACTCTTAATAAGGAGCAGTTGAACACTTGGGTCACTAGCATCAGCCAATATATTCAGGTAATTGCTACTTATACACCCCATATATGCCACCCAGATCCCCCCTCAATGAAAGAGTGTAGACTTTGCTCTTGGGAGGACTCAGTGGACCACTCATATTGTCAACTCCTTCAGGGTTCGCTTCACCGTAGAGAGGGTCCTCATCATGGTTTTCCAAGGGCAGCCCACATCCAGTGGCTGATAGATATGAGGGTAAAGGTCAGGCTAATTGAAAGTGTAACAGAAGTATCAGATCCAAGATTACACCCTGCAAGTATCAGTTGGCACACTCCAGGATGCAATGTGCACCCTAAATCAAAATCATTGTATGGGACTGTATCTTGAATCAGAAGATCGTGTGGATCAAGGAACTAAAGGGTGCAACTAGGAATGGCCCCTCTTTTCATCCCTCCCAGTAATCTTGTGTACCCAGTCTTTTCAAATTTGGACTTTGTGATTTTAAAGATCCTGGTTCCCAGAATAAAAAGCTTCAACCAGCAGATACTCTGAATCAATTAAACTCCAAATTCAGCTCTATTGGGGTACTTCACAACCCTCATCCCAGAGACCATCAGGTAAAGTGAAGAGACACCAGACTGGCAAGAATAACTGACCCTGATCATTAGTATTAGGTAGGCTGCTCTTACACAGTGTAGAAAGAAAATTCTGAAGTTGACATCCATGTGATCTATTGACGTATCTCTACTCTCCAATTTTGAAAATTAGATAATTTGATAAAATACAGCTCTGACAAAGACATGGTGACTTGCTTAGACATTTGAGAGACGGGAGTGTGTGTAACTTCATCAGACAAGTCAGCTTGACCTGTCCAGCTGTGCACAAAAGGTGGGGACAAATCTAGAATGGTGGTGGAAGAGGAAAATAATTACCATTGGTTATAGCCTCAAAACTAGCTGAAGCAGCAGGTGTTGTGGTTAATCCCACTGGAAACCTATGGTAAGCTTCTCTAGGAAAAGAAACCCAACAGAATTATGTAGAAAATGCTCCCAGGGCTTATTCTATGGAGCTAGCAGATATGAGCAGTGCAAGGGATGGAGTGTAGTGGACGGGGTAGTTCCTTGCCATGATTTCCCATCCAGGACTAAACCATGCCTTCCCTATAAGCTGTGTGTTATCCGCCAAGAGGTCTCATTTGAGTCCTTTTATGTGACTAGCCCTTGGGTAAGGGATCACCCAAGTTCACTTTCTCTTTTACAGGCACTCTGCATTCAATGACTGTCTGACACACAGTTACGAAGTTTTAGCCCCCTTACCCCATTTCAGTTCTCTGAAGGGCCATCCCATCTCCAAGTTCACCATAGAAGCTAAGTTTGTTGCAATTGCATAACAGCACAAAGTATCCTTGTAACTCAATCATATTTCCTTCACTCCTGTCAGCTGATGACCCCATGGACAAAACTTCCATGTTAAAGTCTGTTTAAATTTAGGTCAGGGGATGTCTCCTCTACTGTCCCTCAAGCTGAAGGCTTGATCCTGTCCATGAAAGTCCTGTGGAAAGGGAGAGGAGTGTGTGCCATTCATGCATCTATGGGTAGTAAATACTCAGATTGAATGCATCTCTATTTAAGGGAAAGTTACAGGAAAGCAAAACACTTATGATAAATAAGTAGATCAAATAAAGGAGGGCAAAATGGAGGATACTTGAGGCTTCTTTTTAAAGATTGTTCCTACTGGATAATGAAGGAAATACTATAAAATATTTAGTATGTGTTTTTAAATGATTTTTTAAGAAGACAATCATCTCAATGAAGAGAAAATTATTAAAAATTACAAAACATTTCAACTTAACGATTATCATGCTCTCATTAATCTGAAATTAAATATCTATTTCACACCAGAAAGTATGGCCCTTGGGCATCCTTTTAACTCAGTACTGAAGTCACTTCTGGGGTTCACCCTTCAGCCAAAGATTAGACAAGCCCATGAAACAAAACAAGACTAAATGGGAACCCCAGCAAGGACAAGAATGCAGGCGGGGACAGGAAAGCTGGTAATGGGGAACCCAAAGTTGAGAAGGGGAGAGTGATGACATGTTGTGGGGTTGGCAACCAATGTTACAAAACGATTTATGTATTATTTGTTTAAGGAGAAACTAAGTTGCTGTGTCCCTCACACATCTGTCAGTTTGTCGTACTGTGGGGGCTTGCATATTGCTGTGATGCTGAAACCTATGCCATCATTTTTCAAATACCAGTCCTCAATATCATCAGTCAGAACAAGGTCAGGGGCCGACTGCAGAATAGACCATCATATGCAAGTTCAAATTGAAACTGAAGAGAATTAGAACCAGTCTACCAGAGCCAAAGTAAGACCTTGCATATTTCCCACCTGAATTTAGAGACCATCTCAAGAATAGATGTGACGCGTTGAGTAATGACTGAAGACCAGACGAGTTGTGGAATTACATCAAGGACACCACACATGAAGGAAGCCAGAGGTCATTAAAAAGACAAGAAAGAAAGAAAAGACCAAAATGAATGTAAGAAGAGACACTGAATCTTGCTCTTGAAAGTCATGTAGCTAAAGAAAAAGGAAGAAATCATGAAGTAAAAGAGCTGAA
This sequence comes from Trichechus manatus latirostris, assembly GCF_000243295.1. Lineage (NCBI taxonomy): Eukaryota > Metazoa > Chordata > Mammalia > Sirenia > Trichechidae > Trichechus > Trichechus manatus. The sequence continues at coordinate 163,402 of NW_004444093.1, forward strand.
CCGAAGATTTCAAAGGGTGGCTGGAGAAGACAAAGGAAAGTATTATAATGACATGTGCAAAGAGCTGGAGATAGAAAACCAAAAGGGAAGAATACACTCGGCTTTTCTCAAGCTGAAAGAACTGAAAAAAAAATTCAAGTCTTGAGTTGCAATATTGAAGGATTCTATGGGGAAAATATTAAATGATGCAGGAAGTATCAAAAGAAGATGGAATGACACAGAGTCATTATACCAAAAAGAACTTGTCAACATTGAATCATTTCAGGAGGTAGCATATGATAGGGACTGACGGTAGTGAAGGAAGACGTCCAAGCTGCACTGAAGGCATTGGCAAAAAACAAGGTTAGAGGAATTGATGGAACACCAATTGAGATGTTTCAACAAATGGATACAGCACTGGAAGTGCCCACTTGTCTATGCCAAGAAATTTGGAAGACAGCTACTTGGGCAACCGACTGGAAGAGATCCATATTTGTGCCCATTCCAAAGAAAGGTGATCCAGCTGAATGCAGAAATTATTGAACAATGTCATTAATATCACACACATGTAAAATTTTGCTGAAGATCATTCAAAAATGGCTGCAACAGTATGTCTACAGGGAACTACAGAAATTCAAACTGGATTCAGAAGAGGATGTGGAACCAGGGATATCATTGCTGATGTCAGATGAATCCTGACTGAAAGTAGAGAATACCAGAAAGATGTTTACTTGTGTTTTATTGACTATGCAAAGGCGTTCGACTGTGTGGGTCATAACAAATTATGGATAACATTGCGAAGAATGAAAATTCCCGGACACTTAATTGGGCTTATGAGCAACCCGTATATAGATCAAGAGACAGTCCTTTGAACAGAACAAAAATATACTGCATGGTTTTAAGTCAGGAAAGGTATGCTTCAGGGTTGTATCTTTCACCATACCTAATCAATCTGTAGGCTGAGCAAATAATCTGAGAAACTGGACTATATGAAGAAGAAAGGGGCATCAGGATTGGAGGAAGACTCATTAACTACCTGCATTATGCAGATGACACAACCTTGCTTGCTGAAAATGAAGAGGATATGAAGCTATTACAGATGAAGGTCAAAGACCACAGCCTTTAGTATGGATTGCACCTCAACCTAAAGAAACAAAAACACTGCACAACTAGATCAATAAGCAACATTATAACAAATGGAGAAAATATTGATGTTGTCAAGAATTTCATTTTACTTGGATCCACAATCAACACCCGTGGAAGCAGCAGTCAAGAAATCAAAAGACACTTTGCATTCGGAAAATCTTCTGCAAAAGACCTCTTTAAAGTGTTGAAAAGCAAAGATGTCTCCTTGAAGACTAAGGATTGTCTGACCCAAGCCATGGTGTTTTCAGTCACCTCGTATGTATGTGAAAGCTGGATGACGAATAAGGAAGATTGAAGAAGAATTGACACCTTTGAATTGTGGTGTTGGGAAGAATATTGAATATACCATGGATTGCCAAAAGAATGAGCAAATCTGTCTTGGAAGAAGTACAACCAGAATGCTCCTTAGAGGAATGGATGGTGAGACTATGTCTCACATGCTTTGGACAGGAGGGATCAATCCCTGGAGAAGAACATCATTCTTGCTAGAGTAGAGGGTCAGCGAAAAAGAGGAAGACCCTCAACGAGATGGATTGACACAGTGTCTGCAACAATGGGCTCAAGCATAACGATGATTGTGAGGATGGCACAGGACCGGGCATTATTTTGTTCTGTTGTGTATAGGGTCGCTATGAGTCGGAACCAACTTGTTGGCACCTAACAACGACAACAATTTGCTGTGTAAACCTTCATCTAACGTATAATACAAAAATCTGTTTCAGTTATGCTTGTTGATAATCTGTATATCCTTTGTTTTAACTAAGTATTCATTGATTCAGCATTTAGTACTTAAAATCACGAAGTCATAAACAATGATTTTTAAAAAGAACCTAAAATATATAGGTAAACGCTACAGTAAAAGACAAAAGTGCACTTTTATTCTCCTCTCTAATTCCTCTCTTGAAGGAAGCACTGACAAGTTCAGTGCAGATATTTATAAAAGGTTTTATACACATTCAAAGTGTATTTTAATCTTTTGTTCTATTTACTTTTCTTTATGAGTTCATGTTTTCTACAAATAGATTTTTTCAAGTAATAAAAAATTCTGAAAATTTTTTAGTTAAGAGCATTTTTAAGAGCTATAAAATTACCATTATAGAGTGAACCATAATGAGTTTAATTGCTTCCCTATTGGAAACATACATCATAAATGATAACACTCGGTAGGATTTATTTTGGGGTAGGTAACGGTCTAAGATTTTATGCTAATTAGCGTATTTTGTTCTTATACTTGGCTTGGCATGAGTTTATATCTATATCATCTAGATATATATCGTCTATATCTATATCACCTATTTCGATCTCTATATCTATATGATAGTGATTTGACAAACTTCTCTGTGTTTTTATGTAAGAAAGATCTCTAGGGCTTAATTCATAAACAGTTAACATTCTAAAGACTTTGAACAAATTGATTGATAATAAATTGGCACCAATTTACAACCCACCAGCAGTGCATGTGAGATCTCTCCCCTCCACACCTCTCTAATAGGAAGACCTCGTTCCTCTGATGAGGTGGTGGTTGTCCTGGGAAAGAAGAGCTCAGGCCTCATTAGGTGAGGATCAAGCAGGAAAAGGGAAGCCTGAACACCTGAGCAGTCTGGTGGTGCATTCACGGGGGCCTGTCCCTGTTCTGTTTTTCCTGGTTTGCTCACCCAAAAAGAATTTGTATTTGAGTTCACCCTGAAAGCAGAGTGAGTAGTGGAGAAGGTCAGATTGAGAGTCCAGGGTGAAAAACTAAAGACTGGCCTGAAGAATGATCCCCCAAAGGAGCAAACCCCTCACGTTTGCCCTTAGGTTGGGAGGAGGCAGTTATTGGGCAGTGGTGGGCAGGACCTTCACTCTAAAGGGCTACTGACAATAGATCACAGACAGGGATGGACCAGGGCCTGGGCAGAAGGGGGTGCTGTGCTTCTGTCCATGAGGGGTATGTGAAGTCATCACAGTTGTGAACATGTCTACTTGCTTCTTGTCTCTTCTCAGTGCTCAGTCCACATTCCATTCCACAGCCAGTTAACAGGCAATAGTGGAGGCAGGACATTCAACCCACCAGTATGATACTAATTTATTTCATAAATAGAGTTACATTGTGGTTCCTTTGGTGCATGTCTCTGGCTATCTATAAAATGTGGTGAATGTTATGTTTTCATTTATTGTGAGCAGAGACATAGGTTTGAAATTTCAAAGTCATATGATAATTTTTTTGCACAGTTTATTTTTTATTTATCATGTTTAAGTTGAATTTTTTCTTTTGATGTAACATTCTATGAATTTTAAAACATATATAGATTCTTGTAACCTCCAGTATAATCAGGATGCAGAACAGACCCCTCACCCCTCAAAATAAAAAAACTTTTACTGCTGCTCAGGCCCACGTCCATCCTGTCTGTGATGGGTTGTCAGGAGAACATCAGATGCTAATAGAGGAGCAATTACATATCATGTTACTTGTCATGTTAGGAATAAGACACCTGAACTCTCCAGAGGGAGAAGGGAAGGGAATGCTGTGCTGGTCTGGAGTCACCCTTAGCAGGCAGGAGGCTTCTGTCTTCATTGCAACAAACTTTATTCTAGGGCTGTTAGGAACAAAGTAAGGTAACACCTGCTTTCAGTGTCACCAGCCCTGTATCACATTGTGCCTTGCCGTTTCCCTACAACAAGCCACCCCTGTGGAAATGGTCACTTTATTCAACTCTTTACTCAAAATCCTTTTGAGGAGTCCATATCTTTCCTGCTGAGACCTTGGAAGACATAAGCGATATGTTGTTGTGCATGTTTTTGAATTATCTGAAAGCATCATCTTTAAAGTAATTCTGATAGGTCTTAGCTTTTGAAGATGCTTCAAAGAATAAAAGGCGATATGTGCAACACACCTACCAGAGTTGTGACCAAGAAGTGAGGGCAGCCATTTCTAATTCTTGTCCTTTAATGTTCACTCATATTAGGTGAGGTGGGAGAATATGGAGATGGAGAAGAGAGACCGTGTTTCCATATCCTTGTTGATTTCAGGCTTCAAATAAGAGCTCCCTCCCAGTGAGGAAACAAAGGCTGCAGTGCTAACAACCCATTAGGAAATTATAAGAAAAGTCTGATTTAAAATCATTCTCCAATTTCTGGGGATAAAGGTTGGGGCGGGGGGCAGAGCACAGAATCCAGAAGTGACTGATCTTAAAACAAAGTTAAGATGTCAGAAAAGGGCCACGAGGAGGAACACTCACCAGGGTCTAGGAGAATTGACTGCAGCCCACATGGGGTACTGGAGGAAGAAGCCTGTGGGAACAGGGTGACAAAGAGTCTACCCTGCATAGCCTGGGAGGGGCCGACACACAGGGTATGTGTCTCAGTGCAGACAAGAGTAAGGGGCAGGAGTCTATGGGCCAGAATAGAAGAGGCTTAGCAAATTCCTGATGAGAAAAGTCTGGAAATCCAAAGGAGACCTGAAGAGAGAACATTTAAAGGGTTTCACATTTCCTATAGATAAGGAAATATTTCATCCCAACACACAATATGTGTTGTCAAATAAAATCATACTTTTATATTATTATTTGCTGATAATTACGTCCTAGTTACTAATTTTACTCCTTTACATTAAGGGTAGTAAATACAAGATCAGAGTGTAAAGTGTCCAAGTTACAGAAAGGTTCTCAGTGAAAAGTAAATTTTACTCCTACATCCCTTTCCACAGCCCATTTATTTCTATTAACTGAGGAGAGGGGAAGGCTTGGTGCCCTGTCAGGGAGGGTGGCTGCTCTCTCTGTGCCCTGGGCTTCCTGCTCTGCTGAGGACCAAGGGAGTCACCATGAGCAAGGCTACGTTCCCAGTTCTGTCCTGTGAGGTGGCAGAGTCCTGGGGAAAGAGGTCATGTGTGGAAATGAGACTGAGGTGCATCATGACCTGGACACTGTTCAGCCTGACCTTTAGGGGCAGGCCAAAGTGGACAATGGAGAAGTTCTAAGTTTTCCACATGGTATGTCTAGGCCTCAGGCAGCAAAGCCCACCGTGGCCTGTCCTTGAGAGTCTGTGTTGTCATCCCAGCTGGGAACCACCCATCTGTCCCTGGTCTGGCACCCTCTGGTACTCACTGGGGCTCACAGCTGTGACCTCACAGTGCCCTAGGAACCACAGTCCAACCCTCTTGTTCCAGCTCCACTCCCTTCCAAAATAATGTTCTAAGCGAGGGTAAGATTCAGGGCCCAGGTTGGGGCTTGGACATCTCAGGTGAAGGGGTTATTTTGCACGAAGGTCCCTCCATCTCTTCAGCTGTTGGAGGAGATAAGAAGGACTTGGGGAGCCGAAGTCCAGCTGACGGTCTCAGGACACAGAGTCGTGTGGGGGTTTCCACCATGGGCTGGGCTCCTCTCTTTCTCACCCTCCTCATTCACTGCACAGGTGGCTGCAGGCCGGGCATCAGGGCTGAGAACGAAAGGACCAGGGAACCCTGATTGTGTGTCCCTGTCCACTGACCCTGCCTTTCTCACCCATGTGTCTCTCCTGCTTTTCAGGGTCCTGGGCCCAGTCTGTGCTGACTCAGCTATCTGTAAAGTCTGAGTCTGTGGGGCGGACAGTCACCATCTCCTGCACTGGAAGCAGCAGCAATGTTAGGCATGGATATTGGAGCTGGTATCATCAGCTCCCTGACAGTGCTCCCAGGCTCCAGGTCAGGTAACACGGCCTCCCTGAGCATCTCTGGGCTCCAGCCTGAGGACAAGGCTGATTATTATTGCTCAGCCTGGGACAAGAGCATTAATGCTCACACAGTGCTCCAGACCAGTGGGGAAGTGAGACACAAACAAGCTGCACCCAGTGATGAGACTTCTGTGTGCAGCACCCATCTTTGGCCAAGACACCTGCTCTCCCTCATTTGGCCAAAAACTAAAGTCTCAAACCCACTCAAAGGAACGTCCTTCTGCTTTCAGATTCTACCCCTAAAGCCTATCTTTTGCAGCCACACATTGTCTGATTGTTTGAAATTGAATAAGGATTCCTCAAAGCCAGGTGCAGGCTTTCCTGGGGACAGAGTCCATGATGGGATCAAGGCAGAAACGGACACAGAGCACAGGTGTGTCTGACTCAGGAAAGTCCACTCATTCAAAGTCCATTCACTCACACCATTTACTGAATCCCTACTATGTGTTAGACCCGGCTTTAGGGTGTATATCCTCACACAACTGATACTAATATATATATTCCTTTCATGAATATCATCCTTTGGACTCCTGATAAAGGTGGACAATAAAGCCTAGGGGTCTGCTGCCCCAGAAGAAATGCAAAAATAAACAGAACAGGTTATAAAAATGATACATCCATATCAGAGCTCTCTCTCTCTCTCACACACACACCATTTCTCTTTTACAATCTAAAGCTATTTGGAAAGATATATCCTATAGTATACTCTAACAGGAATAAGCAGGATTACGGAAGGGAAAAACTACTCAATATTCAAATTATTCTCAAGGAATACAGTTGCAAAATACATCAGGGTGCATCTCTCCCGAGTCTTCTCTTAACAAGCAACCCCACCTAGGTCCTGCACTGTCTCCATCTTTTTTAAAAAAAAATTTTTTTAATTGTACTTTAGATGAAGGTTTACAGAACAAATAGTTTCTCATTGAACAATCAGTACACATATTGTTTTATGACATTGGTTAACAACCCCAAGACATGTCAACACTCTCCCTTCTAGACCTTGGAGGACTTTTTTTTGGTGAAAATATATATAGCCAAAATTACACCATTTCAAAAGTTTTTACATGTACAATTCAGTGACATCGATTACATTCTTCTAGTTGTGCTGCTATTCTCACTATCCTTTTCCAAATTATTCCATCACCATTATCTTCAGCTCACTGCCCCCTAGGCTTCCCATCAAACCTTTTGAG
>NW_004444093.1:170505-185369 GCF_000243295.1 Trichechus manatus latirostris
CCCTAGGCTTCCCATCAAACCTTTTGAGTTGCTGTTGTCAATTTGATCTCACATAGATAATTCTTTTTTTTTGTACCTTAGATGAAGGTTTACAGAACAAATACTTTCTCATTAAACAATTAGTACACATATTGCCATATGACAATTGTTAACAGCCCCACGACATGTCAACACTGTCCCTTCTCAACCTTGGGTTCCCTATCACCAACTTTCTTGCCCCTCTTGCCTTCTAGTCCTTATCCCTGGAATGCTGTGCCTCATTAGTCCCGATTTTGTTTTATGAGGCTGTCCAATCCCTGACTGAATGGTGAACCTCAGGAGCGACTTCACCACTGAGCTAAAAAGTGTCCGGGGGCCATACTCTCGGAGTTTCTCCGGTCTGTCAGCCAGTAAATGTGGTCTTTTTTGTGAGTTAGAATTTTGTTCTACATCCTTCTCCAGCTCAGTCCAGAACCCTCTGTAGTGATTCCGGTCAGAGCAGTCAGTGGTGGTAGCCGGGTACCATCTAGCTGTACTGTACTCAGTCTGGTGGAGGCCTTGGTAACTGTGGTCCATTAGTCCTTTGGACTAATCTTTTCCTTGTATCCTGTTCTCTTCACTCTCCCTTGCTCCCGAAAGGTTGAGACCAGTGGAGTATCTTAGATGGCTGTTCACAGGCTTTTAAGACCCCAGATGCTACTCACCAAGGTCGAATATAGAACATTGTCTTTATAAACTGTGTCATGCCAATTGAGCTAGATGTTCCCTGAGACCATGGTCCCCACAGCCCTCCATCCAGCAATTCAGTCCCTCAGGGAGTTTGGATGTGTCTATGGAGCTTCCATGACAGCACAAGTTGTGTTGGCTTCCCCAGTATTGTTTACTGTCTTACCCTTCACCAAAGTTAACTCTTGTCTATTTAGTTCCCCCCCCCACGCCTCCCATCCCTCATAACCAACAAAGATTGTTTCTTTTTTGTGTGTAAACTTTTTCATGAGTTTTTACAGTAGAGGTCTCTTACAATATTTGTCCTTTTGTGATTGACTTATTTCACACAGAATAATGTCCTCCAGTTTCATCCATGTTATGAGATGCTTCACAGATTCATCATTGTTCTTTATCGTTACACAATACTCCATTGTGTGTATGTACCATAGTTTGTTTATCCATATATCTGTTAATGGGCATCTAGGTTGTTTCCATCTTTTTGCTAACGTGAACAGTGATGCAATGAATATGGGTTGCACTGTCTCCATCTTAATCTTTCCAACCAATCTCCCCCAAAGTTGAATCTATTCTCTCCCTTTCACCTTTCTCACAAACTCTTTTAACCCCCTTTTTTTGAAATATGGCTTCTGCCTGCCTTCCTTCCAGCCCCAGGAACCTCTGAAGATTTCACTCAACCAGGCAGGAAAGTCCTTGAGTTGACAAAATCAAAGGACATCTTCCTTTGAGTCTTGCCCTGTCAATCTCTCCCTCCTTTCTGAGTTATAACCCTTGTTTTCTGGTAGCCCCATTCTCCAGGATCTCCTTGCACATCTTCATGTTACCCTCTCTATATGTATATTGTGGGGTTTTCTTCTTCACCTAAACCCAAGGCATCTTTAAGGCAGGCTCTAATTTCCTCAGTTCTCAACTTCTAAGCTTCCCCTATGACTCCAGCACCATCCATTCACCCTTAGACCCATGAGGGTAGCAGTGATCTCACTGGTCTCCCTGCTTCCATTGTGAAGTTGAGGAAGAGACACTCCCTGTATGCCTCCCACTTGTATGTTTCCTTATAGAGTCAGTCCAAGAGGTGAGGATGAGACTGTCTAGCTCAGCCTGGCACATCCACTGACCAAAACTACATCAACCACAAGTAGGGGCTCAGTAATTATAAGCCAAGTACAGTCCTGTGTCTCACTGCACTGGCCACATTGCCCTGGTCCAAGATGGGGCCTGAACTGAGGAGTCAGCTGTGGAACTGCTCCTCTCTCTGCCTCATCCTGAGAGCTGAGGGGGCCCCACAGGGAAAGCCTCATGGGCAGGGAGAGACCATGGCCAGCCTCCTCCTGTGTGTGAGCAAATACTCAGCCTGTTTATTAAAGAGGGAGAAAAAAGGAAACAAAATTACTCTGGAAAATCCTGTATCATGAAAGAGACAGCAATAACCAGAAAACAAGAGTAAAAGTACATTTCTAAAAAAGAGTTTCTACTTGATGATGAATAAAATTTTATAAAATGCCTGATATGTATTGTAAACATAATCAAACTTAAAAACTACCTTTAAAAGAAATAAAATTAAAAAAAAAGAAAGAACAAGGTTTACAAAGAAAACAACTTTTCAAATAATGATATCTTTGTAAATACAAAATTAAAATATGGTGTGGATTTTCTTTCAGAGAAACTTAATGGACTACTTTAATTTAAGCGGCTGCTTTAGATAGTCACTGATTCATTTAAAACCTTTTGTGCCTTGAAAATCTCAAAGTATGGGGAAAGTGCTGACACAGTGCAGGGATTGCAATCAATGTCATGGAACACTTTGGGTACAGTCTGTTGAATAAGAAACTAATTTGGTCTGTAAACTTTCACCTAAAACACAATAAAATATTTAAAAAAAAAACAAACTCAAAGTAATGCAACCGTATGATAGCATATTTATCTACAGAGTGTGCCAAACTGACCATTAGGCTGCTCTTCTCCAAATTCATTCCACTTCCCAAAATAAATGTATCTAGACTCTGTTGTGTATACTTCCAGAAATTTACTAGTTTTTACATTTGTTTCATTTTTTTTTTTTGTTTTGGTAAATGGGATCTTTTTTTTTCCTGAAGTTTGATTTTTGACATTCTCTCAGAGCTTATTAATTTCTCTCTCATTTTTAAACAACTCCATAGCACTCATGCTTGAGTATGAACCATAATTTTTTGCTAAACCCCTTCTTTGGAGTGGTTCTTCATAAACCCTACCATGCATCAGGTGTACCTGGAGCCAGGCATTGGTCAAAGAAATTTAAAGTTTTAAGTCATTCCATTCCCTTTCAGCATGTTTTCCCTTTTTGCTTTTTAAACAAAATGCTGAAAAAAGTGTCATTGGGCCTGGCTTCCTGCACGCTTGTGTTCCTGTGCTTGGAGAGTAGACTCCTAGGAGTGGATCGTTTTGTCAAAGTGTATGCATGAATTTCTTTTTAAATATGTGGAAATATTGACAGAAGATGTAGATTCACATATGACACTCTAGGGGTGCACACGAGGGCTTTTCTCACCACAACCATTGCTGGAAAAAAGAGTAGCCTTTCTTCTTAATGCCACAGTGGAACCACAGAGGAAGGAGAACTCGGCTGGGAAAACATAAGAAAAAAGAAACCAGCTTGCTGCACAGTTGGGGAAGTGTGTCCACATTGGCCAGTCTCTGCTTTGGACTTGATTCCTGATCTGAGAGGAATTTTTATGACAGACATCACCTCAGTCACTACCCCATGGACATTCACTGGCGCCATGGACAGATTCACCCCTGAGGAGTCTCAGTAGAAAAAAGAGATTGCCTTGTGGTAATGGGGTGACCACATTAAAGGGGTCACTTGGCCTGGCACTAAGATGGGGGCAGTGGACAAAGCAGTGAGGAGGCAGGAGCTGTCTCTGAGAGGCTCTGGTCTCCAAGTCACACAATGGCTATGTCTGAGTCTGGATAGCAAGGGGAGCTCATGGCCAATTTCTGAGGTATCTGGGGGTGATCAGCACTGACAACCAGTCAACTTGCCCTGCCTGATGCCCTCTACTCAGGTCTCACAGCCAGCAGCTGTTACCTCCCACACACCCTGGAGCCCACACAGCCCCACCCCTGTCCTACCTCATTGTCCATCATCAGGCAGAGGGGACTAAATCAGCTGAGCTCAGAAAGCTGGGGGTGATCTCATTAGCATGAATGGATCCTGATCCTCTCTTCCCTTAGAGTATGAAGAGGGCATGGGGGAGACTGAGGCAGATCAGCTTTAGCTGTGGGGCCATAGAAGGCAGGAGTTGGACGATCTCCGCTATGGACTAGTCTCCTCCTTATGTTACTTGCTCACTGCACAAGTGACTAGATCGGGGCTAGGGGAAAGGGTCCTTGGAAGACACATGGGGCCATTAATTCTCACCCTGTGTCTAGACCCCAGGAGCACCATCTCTGTGTCTCTCTCACTTCCAGGATCCTGGGCCCAGTCTGTGCTGGGTCAGCTGCCCTCAGTGTCTGGGGATCTAGGCCATCAGGTCACCATCTGTTGCACTGGAGGCAGTGAAAACATTGGGGGTGGTAATTCTGTGCATTGGTATCAACAGCTGGAAGGAATGGCTGCCAAACTGATCATCTATGGTAATAGCATTTGACTCTCAAGGGTCTCTGATCAATTCTCTGGCTCTAGGTCTGGCAACTCTGGCTCCCTGACCATCACTGGACTTCAGGCTGAGGATGAGCCTGCTTATCACTGTCAGTCTTACAAAAAATGCTTCAGTGCTCACACAGTTCTCCAAGACTGTGGGGGCAGTGAGGTAAGAACCACCTTTATCATCTGCCAGGAGGGAATGTACAGTAACTCCTGCTCAGGCCTGACCTGGGGCTTCTGCTTATTTTTGTGCACTGCTGCCCTGGGCCTAGCTCCTCCATGGGATGTTGCCTGGGAATGAGATCCTTTCTCTCTTTTTTGTCCTCCAAGTCACTCACTGAAGCCCCTTCCCAGGACAAAGTGTCTCAGAGGAAACAGAAAGCCCTTCTTCCCATTAGCTTGAGACACAAACGTTTTTCACTGAAGTTAGGGTCTAGGGTCGCAGAATGTAGAAGTGACCATCTCAGACCCGACCTCTTACTAGGGAATCCTCTGTCTCCAACATCAGCTTCCCCTGTTTCTGGGAGTTTCCAGAGTTATGTCATCCTCAGATTAGTCCTTGATGTGACTCTGATCTTTTTTGTCAACCTGTTAAATACATATCTGTATCTGTCCATCTATATCTATCTATATATCTTCTTTCGGAGATATAATCGACATACAACAAAACAGCCATATTTAAAGTGTACCAATTGATGTTTTGGCATATTTATACACCCTTGAAAACATCACCACAATCAAGATAGTGAACACATCCACCACCCCAAGAGTCTCCTTGTGGCCATTTGTAATCCCTCCCTCCATGCTCCAACATCTTCACCAGGCAACCACTCATCTTCCTTCTGTTACTGTTGTTTGAGTTCCAGTTTCTGGAATGTATAAACAAGATTATACGATATACACCCTGTTTTACGTGGCTTCTTTCACTGATAATACTCCTTTTGAGATTCCTGCACATTGTTCTGATTGTCATTTGATCATAGAGAGGACACATTATGACTTTCAAGAGTCCCAAATGCTTTTCAGTAGTAGGATTTTCATCTTCTCCGTGGGAGATATAGGTTCTATTTCCAGCCAATGTACCTCATGTGCAGCCACTACCCATCCATTACTGGAGGGTTATGTGTTACTATGATGCTAAATAAGTTTTAGCAGAACTTCCAGACTAAGACAGACTAGGAAGAAGGGCCTGGTGATCTACTTTTAAAAATCAGCCAATGAAAGCCTTAGGGATCACAATGGTCTGATTCCCTGTTCATCATGGGGATGGCACAGGACCGGGAAGCTATTCATTCCCTTGTGCATGTAGTCACCATGAGTTGGGGGTCAACTCAATGGCAGGTATCAACAACAAGCGTTTTTGACTTTAAGGGCCCATTTCCAAAAATTATTAAAAATCCTATTTTCTAACTGCAAATTAATATAGTCCAAATGAATATATCCCATTTTATTATTATTATTATCGTAAAAGCAATTAAAACATTTCCCTGGGTGCTAAAATAACATGTCCTCCAGAGCTGGTGCGTGCTGTGCCTGATGAATCAGTTTTCCTGCTTTCGTCTCATTATATTCACACAGTGAATAATTTTATTCTTTATTTTTTTCTGATGTTGAATAGGTAATGCGTGCACAAGGTGTCAAATTAAAAATTATAAAAAGCACCTCCCCCTCCTACATCCTCACTCCTGGTCCCTTGGTCTCTCAGCAGAAAAGACCAATGATACTTGTCCTTCAGTGTCCTCCCTGTGAGAGTCTGTGTGTCCATCAGCAGGTCGTAAATGACTATGGGCTCAAATGTCTGCTGTACATGTCTGTTTGTCCACATCTATGTTTGTCTTTAGTACAATTGCCACCTTATAGCAGTGTTTAAGTCAGTAACTGTGTAAACTTATTTAGTCTGCCGATCACTTTGTGATCATTTTCCAAGCAGTGGACCGTGAATCAGGAGGGTGTGTACCAGGCAGGATGGATGGTACTGAAATTTAGCAAATACTAGAAGATTATTTAAATTTGAATTTCAGATAATCAGTGAACATTTTTTTGGAATATGCATGCCCCATGCACTAGTGTATTTTATCTGGCAGCTGTACCTGGGTTCAGAATCTGATCTAAGGCAAAGCTGGGCTAGACTCCCCCTCTTGCTCTGTTCTCTTAGCTCAAGACACAGTTTCTCTAACACAGTCATCCTCAAGTATCTATTTCAGTCAGTAATGAATACACTTCCTAGGATCCCATTCAGTGATGTCTGTTTACTCTCTCAAGTCCTTATTTCATTATTCTCATATTCTCCAGACTCGGATCCTCTCCAGGGTCTGCTGCACTAGAGCTCTGGACCAGGGACCTTGTGACCTGTCACAATCAGAGTCATCCAACAGATGCAGAGAAACTTACTGATCACCCCACAGGACTACTTAGCCAGTTGTCCATAAGGATAAGGAGAGAGAGACAGAGGTGTTGGGGGAGTAGATCCCGGTGTTCCCTCTGTGTAGTAAGAGACCAAACTCCAGAATTCCTTTTATGCTGAAGGCTAGCAGCCTAGGATCAGGAGATGGAGGTCCCAGCCTGAGAGCCCAGAAATTCTAGGACAGGGCTTGGCAGCCTGGAAAGGAGGTCTGTCATCTGATGTGGGCATAGGAAAGGAGGTGGTGGCTCTGAGTACAGCCCCATATGCTGGTGACCACCCTGTCACCATGCTGGCATTCTGGCTTTGATACTTATTAGGAGAAACTTCTTCAGTGAGGGTGAGTGCCAGGACTTCCCAGAAACAGCTCAGTGAGCAGGGCAGGGCACGGCAGGACAGGGCAGGGCAGGTGAGTTATGGTGCAGAAGCTCATACAGAGAAGTAAGGACAGATGTGTCTTAGCCAGGATATAGCACAATTGACTCCTTTGGGGAAGTGTGTTCAGTTAGGTCTTCTTTTCTTTCTCACAGAAATATTTTGGAGAACTGTACATGCTTTCATAAACCTATTGCTACTCTTATAATTTTGAATTCTGTTGCAAATGGTATTTTGCTAAAATCAATGTCCAGTTACCCATTATGGAAACACAATTGATTTGTCTGCCATGAGTCAGAATTGACCTTAGTAAACTTGCATATTGGCTCTAATAGGTTTTTGTGGATTCCTTCAGTATTTAGCCATAAATGATCATGTCATGAAGAATAATTTTCTTGCACTCAGAAAAAATTTTAGACTCATTTTATTGCTGTTTATTTTGAAATAAATCCTCTCTAAAATTACGTATCTTCATTTCACTTTCCTTTTAGAATGACGTTTTTACTTAGTATGAGATTGTAGTTTGTCTTTTTCTTTTTTTTCACTTTAAAGATATCTTTCTATTGTGTTCTGACTTCCGTCATTTTAGTAGACGTGTTTTTACTATGTGGAAGTACATGTGTTCATTGTCCCCCTCAGGCTGCCTTTAAATTTTTCTCTCCATCTTGTTGTTTATCCTCATTTTGTCAATGCCATGCCTCAAAGTGTTTTTCTTTGAATTTATCTCCCTTCAGTTTTACTTATATTATTCACTAAATCTAGGCCTCAGAGAGTAGGATAATTCCTTCTTGTCCATCCCCATGTTCTCACATAGCTCACGGCACCATGGAGCCTCTAGCCTACACGTATGTTGTGGTTTAAGCAAGGGCACTCTGGGCTATGAACGACCATGAACAGTAATGGAATGAGAGGGTCCAAGGCGGTACTCTTTTCTCTCCTGAAATGAGTCCCTTTTTCTTTTTTTGGAGTTCCTGGGTTGTGCAGATTGTTAAGTATTTGACTACTAACCAAAAGTTTTGTGGTTACATCTAACCCAGAGGTCCCTTAGAAAAAAGGCCTAGTGATCTGCTTCTGAAAGATCATGGCCTTGAAAACCTATGAAGTGTAGTTCTATTCTGTATACATGGGGTTATTATGAGTTGGAATTAGCTTGAAAGGCAACTGGGTTAAAAATGATTCATCCAAATGTATAAACTAAGTCTCCTTTTGATTATTTGGTTTTACCATATAATAGGGAGTCCCTGGATGGTATAAACTGTTAATGAACTCAGTTGCTAACCAAAAGGTTGAAGGTTTGAGCCCACCAAGAAGCTTGTGGGAAGACCTGGTGATCTACTTCTGGAAAAAGTCCAACCAATGAAGACCTTATGGAGTACAGCTCTACTCTGACACATATGGAGTTGCCATAAATCAGAATCATCTCAGTGACAACTATTTGTTTTTTTAAGGAAGAATCTAGGTGGGAGTGAGCATTCTGCCACTGAGACAGGAAGGTCAAGGCCTTTGTGCCCCTGCACAGGAAGGTCTTGTGGTCTGTGTAGGGCCTTTGACCACAGACCACAATTATGACAGGTGATCAAAGAAAGAAGTTCCCCAAATTGGGGAGAAAGTGTCCTCTGAGCCCTTCCCACAGCATACACTTGTCACCTTGATCCAGTGCTCCACCACTCTGGCCTTGTCCAGGGACCTTCATGCTCCAGGCCTCCAGGCAGGTGCTGATGACACAGTAGACCGTACTGTTGAACTGAGTGATGGTGGTGAGGACAGAGGGTGCAAGATTCTCTTTGCCCTTCTTGTTCTGCTGGGACCAGATGGAGCCCAGGCAGTGACAGGCACTACCTTTGTGAACAGCTCTTGAGGAGCAGTGGGATTATTGCCCAGCCCAACCCTCCCTAGCTCAGAACCCACAGCTCCCCATAGTTCTGGGCCAGTGGTCTGAACTGGAGCTCAGAAAGCTGAGGATATGGCTTAGGACTTGTGGTTTGTTTGGGATTTGTTCCCTGCCCAATGAGAGCACCCAGCACGAGTGATCCAGGGCCCATTTCTAGCAGGTAAGAGAGAACAGTATTGTCACCCAGCCCATCCTCACTAACCAAGCACCAGAAGATGGCTCTTGCCTGAACAAACCCAGGCAGAACCTTGGGCCTATCCTGATAATCACTTTTGGTTAATCTCCCCATTCAGACACCTGTTCCCCGTGGATACTACAACTAGAGGCTTTATTCAGAAGTTTTCCATAGAGTCTTGTACATGTTGTTGTTGTTGTTAGGTGCTGTTGAATCGGTTCTGACCCATAGCGACCTTATGGGCAACAGAACTAAAAACTGCCCTATCCTGTGCCATCCTCACAATCATTGCTATGTTTGAGCCACTGTGTCAATCCATCTAATTGAGGGTTTTCCTCTTTTTTGCTGACATTCTAACTTAACAAGCATGATGTCCGTCTCCAGGGACTGGTCCCTCCTGATAACATGCCCAAAGTACATGAAATGAAGTCTCACCATCCTCACTTCCAAGAAGCACTCTGTACTTCTTCCAAGACAGGCTTGTGTGTTTTTCTGGCAGTCCATGGTATATTCAACATTCTTCATCAACAACATAATTCAAAGGCATCAATACTTCTTTGGTTTTCTTTAATCATTGTCCAGCTTTCACATGCATACGAGGTGATTGAAAATATCATGTCTTGGGTCAGGCGTACCTCAGTCCTTAAAGTGATATCTTTGCTTTTCAACACTTTAAGGAGGTAAAGTGCAATGCAGCATTTGATTTCTTGACTGCTGCTTCTATGGGCGTTGATTGTGGAGCGAAGTAAAATGAAATCCTTGACAACTTCAATATTTTCTCCATTTATCATAACGTTGTTTATTGGTCCAGTTGTGAGGATTTTTGTTTTCTTTATGTTGAGGTGTAATCCATACTGAAGGCTGTAGTGTTTGATCTTCATCAGTGAGTGCTTCAAATCCTCTTCACTTTCAGCAAGCAAGGTTGTTATCTGCATACCACAAGTTGTTAACAAGTCTTCCTCTAATCCTGATGCCTTGTTCTTTTTCGTACGGTCCAGCTTCTCTGATTATTTGATCAGCATATATTGAATAAGTGAAAGGATACAACCCAGACACACACCTTTCCTGATTTTAAACCACACAGTATCCCCTTGTTCTGGTCGAATAACTGCCTCTTGGCCTATGTACAGGTTCCTCATGAGCATAATGAAATGTTCTGTACTTCTCATTCTTCTCAATGTTATCCATAATTTGTTACGATCCACACAGTTGAATGCCTTTGCATAGTCGGTAAAACGCAAGCAAACGTCTTTATGGTATTCTCTGCTTTCAGTCAGGATCTGATATCCGCAATGATATACCTTGTTCCATGTCCTCTTCTGAATCTGGCTTAAATTTCTGGTAGTTCCCTATCGATGTACTACTACAGCAGCAGCTTTTGAATGATCTTCAGCAAAATTTTTATGGGATATTAATGATACTGTTTGATAATTTCTGCATTCTGTTGGATCACCTGTCTTTGGGATGGCACAAATATGGATCTCTTCTAGTGAGTTGGCCAGGTAGTTGTCTTCCAAATTTCTTGGCATACACGAGTGAGCACCTCCAGCTCTGAACCGTTTATTGAAACATCTCAATTGATATTGTGTCAATTCCTAGGACCTTGTTTTTTGCCAACGCCTTCAGTGAAGCTTGAACGTCTTCCTTCAGTACCATCAGTTCTTAATCATATGCTGCTTCCTGAAATGGTTGAATGATGACCATTCTTTTTGGTACAGTGATGCTGTGTATCCTTCCATCTGCTTTTGATGCTTCCTGGGTTGTTCAGCATTTTGCCTATAGAATCCTTCACTTTTGCAACTAAAGACTTGAATTTTTTCTTCAGTTCTTTCAGCTTGAGAAATGCCAAGCATGTTCTTCCCTTTCGGTTCTCTAAATCCAGGACTTTGCACATGTCGTTATAATATTTTGATTTGTCTTCTGGAGTCGCCTTTTGAAATCTTCTATTCAACTCTTTTGCTTCAACATTTCTTCCTTTTACTCTAGCTATTCTTCCTTCAAGGGTAAGTTACAAAGTCTCTTCTGACATCAGTTTTGGTCTTTTGTTTCTGTCCTTTCTTTTTAGTTACCTTTTACTTTCTTCATGTATGATGTTCTTAACATCATCCCACTACTCCTCTGGTCTTCGGTCATTAGTGTTCAATGTGTCAAATCTATTCTTGAGATGGTCTCTAAGATGAGGTGGGATATATCCAAGGTCGTGCTCTGGATCGTCTGGACTCATTTTCATTTTCTTCAGCTTCAACTTAAACTTGCATATGAGCAATTGATGGCATCTTCCACCGTCGGACCCTAGCCTTTTTCTGACTGATGGTATTGAGCTTCTCCATTGTCTCTTTCCTCATATGTAGTTGATTTGATTCCTGTGTATTCCTTCTGGGAGGTCCACGTGTATAGTAACCATTTTTGTTGTTGGAAAGAGGTATTTGCAATGAAGAAGTGGCTAGTTTTGTAAAATTCTATCATGTGATCTCCAGTGTGGTTTCTATCACCAAGGCCATATTTTTCAAGTTCCAATCCTTCTTGTCTCAAACTTTGATATTCCAATCACCAGCAATTATCAATGCATGTTTAATCAATCTGAGACTGCAGAAGTTGGTAAAAATCCTCAATGTCTTCATCTTTGGCTTTAGTGGTTGCTGTGTAAATTTGAATAATAGTGGTATTAAGTGGTCTTCCTTGTAGGTGTATGGATATTATCCTATCACTGACAGCGTTGTGCTTCAGGAAAGATCTTGAAATAGTCTTTTTGATGATGAAAGTGATGCCATTCCTCTTAAATTTGTCATTCCTGGCATCGTAGACCATATGATTGGCTAATTCAAAATGGCCAATACTAGTCCATTTCAGCTCACTAATGGCTAGGATATCAATCTTTATACATTCCGTTTCATTTTTGACAACTTCCAATTTTCCTAGATTTATACATTACACTTTCTCATTATTAATGGACGTTTTCAGCTGTTTCTTCTCATTTTTGAGTCATGTCACATTAGAAAATGAAGGTCCTGAAAGCATTACTCCATCCACACCATTAAGGTCGAATATATATGAGGATGCAGCTCTTCCTCAGTTGTATTTTTTTTAATAAATTTTTTAAAATCGTACTTTAGATAAAGGTTCACAGAACAAATAGTTTCTCATTAAACAGTTAGTACACATACTGTTTTATGACATTGGTTAACAACCCCACAACATGTCAACACTCTCTCTTCACGACCTTGGGTTCCCCATTACCAGCTTTCCTGTCCCCTCCTGCCTTCTAGTCCTTGTCTCTGGGCTGTTATGCCTCATTAGTCTGGTTATGTTTTATGGGGCCGTCTAATCTTTGGCTGAAATGTGAACCTCAGGAGTGACTTCATTACTGAGCTAAAAAGGTGTCCAGGGCCATTCTTTCGGGGTTTCTCCAGTCTCTGTCAGGCCAGTAAGTCTGGTCTTTTTTTCTGAGTTAAAATTTTGTTCTACATTTTTTTCCAGCTCTGTCCGGGATCCTCTGCTGTGATCCCTGTCAGAGCAGTCAGTAGTGGTAGCTGGACACCATCTACTTGTACTTGACTCAGTCTGGTGGAGGCCATGGTAGTTGTGGTCCATTAGTCCTTTGGACTAGTCTTTCCCTTGTACCTTGTTTTCCCATGTTCTCGAAGTGGTGAGACCAGTGAAGTATATTAGATGGTGCTCACATGCTTTTAAGACTCCAGACGCTACTCACCAAGGTAGA
The DNA here is from genome assembly GCF_000243295.1 of Trichechus manatus latirostris. NCBI lineage: Eukaryota > Metazoa > Chordata > Mammalia > Sirenia > Trichechidae > Trichechus > Trichechus manatus. Next base: position 183,393 of record NW_004444093.1, read on the forward strand.
ATGTAGAACATTTTCTTTATAAGTTATGTTATGTCAATTGAGCTAGGTGTTCCCTGAGACCATGGACCCCACAGCCCTCAGCCCAGCAATTCAGTCCCTCAGGAAGTTTGGATGTGTTTATGGAACCTCCATGACCTTGCTTTGTACAAGTTGTGCCGGTTTCCCCAGTATTGTGTGCTGTCTTACGCTTCACCAAAGTTACCAGTTACCTATTGTCTATTTAGTATTTCTCTGTCCCACCCCTCCTATTCCTAGTATCCATCAAAGATTCTTTTTGTGTATACCATTTCATGAGTTTTTACAGTAGTGGTCTCATACAATATTTCTCCTTTTGTGATTGACTTATTTCACTCAGCATAATGTCTTCCAGTTTCAACCGTGTTACAAGATGCTTCACAGATTCCTCATTGTTCTTTCTGATTGCATAATACTCCATTGTGTGTAGGTACCACAGTTTGTTTATCCATTCATCTGTTGATGGGCATCTAGGTTCTTTCCATCTTTTTACTATTGTGAACAATGCTGCAATGAACATGGGTGTGCATATGTCTATTCGTGAGATGACTCTTATTTCTGTAAGATATATTCCTAAGAGTGGGATCTGGATCGTATGGTATTTGTATTTCTAGCTTTCTAGGGAAGTGCCATACCGTTTTCGAAAATGGTTGTATCATTTTGCATTCCCACCAGCAGTGATAAGAGTTCGGATCTCCCTGCAGACTCTCCAACATTTGTTAGTTTCTGTTTTTTTTGATTCATGCTAGTAATTCCGGGGTGAGATGTAATCTCATTGTGGTTTTGATTTGCATTTCTCTAATGGCTAGTGAACGCAAGCATTCCCTTATGTGTCTGTTGGCCAAGTGAATGTCTTCTTTTGTGAAATGTCTGTTCATTTCCTTTGCCCATTTTTTAATAGGATTATTTGTCTTTTTGTTGTAGAGGTGTTGGATTTTCTTGTAGATTTTAGAGATCAGATCTTTGTCTGACTTGTAATGTCCACAAATTATTTCCCAGTCTGTAGGTTCTCTTTTTACTCTTTTGGTGAAGTCTTTTGATGAGCATCAGTGTTTAATTTTTAGAACATCTCAGTTATCTAGCTTATCTTCTGGAGTTTGTGTGTTGTTGGTTATGGTTTGTATCCTGTTAATGCAATGCATTAGGGCCTCTAGCATTGATCCTATTTTTTCTTCTATGAACTTTATAGTTTTTGGCTTTATATTTAGGTCTTTGATCCATTTTGAATTAGTTTTTTTATATGGTGTGGGGTATGGGTGCTGTTTCATTTTTTTGCAGATGGACATCCAGTTTTGCCAGCACATTTTATTAAAAAGACTGTTCCCCATTTGATGGACTTCGGGCCCTTGTCGAAGATCAGGTGAACGTAGGTGGATGGATTTACAACTGGGTTCTCAATTCTGTTCCATTGGTCAATATATCTGTCATTGTACCAGTACCAGGCTGTTTTGACCACCGTAGCTGTATAGTTGGTTCTGAGGTCAGATACTGAGCCCTCCTACTTTATTCTTCTTCTTCAATAGTGCTTTACTTATCTGGGGCTTCTTCCCTTTCCATGTAAAGTTAGGGACTAGTTTTTCCATTTCTTTAAAGAATATCATTGGTATTTGGATTGGGATTGCATTGTATTTGTAAACTGCTTTGGGTAGAATTGTCATTTTCACAATGTTGAGTCTACCAATCCATGAGCATATACTTTTTTCCATTTATTTTGATCTCTTTTGGTTTCTTACAGTAGTGTTTTCTAGTTTTCTTTGTATAGGTCTTTTACATCCCTGGTTAGATTTATTCCTAAGTATTTTATTTTTTTAGGAGCTATTATAAATAGTATTATTTTCCTGATTTCCTTTTCGTCTTTCTCTTTATTGGTGTATAGGAATCCAAGTGATTTTTGTAGGTTTATCTTGTATCCTGCTACTCTGCTGAATCTTTCTATTAGTTCCAGTAGATTTATTGTGGAGT
>NW_004444093.1:185986-228408 GCF_000243295.1 Trichechus manatus latirostris
GTAGAATTCTCCAGTGAAGCCATCTGGGCCAGGGCTTTTTTTGGTTGGGAGTTTTTTTTATTATCTTTTCAATCTCTTCTCTTGTTATGGGTCTGTTCAGATTTTCAACGTCACTTTGTTGTAGTTTGGGTAGGCTGTGTGTTTCTAGAAATTTATCCATTTCCTCAAGGATTTCAAATTTCTTGCAGTATAGTTTTTCATAATACTCTGTTATGATCCTTTTTATTTCAGCTGGGTCTGTTGTAATGTCCCCAATTTCATTTCTTATTTAGGTTCTTTACATCCTCTCTTGTTTTTTCTTTTGTCAGTTTGGCCAGTGGTTTGTTGATTTTTTTGATTCTTTCAAAGAACAACTTTTGGTTTTGTTGATTCTTTCTATTGTTTTTCTATTCTCTATTTCATTTATCTCTGCTCTGATCTCTATTATTCCTTTCTTCTGGTGGCTGTGGGCTTTTTTTTTTTTTTTTTTTGGCTGTTCTCTTTCTATTTGTTTGAGTTGTATAGTTAATGTTTTGATTTTGTCCCTTTCTTCTTTTTTTATGTATGTTTCTATTGCTAAAAAGTGTCCTCTGAAGACTGCCTTTGCTGTGCACCAAAGGTTTTGGTATATGTGTTTCCATTCTCAATTGATTCTAGGAATTTTTTTTACTCCATCTCTGATTTCTTCTAATACCCTGTGGTTTGTAGGCAGGGTGTTGTTCAGTTTCCATGTAATTAATTTTTTTCCTTACTCTTCCTGTAGTTAATTTATACCTTGATGGCCTTGTGGTCAGAGAAGTTACTTCGTATTATCTCAATGTTTTGGATGTTGTTGACAGTTGCTCTGTGCCCTAAGATGTGGTCTATTCTGGAGAAGGTTCCACATGCGTTGGAAAAGAATGTATACTTTGCAACTGTTGGGTGGAGTGTTCTATATATGTTTATGAGGTCAAGTTGGTTGATTGTGCCTTTAGTTCTTCAGTGTCTTTGTTGAGTTTCTTTCTAGATGTTCTGTCCTTTACCAAAAGTGGTGCTTTGAAGTCTCCTACTATTGCTGTGAAACTTTCATTTTCTCTTTTTTATGCTGTTAAATTTATTTTATGTATTTTGGAGCCCTGTCATTGGGTGCATAATTCTGTCCTAGTCATCTAGTGCTGCTCTAACAGAAATACCATGACTGGATGGCTTTAACAAGAGAAGTTTATTCTCTCACAGTACAGTAGGCTACAAGTCCAAATTCAGGGCCTCAGCTCCAGGGGAACACTTTCTCCACTGGCTCTGGCAGAAGGTCCATGTCATCAATCTTCCCTTGGTCTGGGAGTTTCTCTGCACAGGAACCTCAGGTCCAAAGGATGTGCTGTTCTCCTGGCACTGCTTTCTTGGTAGTTTGAGGTTCCCATGTGTCTCTGCTCGCTTCTCTCTTTTATATCTCAAAAGAGATTGGATTAAGAGACTATCCAATCTTGACCTCATCAGTATAACCTCATCATAGTGATAGGGTTTACAGCACATAAGGAAATCACATATAACCTCATCATAGTTATAAAGTTTACAACATACAAGGAAATCACATGAGATTACACAATCATACAATACTGGGAGTCGTGACCAGCCAAGTTGATAGACACATTTTTTGGGGGACATAATTCAATCCACGACACTGAGAGTGGTGTGTTGAAGTTTCCTACTATTACTGTGAAACCGTCAACTTCTCTTTTTGGTGCTGTTAGAGTTTATTTTATGTATTTTGGAACCCTGTCATTGGGTGCATAGATGTTTATTATGGTGCTGTCTTCATGAAGGATCATCCTCTTAATCACTGTATAGTGTCCTTCTTTGTCTTTCATGGTGGATTTTGTTTTAAAGACTATTGTATCTGAGATTAGTATTGCCACTCCTGCCCTTTTTTGGTAGCTGTTTACTTGATATATTTTTATCCATTCTTCGATTTTTAGTAAGTTTACATCTTTGTTTCTAAGGTGGGCCCATATTGATGGATCCTGTTTTTTTATCCATTCCATCATTCTTCATCTCTTTATGGGTGCATTTAGGCCATTTACATTCAGTGTAATTATTGATAGTTGTGAGTTTATTGATGTCATTTTGTAGTGCTTTTTTTCTGTGGTGCTGACATTGTCTTTATTCTTCTTACTCTCTTGTGCTGAATTCCTTTTGTTTGTGGATTTTTTTCATTTCTTTTGTTTTTGTAGGTTTTGTTTTTACAGAGACTTGATGTTTTTCTTCTTTGTTTTGATGAGTAGGTTTGTTAACTTTTTTATGGTTATCTTGAAATTTATCATCATCTTCCTAAGTTTGAACCAGTCCATTATTACTTGCTATCGTCTTGCCTTCCTCTCCATTAGAAGGTTCTATACCTACACCATTTATTCCCTCTTTTATTGTTCTGAAGTTGTTGCCACTTATAGATTAAACTTTCTGGTTCTCTGTTGTAATTCTTTTGGTTTTGGATAGTCCTTGAGAGTTTATTTCCTAGGTTGGTATCTGGCTGATATGATCTTGCATCCTAGATTCAGCCTGTGGTCTGATGTTGTTTATTTTTTGACTGAAGCACTCCCTTTAATAACTCTTGTAAGTTTGGTTTAGTTTTTATATAGTCCCTTAATTTCTGTTTATCTGGAAATGTCTTAATATCACTATCATATTCGAATGAGAATTTTGCAGGATATAGTATTCTTGGCTGGTAATTTTTTTCTTTCAAGGTTTTATACATGTCATCCCATTGCCTTCTTGCCTGCGTCGTTTCTACCAAAAATCTGAGCTTAGACTTATTGTTTCTCCCGTGTATGTAATGTTTCATTTTTCTTAAGCTGCTGTCAGGATTCTTTTTCTTTGGTTTAATGAGTGTGATTATGATATGCTTGTTGATTTTCTTTTGGAGTCTATCCTATACAGGATTTGTTGAGCTTCTTGGATGCTCAACTTTTCATCTTGCAAGATACTTGGGAAGTTTTCTGTCAGAAGTTCTTCAGTGATTCTCTGTGTGTTTTCTCCCCCTGTTCTGGAACTCAAATCATGTGCAAATTTTCACTTTCGATTCTACCCCACATAATTCTCAATGTTTCTTCATTTTTCTTTGTTCTTTTTTTCTGCTTTTTCATCAGAGTTGTACCCAGAGGTTTGTCTTCAATTTTGCTGATACTGTCTTCCATTGTTTCAAACTTGCTCCTCAGTCCTTTTATGACACTGTCCACTTCTGAAATTTTGTTGTTTTTCTTTGGATTTCTAATTGCTATTTTTGTATGATTTCTAGCTCTGAATTTATTTTGGCATTTTGTTCTGGTATTCTTTTCCAGAATTATTCCAGTTTTTTGTTTATATTTTCCATGAATTTATCAACCTTTTCCATGAATTTGTCTATTTTTTTCCTCATTTTTGTCTGCTTTTTGCTTCAACTCTTGGATAGCTCTGAATAGTTGAGATTTGAATTCTTTATTGGGTAGTTCTAGTGTCTTTTCTTTTACTGGAAAGTCATCTAGTGTTTTATTTTGGGCATCTTCTGGGACCCTCTTGTACTTTTAAAAATATATTTTGATATTGTCTGCTGTCTTCTGGGCATTTAGTAGTTATTTTTCTCATTTACTGATTGTAGATTTCTTTTGTCCTACTTTTTGTTTTATGTGGTTATGTCTGAGCAGATGGGCTACACATTCTTTGTTGTTTGCTCATCTGTGGACAAGATACTTTTCACCTCCTTGTCCAAGGACCAGGGTCAGTCACTCAGCTATAGTGCGGCATGTCAGGTCCACTGAATGGAAGTTGCTGGGATGGGTTGTTTGTGGCAATAATAGGGCTGACAGGGTGGGCTGAGAATCAGTGCAAGGCAAGTTCTTGTAGGTCGTGTCTGTGCTGCTCAGGGGTATTGTGTTTACTGCATGGTGCAGATAGGCAGGAAAGAGGGGGGAGATTGGGATGTGTGGAGCTAAGATGGGTATGGGAAAGAGAAGAGAGAGGAGACAGAAACAGGAACCAAAACCAAACAAACAAAAAAGAGTGCTAGGGGAGCTTGACATTGGAGTGGAGAGATGAGAGACTGAGAAATGGGGAAAAACAAAAAGAGAAACAGGGTAAAAGAAAAAAATAAAAATTAGTAAAAAAAGAAAAAGAAAAGCAAAGCCCCCAGGGATCCCACTGGTGCAGCTGCAAAGATTGGAGAAGTGTCTACCAGCCTGCAAAATACATCCTGGCTAGAAGGGGTACAGGTGTCACAGCACCAGATATTCAGGAGATAGGAAGATAAGGTAAGCATAGAGAGACTAAAAACTGAGACATGAAGAAAGATAAAAAGGGCAAAAGAGAGAAAAGAAACAAACAAAAAATATGGAGAGGAAGTCAAGGTGATAAAAAGAAATAAAAGACTAGTTTAAACTTAGAAAAATAAGGGTAAATATTAAGGTAACTACAAAGGAAACTAACAATCCTACACATCAAAATAAAAAATAAGAAAAATATAAAGACTCAGCAAACACAAAATCAACAATAATGAAAAAGATGAAAAAATGCATTAAGAAAAACTCAACAGCACACAAAAAAAAAGACATCAAAACGACGGCACTAAACTCATACCTATCAATAATTACGCTGTATGTAAATGTACTAAATGCACCAATAAAGAGACAGAGAGTGGCAGAACGGATTAAAAAATACTATTCATCTGTATATTGCCTACAAGAGACATACCTTAGACTTAAAGACCCAAGCAAACCAAAACTCAAAAGATGGAAAAAAAAATCAAGCAAATAACACTCAAAAAAGAGCAAGAGAGGCAATATTAATCTCTGACAATATAGATTTTAAATTAAAATCCACAGCAAAGGATAAGGAAGGACACTATATGATGATTAAAGTGTCAACACAACAGGAGGACAGAACTATAATAAATATTTATGCACCCAATGACAGGGCTCCAAAATACATAAAACAAACTCTAATAGCATTGAAAAGAGAAATAGACAGCTCCACAATAACAGTAGGGGACTTCAACACATCACTTTCGGTGAAGGACTGAACATCCAAAAAGAAGCTCAACAAAGATATGGAAGATCTAAATGCTACAATCAACCAACCTGATCTCATGGACATATACTGAACACTCCACCTACAGCATCCTAGTCTATTTTCTTTTCCAATGCACATGGAACATTCTCCAGAATAAACCACATATTAGGCCATAAAGCAAGCCTTAACAGAATCCAAAGCATCAAAATATTAAAAAGCATATTTTCTGATGATAAAGCCATAAAATTAGAAATTAGTAACAGATAAAGCAAGGAAAAAAGTCAAACACATGGAAACTGAAAAACACCTTGCTCAAAAACTACTGTTATAGAAGAAATTAAGGATGGAATAAAGAAATTCACAAAATCAAATGAGAAGCAGAACACATCCTACCTTAACCTTTGGAACATAGCAAAAGTGCACAAAGGTAAGTTTATAGCAATAAATGTACACATCAGAAAAGAAGAAAGGACCAAAATAAAAACATTAACCCTACAACTCGAAGAAGTAGAAAGAGAGTAGCAAAAGAAGCCCTCGGGAGCCAGAAGAAAGGAAATAAAAAAGTTAGAGCAGAATTAAATGAAATAGAGAATAGAAAAACCATTGAAAGAATTAACAAGATCAAATGCTTGTTCTCTGAGAAGATCAGGAAAATTGATAAACCACTGGCTGAACTGACAAAAGAAAAACAGGAGAGGAAGCACATAATCTGTAAAAGAAATGAGATTGGTGATATCACAACAGACCCAACTGAAATTAAAAGAATCATAACAGAAAAATTATACTCTAACAAATTTGAAAATCTACAAGAAATGAACAAATTTCTAGAAACTCACTATCTACCTAAACTAACACAAATGGAGACAGAACAACCAAATAAACATATAACAAAAGAAGAGATTGAAAAGGTAATTAAAAATCTCCCAACAAAAAAAGCCCTGGCCTGGATAGTTTCACTGGAGAATTCTACCAAACTTTCAGAGAAGAGTTAACACCAATACTACTAAGGTATTTCCAAGCGTAGACAAAGATGGAATACTTCCAAACTCATTCTATGAAGCCAGAATAACCCTGATAACAAAACCAGGTAAACGCCATAAAAAAAGAAAATTACAGACCAATATCGCTCTTGAACATTGACGAAAATATCCGCAACAAAATTCTAGCCAATAGAATTCAGCAACATATCAAAAAAAATAATTCACCATGATCAAGTGGAATTTATACCAGGTATACAGGGATGGTTCAACATTAGAAAAACAATCAATGCAATCCATCTCATTAATAAAGCAAAAGACAAGAACTGCATGATCTTATCAACTGATGCAGAAAAGGCATTTGACAAAGTCCAACACTCATTCATGATAAGAACTCTCAACAAAATAGGAATAGAAGGGAAATTCCTCAATATAATTAAGGGCATTTATACAAAGCCAACAGCCAACATCATCCTAAACGGAGAGAGTCTGAAAGCATTCCCCTTGAGAACGGGAACCAGACAAGAATGGCCTTTATCACCACTCTTATTCAACATTATGCTGGAGGACCTAACTAGAGCAATTAGGCTAGAAAAAGAAATAAAGCACATCCAAATTGGTAGGGAAGAATTAAAAGTATCTCTGTTTGCAGATGATATGATCTTATACCCAGAAAACCCCAAAGAATCCACAAGAAAGCTACTGGAACTAATAGAAGATTTCAGCAAAGTATCAGGATATAAGATAAACATACAAAAATCAGTTGGATTCCCCTACACTAACAAAGAGAACTTTGAAGAGGAAATCACCAAATCAATACCATTTACAATAGCCACCAAGAAGATAAAGTACTTAGGAATAAATCTAACCAGAGACGTAAAAGACCTATACAATGAAAACTACAAGACATTACTCAAAAAAGACCTGCATAAGTGGAAAAACATACCTTGCTCATGGATAGGAAGACTCAATATTGTGAAAATGTCAGTTCTACCCGAATTGATCTACACATACAATGCAATCCCAATCCAAATTCCAATGTCATTTTTGAATAAAACAAATCACCAAAGTAATATGAAAATGGAAAAGTCCCCAGATAAGTAAAGCAATACTTAAGAAGAACAAAGTGACAGGCTTTGCACTACCTGATTTTAGAACCTATTATACTACTGCAGTAGTTAAAACAGCCTGGTACTGATACAACAACAGATACATAGATCAGTGAAACAGAACGGAGAATCCGGACATAAATTCATCCACCCATGAGCAGCTGATATTTGACAAAGACCCAAAGTCTGTTAATTGGGGAAAAGACAGTCTCTTTAACAAATGGTGCTGGCATAACTGGATATCCATATGCAAAAAACTGAAACAAGACCCATACCTCACACCATGCACAAAAAATAACTCAAAATGGATCAAAGACCTAAATATAAAATTTAAAATGATAAAGACCATGGAATAAAAAATAGGTACAATGCTAGGAGCCCTAATACATGGCATAAACAGAATAGAAACCATAAGTAACAAGGCACACACACCAGAAGAGAAACTAGATAACTAGGACCTCCTAAAAATCAAGCACTTATGCTCATCAAAAGACTTCATGAAAAGAGTAAAAAGACAACCTACAGCCTGAGAAAAAAATTTAGCTATGGCAAATCCAATCAGCGTCTAGTCTCTAAAATCCACAAGATACTGCAAAACCTCAACAAAAATACAAACAACCCACTTAAAAAATGGGCAAAGGATATGAACAAGCACTTCCCCAAAGAAGACATTCAGGTGGCTAACAAACACATGAAGAAGTGCTCGTGATCATTAGTCATTAGAGAAATGCAAGTCAAAACTACAATGAGATACGATCTCACTCCAACAAGGCTATCATTAATCCAAAAAAACCACACAAAATAATAAAGGTTGGAGAGGTTGTGGAGAGACTGGAACACTTATATACTGTTGATGGGAATGTAAAATGGTAAAACTACTTTGGAAATCGATTTGGCACTTCCTTAAAAAGCTAAAATAGAAGTACCATACAATCCAGCAATCCCACTCCCTGGAATATATCCTAGAGAAATAAGAGCGGTCACACAAGTAGACATAAGTACACTTATGTTCATTGCAGCACTCTTCACGATAGTGAAAAGATGGAAACAACCCAGGTGTCCATCGACAGACAGATAAACAAATTACGGTATATTCACACAATGGAATACTATGCAACAATAAAGAATAACGATGAAGCCAAGAAACATCTTATAACATGGAGGAATCTGTAAGGCTTTATGCTGAGTGAATTTAGTCAGTCACAAAAGGACAAGTATGGTATAAGACCGCTAGTATAAGAACTCAAGAAAAGGTTTAAACACAGAAGAAAACATTCTTTGATGATTAAGAGGGTAGGGAGGGAGAGAGAGGTTATTCATTAACTAGATAGCAGACAAGAATTATCTTAGGTGAAGGGAAGGACAGCACACACTACTGGGGAAGCCAGCACAACTGGACTAAACCAAAGTTAAGAAGTTTCCTGAATATAACCAAATACTTTGAAGGACAGAGTAGCTGGGCAGGGGTCTGGGCACCAAGATTTCAGGGGACATCTAGGTCAACTGGCATAACAAAGTTTATTAAGAAAATGTTCTGCATGCTACTTTGGTGAGTGGCATCTGGGGTCTTAAAAGCTAGCTAGTGGCCATCTAAGATGCATCAATATGTCCCGATCCATCTGGACTAAAGGAGAATGAAGGACACCAAAGTCACAAGGAAAGTATTAGCCCAAGAAACAAAAAGAGCCACATAAACCAGAGACTGAATCAGCCTGAGATCAGAAGAACTAGATAGTGCCCGGCTACCACCAATGACCACCTTGACAGGGACCCCAGCAGAGAGTCCCTGATGGAGCATGAGAAAAGTAGGGTGCAGAACTCAAATTTTAGTAAAAAGCCCAGACTTAATGGTCTGACTGAGACTGGAGGATCTCCAGAAAACATCGCCCCCAGACTCTCTGTCAACCCAGAACTAAAACCATTCCTGAGGCCAACTCTTCAGACAAAGATGAGACTGGAGTATGGGGCATAAAATGATACTCGTGAAGAGTGTACTTCTTAGCTCAAGTAGATACATGAGACTAAATGGGAAGCTCCTGTCCGGAGGTGAGATGAGAAGGCAGAGAGAGTCAGGAGCTGGTTGAATGGTCATGGGAGTTCAGGGGTGGAAAGGAGGAGTGTGCTGTCACAGTATAGGGAGAACAATTAGGGTCACATAAAAATGTATGGATAAATTTTTGTAGAGAGGTGAACTTGAATTGTAAACTTTCACTTAAAGTACAACAATAAAAAAGAAGAAAACAAACAAAAACAAAACAAAAAGGAAATGCGCTGAAGGATCCCACCGTGCGGCTGCGCAGACTGAGGAAGTAGCTCCCAAGCCTCACAGTACAGCCCTGCTAGAAGGGGCTCTCAAGCAGAGAAAAGAAAAAGAAAACAAACAAACAAATCAAAAAGAGAACAAATCAAAACAAACAAAGAAACAAAAGCCCTGGGGATCCCACCAGCATCGTGGAGTGGGCCGGGAAGCAGTTCCACAGTTGAGTGTCATTTCACAGCCTTTCAGGAAGAAGCAAAGATGGCACACAGAGCCAGGTATCGGAGAGAAAGGAGGGGTAGGTGGTGAGAGGTATGGAAGAAACCAAAAGAAGTGGAAAAAAGCAACTCCAGCAACAAAGAAATGACACTCTGGGAGCTGGCCAGTATGGGTGGGTGGAATCCAAGCCACATAGGGCTGAAGCCTATGCCTCCCGGCCAAGAGACTGTGGCTGCAGGAAGCAGAGGAGGCTGAGTGGGGGTAATGAATTGTGGAAGATAGGAAAACGTATACCGCTGGTTACCAGTTGTTCTGTCTCCTGCTGGGAGCTCCGTGAAGCTGCTTTCTCTTACTCTGTTCTCCAGTCTCTGACGGGAGTCCAAGATGGTGAATCCATGCTGCGTTAGCTGATTGGAGACCTCTGCACGTATTTCTCCTCCCTCTCTGTTCTGTGTCAGTTTCTTATTCCATTCAGTGCTTGGCTAAGTTTTTTATCTCTTCATTTGATGCTTAGGGTTTCACGACTGACGTTTGTCTCTGTTTGAGTTAGTTTTTCAGGTCTTTGCTGTGGAGAGACGGCATGGTGCTTCTGTCTAAAGTGCCATGTTGCCCTCAGTTGTATTTTGCGTGTCTTCCAATCTAGGGGCTCATCTTCCAGCACTATATCAGACAACGTTTCACTGCTATTCATAAGGTTTCCACTAGCCAATTTTTTTTTAGAAATAAACTGCCTCATGTTTCCTAGTCTATCTTAGTCTGGAAGCTTTGCTGAAACCTATCTACCATGGGTGACCTTTCTGGAATAACCCCCAGTGTCACAGCCACATGCAAGCCACCACAGTAGGACAAACTGACAGATGAGTGGTGGAGAGTCTTGTGCATGCTAGGTGCCTAATTAGTGCTGAGGCTAGTGAAGACTCCTGGACAGAGGCACGGTTACCTGTGAACTGACCGTCCCAGTGAGGACTCATCTACCACCCTACAGGCCAGGACTCTGCCATGTTATGTACTTGTTCTGTCTCATTCAATCTTCACAGTCACTCCTTGTGAAAGGTAGGGTTCATGTCTATTATTTCTTGCCCATATGTGGACAGTGAGGCCTTGGGTTTTAAGAAACTTGCCAGGGTCACCTGGTGGTAAGTGGTGGAGCTGGGATTTGGACCAAGGTCATTGGACTCCAGATCAGGGAAGGACTTGCCTGGGGCAGCAGATGCCAGAACAAAGGTTCACAGCAGGCCCACCCTGCTGATCCCAGATGCTCATGCTGGAATGAGGTGAGTAGGTTCCCCCTGAGGAGGAGTCCTCGTTCTGCCCTTGGACAGGTAGTGGACAGTGATAAGGGTAGTGAATAAGGAGGAGTCTCTGTCAGGTTTACCTGTCCTCTGGTCACAGATATGGATGAACCTGGGGAAGCAGGGGCCTAACGCTGAGGGTTTGTGGGGTTCTCATCTGACAAACTAGACACCTGTCTCCATGTCTATGCTCAGTGATCACTGGGGTCTTGCAGCTGATTCCTCTCTGGGCCCTTGGGGAGCTCAGGCCAGGCCAACTCTCCCGGAAATGACACTCAACCTTTGGGGATACATACAGGGCCCAGGAACGCATTTGTTGGACAAGGGAAGAGGAACACATTTGTATGAAGGGCCCCTCTCTTCTCTGGCTTTTGAGAGGGATAAGAGAGACCAGTGACGTTTCTGATCAGGAGAGCTCTGGGGTGTCTGTCCCATGGCCTGGACTTGACTCTCCTTCTTTACCCTCCTCCTTCACTGCACAGGTCAGGATGGTCTGCAAAATCCTGATTCCCAGGCTCCCTGAAATTACCTTCCACCTCATTCCAGCTGTCTCCTTCTTTTCTGTCCTTCCTCCAATCATAATGGCTGTCTTTATCTTCAGGAACCCTCTCCCTGCCTGTGCTGACTCAGCCGCCCTCTGCATCAGCCTCCCTAGGAGCTTCAGTCAAACTCACTGGCAAGCTGAGCAGTGAGCATAGTAACTACTTCATTTCATGGTATCAGCAGAGTCAAAGGAAGACCCTTGGTATGTGATGTACATTAACAGTGATGGAAGCCAAGACAAGTGTGATGGATCCCTGATTGCTTCTCAAGCTCCACCTCTGGGGCTGAATGCGACTTGATCATCACCAAAGTCCGTTCTGAGGACAAGGTTGACTACATCTGTAATGTATCTCACAGTATTGGAGTAGTGCTATTTAGGTAAAGCACAGTGACCTGAAGAATAGAGAAGTGAGACAAAAACTGTTTCGTCTGCCCTGCTACCAAGATTGGCACATGGCTCCTAGAAGAGCTTCTAGTGCCCCAAACTGTTAAAAGTGTGGAATGTTTTCTTATGTCTCAAGAGGAGAGTCGGACACGTTGTGAATCCTGCCATGACATCCTTGGGAAGTAGGTGATTATGCTAGGCTGCTATTGAAGTTCAGCACCTGAGTCTGCACTAATAATGAAAATATAAAGACAAAACCTGGCGTGTCCTGCTTTTCTCGTGCAATGTCACTATGTAGGGGGCTCAAGGACAATCTCTGATCTAGATCAAAGCACTGGGACTCATCCAAGCTCTTCACTGCTGCCTCATCTAGGTTAGTTTGAATGACCACCCCTTGAAGATAACTTACTTAAATTTTAAATTAAGGAATTTGAGAATTCTAGCAACATGAAAGAAAGCACATTTTATACATATGGAGATCAAGACAGAAATAAAGAGGCTGAGAGAAAGAGAGAGAAAGCGGGATTGAGAATAGTAGAAGTAAAATCTTAAAAAATTGAACAATTTTGGCTATTTCTTAAGTCATGGGGGAATTTATCTCAGATGCTCAGTACCTGGCTTTTTGGAGTAAGGGACAAATAAGAGGAAATGACTCTAACACAGGGGAGGTGGCAATGATATGGAATTTATACCAATGAGTAAGGAACGAGAAACAGCCTTTAAGCCACCTTGCCTCTCCTGAGGTTGAAAGTCAGTATTTTGTAGTCTGTAGAAGAAGAACATTCCAGCCACAGAGGACTCCTGTGAAGGCAGAAGTCCTCCTCCTGTCCTCTCCTTCCTCTCGTCCAGCATGTTGCTTCCAGGGCTTTCCCACCTTAACTGATGCTCTACAGCATGACTACTTGCAGGCCTAAGACAGGCTTCATAAATTATAATCTGGATTCTTAGAATTTCTACAAGCAACTGTATATTTTTTCCCCCTCTGTTCCTGTTTTATTAAATGCCAATCTAGTCATGGACATGGATGGACCTGGCCTAGAGCAGCGGAGGGTGCTGTAGACCTGTCACTGAGGGTCTGCCAAACCAGACATCTGTCTCCATATCTCTGTGCAGAGCTTACTGCACAGCAGCTTGCTCCTCCCTGGGCCCCTGGGGAGTCTCAGGCCAGGCCTAAATGCTGAGTCACCAAGAAAGAGAACATAATCACCTCCACTGTTTTTAGGAAATGTTATTTAGGCTATGTTCTTTGAAGAAACATCATAGACTGCTTGATAAACCACAAGATTAAATCAAGACCACAACAGTAATACAATATTCAAGAGTGAGCACATCAAAAGATGGTTCCTCTTATTTTATCTGATAGTGTTCCCCAGGGAAAATGTACTTGTTACAGATTCAGAGATTGTAAATATAGAATTCAAAGGATTTTCTAGACCAGTGATTACCAATCTTGGAGATAGTTAAAAAAAATTTCTGTGCCTCACTTCAACCCAACTAAATCAAAAGCAATGGGATGCGACCTGAGTAGTATTAATTTTTAAACTTACCCCATGTTCAAAAACTGTGCAACGAAAATAGAGGAACTCCAGCCTAGATCAATCTCCTAGTTTGAATAGTGCAGAAATAGAGGTTACTGTCTGGGACAGGCTGCAGAAGGACCCCGGTGGCTCTGCAAAGGATCAAGACTTCCTGACATTGACGTTTCAGGCTTTACTTTCTGTAAATACACATGGTCCCTCAACAGAACTGTCAAAGATCATTACTTTTGAGCCTGTGGAAAGCACCTTGGGTGGAGGAGGGGATAAAGCATACTGTATTCTAATAGGAGAAATGGGTAAGGACAATTATAACAAAAGCCCAAATCAGATATCAATTTTTTATTCCAGTCATAATCCATTAAATGTCCCACCATTGACAAGTATAAGACACGACACAATGCATGAAACACCTTTTTCCAGACATTGAGCACTGGACAACAGACAGTATCAGGCTGCGAGCCCATAGAGAAGGGAAACACACACACACAAACACACATGGGTCCCACAGTGGCCCCATCTTTCAGCCAGGAGGTGCTTTATGGGTTGCAGTGTAGGAAGCCCAAGGTGAGCATGAGAGTCTTACTGAATTGAAATGAACTTGAGCAGTCAGATGTGTGGAGATGGCTGAGATTTTCAGGGCAAAAAACCAGAGAGAAGGGCGTTGCTCTGAGCAGAAGCTCCTTACTCTGCACATGGTTCCCCAAAGGCTTTGGCTAAAGAGAAAGTGACAACACGCTGGGCAGACTCTAATTTGATGAACAGGTCTCGAAAGAAGAAAAAGAAATCTGCTGCTTGGAACTCTCCTTCTCCTCACATGCCTTTCAAAGGGTGAACTCCTGATATTCTTCAAGTCTCAGTTTAAACTTCATTTATTTTTCGACACCTTCTCATGCCTACTAATTCCTAGATCAAGGAAGAGCCCACAGGTTGCCCTTCTCAGAGGGTCAGTGGTGCAATTTCAAATTTGCATTCATAGTGCAAACAGAGTCTGCCTTCTGGTCTGAACTGAAAACTCCATGGAGCAGGAACATTATTCTCTTGATTCATGCCTGTGTCTCAAACCCAAGTACACGTGAAGCATGTAGTTGGCACATTATAAATACTGTTGAGTGACCAGATGGATGACACCTCTCTTATCATACACAATTCTTCTAAGGCTAACTGTGAGTCATGTGTTCAGGGACATGGTGGATGAGTTCCTGTGCAGAGACAGGGGAGGAGGAGACACCTAGAGTTGGCACAAGTCATCAAGAGGATATAATGTGAGGTACGGCAATTTGGGACCCGCAATACTATGAGAGGTGGGTATACTTAGGGTCTTTGACTGCATCCTGGTTGATCACAGCACCTTTGGGCCGGCAGAGAGCAGCAAACACTCAGAAGCCAAGTAAGACTAAAAACTGGAGCTGAGCTTCCCACCCCCTGACCCAGAGCCCTGTCTGGGAAGCTAATCTGCATGAAGAGTTCCACCCTGCCTAGAACTCAGGGTTGGGGTAGCAAAAGAAGACCATGACACCTTCAGGTTTTTTTTATATACATATTTGCACTTCCACAGACCAGACTCCTAGGAATGAGAAACTGTGTAGTCATCAAGCACAGTGTGTAGGAATCACATTATGAAGGAGTCATACCACGTATGTGTGGACAGAGATAGTGACCTGATGAACAGCAGAAATCAGCTAGGCTTTTAGGTCTCAGCAGGTGACGGTGTGCCCTGTGACCAGTAGGGGGCACTGTGGACTGCCTTTTGGTTCCTACCCTGGGGCTCAGCAAGGGTCATTCACTCAAAGGAGCCCAGGCCTGGGAGGCTGGACCCTATGCTCCCTGATCGGGATTCAGCTCACAGCTGCCTCTTCTCTGGCTTGGCAAAGTCCCCTGGGCAAGGACCTTTGTATTGTGTCAGCAGGTGCTTCCTCCCAAGGCTCTCCCAAGAGGTAAACCGAACTTTCATTCTCTTTATCTAGGGTGTGAGCTGAGCTCCAACATCAGGGCTCAGGAAAGTGCTGGGACAGTAAAGGGATAAAAACACACTTGCATGAACAACCCCTCCTCAGGCAGGGGTGGAAATTAAAGGAGGCCTAGGGCAGCTCAGTTCCTCTGTGGGGCCTCAGCGGGGCTGTGTACTCCGGACTATTCTCTTCTTCGTGCTCCTCTCTTACTGTTCAGGTACAGACAGGACTCAGATACCGCAGGAGGTACCCCAAACTGTGTCAGTTTCCTCTGGCTCAGATATCCCACAGCTTCACCCTGGTCCCTGCCCATAACCCACGAGTGTTTGTGTTTGCAGAAGAGTTTCAAACCTGTCTGAACCAGTTCAGTCACAGTCAATGAAGCAAAACTGAAAGAGTCCCAAATTTTCACAATTGGGGTCATCCCAAATGGTAACTTGAACAGGAAAAATTCCTGTCAAAGCCCTGGAATGGGAGACTCAGAAGAAGTGTAGTGAGCCCTTTCAGGAGCCTCATGCATGAGAATGGCTTATAAGAAGTGCTAAGGAGAGCAACACATGTTCAAAGTGGCTAGGTTGGCCTTCATCTTTGAGCAGGACACCGCTGTTTCCGAATCTGCTCAAAATCTAACAGGCAAGAGGTTTGGTTGCTATGCAACGCCTTCACTGCTTTGGTTTTCTAAGAAGAAGATTAAGTTTCTAGCAGGGCTTTGACCCATAATTTTTCCCGTTCTGGTTACCATTCTGGTTCACTTACATTTTAAAAATTTGGGTCTGTTCTGGTATCACTTCCATGGCCATGATTGAACCGGGAATGAACAGGTTCGAAGCCCTATTTTGTAAGTTCCGTCTCCTAGCCTGTGCTGACTCAGCTGCTCTCCCTCTCAACATCCCTGGGAACACATGTAAGAGTCACCCGCACCCTGAGCAGTGGCTACAGTGTGGGTGACTTTCACACATTTTGGCACCATCAGAAGCCAGGGAGCCTTCCCCAATATCTCAGACAAGCATGAGGGTGTTAGCATCCCCAGCTGCTTCTCTGGATCTAAAGATGCCTTGGCCAGTGCAGGATTCTTGCTTATTCCTGGGTTACAGCCTGAGGACGAGGCTATTACTGTGCTTCAGCTCATGGCATTGGGAGCAGCTTTAGTTACTTATGGTGACTCAGAAGACGAGGAAGTGATGCAAAAAGCCCTGGGCCCACAGGCCTTATTTTTTAGCGTGTTTTCAAAAACAGGCTGTGGTGGAACACATGGAGGGGGGACTTTTTTTTTGGTAAGACCTGTCCTTGAAAGGCGGAAAGAGAAACACAAAAGTTACTTCCATAAAGTGAGACAGAATAGGGCATCTCAGGAAGGTGCAGCCAGGTGAGGTAACAGGGCTTAAATGCATAGCCCCATAAGCTCCAGAATAAATTAATAAGGGGAACTACTGAATGTGCAACTACAAATGCTGACCGATATAATCCTGTTCACCCATAAGTCACTTTCATAATCTTATTACACAAAGCATGAAACAGTTCACTAGTGATATGTCCATAGTTAATATATTGATACTCATCCTGATCAAATACAGATATTCCTCTCTCTCTCTGAACCACCATACACATAAAATTATTTACAACTTCTATAGACTCTCTCTGATAAACATCCTTCAAAGTCATCTCCTCCTCTTTCCTCTGCCACTGCAGTCCCTTGGAACTCCTGATCTTTCTTAGATGGTGGTGGTGGTGGTGGTGGTGGTGGGTTCTTCAGGTCTTAACCCATCATCATAGACAGTTTCCAGAGAAAACTAAAATCTTATTGTTTTAGTTTCCATTCCTTAGGGATTCCCTCCTCCATGAAGGATAGCTTCTCAAACTTTAGACCAAAGTAAAACTTTCATCATCATTCTCGTACTATCAGTGCACGCTCTGATGATCTGATTCCACCACCTCAGTAAAACACTTTAATATCATAATAAAAGTACTGAATTTTCCTAAAAATGGTGTGTTTATCTTGTCTTTGAGAATTTGCACATGGAAGAGACTGATTTATTTTTTGCCTCCTTCAAAATTAACACTGGCCCTAGTCAAAGTGCATGAGTTAACTCTTGGATGAGCTAATAGAACAGGAATTGACTGTGTCTTTCAAAACAGGTCATTGTCTTTCTTCTGCTCCAAATTCTGTCTTTCCAAAGAACTCTCAGGGCAGCATTTCAGCCATAGATACATATTTCCCAGGTCCCTGAAATCCCATTCAACAGCCATTTTTCAAAATAAAGTGAAGAATCCCTCTTAATCATCTCCAAAGAGATATTTGTGAACTGCAGGGGCACTGTGGAGTTTGGGGCAGCAGGAAGAAAGGGGGATATGCATCACCCTATGCCTGCGCTTACTAAGACCTGAAGATACCACAGCTGTGGATCTTGTGCTTTCTATTCCCTTCCTGCAAGGAAGCCAGTGGAAAGGTCTCGTGCACAATAGGATCTGATTTCTGCACATAGAACACCGATTAAGTAGAATTTTAACAGATCTATTATGATCCCTAAGCATCCTCCCTGCCTAAATTTCATCCTGATTGAGAGGTATAGTGGCTAGTGGAGAGGGAACGCATGCCTTCATTAGCTCCAAGCCCCTAGGGGACCTTATTCTTTCTAGCCAGAACCTGGCATAGATTTGTGTCAAATCCCTTCCCCATCAGAGTAAGCAGAAGTCATAAGTGAGCCAGGGGGCCACTGTGCCTCATGATTGGCCTCTTTTGGAATGGTTCCTGAGCGCACATGAGGCAATTGTCTTCTCTTTAAACATATTAAAAGATGTTCAACATCATTATTCATTAGGAAATGCAAATCAAAACCAAAGTGGTACCACTTCACACCTACCAGAATGCTAGAAAGAAAAAAGAGGAAAAGAACAAGTGCTGGAGAGGATGTGGAGAAATAGTAACCTTCATAGTTTGCTGGTGGGAATGTAAAATGGTGTAACTGTTTTGGAAAAGAGTTTGATAGTTACTCAAACTTTGAACATTGAGTTACGTACCCTATGCCTCAGCAATTTCATTCTTAGGTATGTGCCCGAGAGAACTGAAAACTTATAACCATGCAAAAACTTGGACACAGACGTTCATAGCAGCATTACTCATAATAGCAAAATGTGGAAACAATCCAAATGCCAGTTTACTGATGAATGGACGAACAAAAAGTACTATATTCATACAATGGCATATTTGGCCATAAAAATGAATGACCCATGCTACAATATGGGTGTATCATTGGAAACATTATGAAACCTTGGAAATATTATGGTAAGTGAAAGAAGCCACACACAAAAGGCCACATATTCTATGATTCCGTTTATTATAGGTAAATATATAGAAAAAGAAAGTAGATTAGTGGTTGCTAGTGTCTGGGAGGATGTGGGAATGGGGAATGACAACTAATGGTTACAAGGATTCTCTTTGGGGAAGACAAAAATGTTCTGAAATTAGATAGCGGTGATGGTTGCACAACTTGTGCATATACAAAAAAAATTAATAGTACCTTCGAAATAGTATATTTCATAGTATATAAATTATATTTCAAATTTAAAAAAATTCCAACATGTTATTCAACCCTGGTACTGACTGTGAAAAAAAGTTAAAAACAGACATTTTACTTTGCATTCAACTGGGTTCTCCTACCCAAAGCCCAAAATTAACAGTAAAGAGCTTGATTCAAAATTGCAAAACTATTAACTTGTTTGTTTTTTTAAAACTTGGAACTGTTAACTGCTCTGTAGCACTGGTAATTTGCCTTTTCCGGCTCAGAAAGTGTAGTCAATAACAAACCCATTACCTAGTGATTTAATGAAAAAGATCGCATGCTTCCTTAATTAATTTCAAAACTTTTCTTAGCTACAAACATGTAAAAGGCCAAATTTTCAGGAGTTACTTTTTTAATGCTTAAGCAGTAACCATTAAGTAATTTGTCACCATGGAAGCTTTTTTTCATTAAACCAACCAACCAAGAAAATAACAACCTGTATTTAAGCTTCTGTAAACTCTCCTGTCCCTGGGAATTGTTTTTGTTTTTTTTTTTTTTTACTTACAGGGAGACATGCTCCCCCTATTTGCAAACTGTTTATTAAATCATAGAGCAGTCAAATAATGTACTATTGTTTTAAGCTAATTGAAAGGCTTTTTTTTTTTTTTTTACAATTGTAACGAAGCTACTCTGAGCCTCTTGTTTTAAGAAACAAAATGATCTCCTTGCACATATACAGAATGATTGCTTGAAAATAAACCTTATGTTTTAATTTCTTTGTGTTTTGATAATATTTAAGAAGACCAAGCATCTGACTATGGGACAGTCATCTTCCCATATGCCCATGAAGAACCTGTGGTAAAAGTTGGCTAATGTTTGATTGGCTTATTTATGACACTTTTAAGATCTTTAGTATCTAAAAGTATATAAAGCTAAAGTTTGATTTTCTCTCTGTTAAAGTGAAAAATTTTCTTTAATTACTGGATTGAAGGTTGTAAAAGTTAACATTATCTTCTGTGTAATCTGCCTAGATTGGAAGAGACTAGGTTGGCGAGACTGTATCTCATGTACTTTGGACATGTTATCAGGAGGGATCAGTCCCTTGAGAAGGATATCAGGCTTGGTAGCGGGCTAGCATAAAAGAGGAAGATCCTCAATGAGATGTATGGACATAGTTGCGGCAACAATAGGCTCAAGCATAACAACAATTGTAAGGATGGCGCAGGATCAAGCAGTGTTTCCTTCTGTTGTACATAGTGTTGCTATGAGTCAGAACCGACTTGACAGCAACTAACAACAACAAATCTGCCTAGAAGGCAAAGATTGTATGTCCCAGTAGAATAAGTTCCTGCGTTTATATTGACATTATCATGTCCTTGATTGTTTAAGGGAACCAAGCCCCCTGGCTTTTGGGAAAACTAAGATCTTTACAATCATATTACTTCCTATAAGTACTTTTGAAATCTTGTAAAGGAATTTCTAATAATGGAAACAAAGGTTAAAAATAATACTAGAGACTTATTATTTGATCAATGATATGTAGATCAGGGAACACACAGCCTAAACTGTATATTCCAAAGAAATGTGGCAGCATTGGGGTTAATATAGAGGGAAACAAAGAGAGTCTTAGAAGTCCGGGTGGTTTTAGCTAGTTTTTCAGGTTCATTAAAATATTCTTTGAAATTCCTTGTTTTATGAAACATTAGTTTGCTTAAGAAGACAAATGTGGCTTTTTGATGGTGGGTTCGGGTCTGCTGAGCCCAGACAGATAACCAGGCATCTGCTTGTCTCTAATGCAAAAGTCAAAGAGCAGGAACTATTTTGATTATACATAAATATACAGAAACAAGTTAGTTACTATTTCTAAAATTTAGGTTACTTATCATCTTAAGAAGCCCTGGTGGCACAGTGATTATGAGCTCAGCTGCTAACCAAAAGGTTGGCATTTCGAATCCACCAGATGCTCCTTGGAAACCCTATGGGGCAGTTCTACTCTGTCCTATAGGGTTGCTATGAGTTGGAATCGACTCAGTGGCAATGTTGTTTTTTTTTTAATCATCTTAAACATTTGCCCTGTGAAACCAGGTAGTCTCTGTGCTCTTCTGGCATGGCATGAGACCTCATGTTAGTTTTAGCTTCCACTGCCACATTTTCTCGCTCTTGATCAAGCCTCTACTAGGAGACACCGATCAAATACAAATTGAATAACTTTTCTTCTGCAGGGACTTTTACTTCTTGTAGTTGATTGCTCCATCATTTACCTTATTTCAGTGTCATTTAACTTTGTGCTTATTTTCTCCACTTTGCTATGCTATCAGGCCTCTTCTTCAGGGTGAGTCATTTTGGGGTTTTATTCATGGAAGATTTAAGCCAAATTTGAGAAATTCCTTAGCCAGCCTGAACAACATTATCCAATACCTGTATGTCAAAGGGCAAAGAGTTACATATTATTATTATTTGTTATTGTTGTTGTTGAAAAGCACAAGTGATTAACATCAGTTTATCTGTGGAGCGAGGTTTGGTACACAACATTCTGTAGAAATACAATAGTTGATTAGTGAAAAACAACATTTTATAGCTATAAAGATACAAAGATGAATAGAAATAAGCCAGGGTAAATTAATATTTTCTCCCGTTATCCACTACAAGAACTAAACTAATTACTTAAAATATCAGTCAAAGAAGGAACAAGATTATTGAGATTAGACACTGCGCATGGCATATGAGAAACATAGTAATATTAGCACTACTATCAGGAATACAAATACAACAATCAGTTTTTATAATGACACAGGTGCCTCTTTGTGCAGTAGTAAGGATGCTGAGGGCCATTCAGCTTTGAAGAACTACTTCTTTCTTCATAGTCATTTCAGTATTTATTTCTGGGCATTCAAAGGTGGAGTTATTTAAAATACTCTGAATATACTTAGAACTTTGACATGTATCTTAACATCTTCTAATCCTATTTGAGGTACAAAAATAGAAGCTAAATGATTATATCATTGAAATACATATCTGGACTAATGAGCTCTTAAGAGAGGGACATAAGCTGGAAGAGTAAGTCAGTTAATATTCTACGTTGGGTGATGCTCATTCCCATAGTACTTCTGCTAATCCTTCCAGGTGGGAGCCAAGGCCAAAGGTTAGAACCTCATAACAAAGATGTTCTGTTTGGGCTAGTTAAACAGAAGATGAGAAAAACCCTTAACACAGGATATTCTGTAGCCAGCATAGTATAGTGTTATTAGTTACTGAAATAGCTGATTCTTACATTCAAAGAAAGAAAGAAAAAATTAGTTTCTTATATCTAGAAAATAGAACATTGAACATCAGCAATATTCTCATATAAACCTTTTAGAAATACTTTTAGTTTACTCAGACTATGTAGTTAATTTTGGTTCCATGAAAATCTGAATCAGCAGCACTTTGAAAACATCATCAGTTTCTAAATACAAGTTCTAGAAATATTGATCCATTTAGACAGTATCCACATTTGAAATATTACAGTCCTTTCCATAAATCTGATGTAGTCCATTTTTGTTTAAATATTTTGGTAAAGCATTTTCAGTGAATCAGAAAAGTAAAACCTATCTGCAGTCAACAGCTTTAAAATGGCCATAGTTAACCTATTATAACAATTTCTAAAAGTAAAAGGCTTGATGAGAATTAATTACAAAAGTAATGCAAAAAATAAAGTCAATTAAAAAACTTTAGATGAAAATATCTCTAAACATAATGATTAACCTTATTTTCAAAGAGTTTCAGATATAAAACATAATAATCTTGAGACATAACAATAAATAGTCAGGATACACCAAGAAAATACCAAGATTGTCAAGTGTTTAAACATCTGAATAGTAATAAAAACTCCATGGATAAATGACGCGAATTCCCAGTTAAAACCATTGGCTTCGATGATGCTAGATTTAAAGAAAACAAAGTTGCAATAAAGTTAGCAATTGAAGCAATAAAAATTATGACACAATATTATGCAGTTATTGTCTAATATCAGGCACACGTTACTGACATGAAAATTATAACTCAAAGAAAATTTGGTACTTCTCATTTGACAACACGTTTCTTGTAATTCATAACATTTTACATAATTTTTTTTAGCACTTTTCTCCTTATAAAACAGAAATAAATCTTTCGAGCTTTCCACAAAGTCTCACAGTTGTCAGGAGTTTATCACAGGCCACCTAGAAACAATATCTGAGTTATTTTAACAAAGATCGTAAAGGAAAAACCTTAGCTTTTTTCCAATGCCAGGCAACTTGGTTTTTGACTCAGGAATTTATTTTGTTGAACCATTGCACTTGAGGCAGATTGTACTAAGAAAAAAATTAACTATTCAGCTCAGTTATCAAAGAAAATTTTGTTAACAGCGAGAAACTCAATTCTTTGTTTTATATATTTTTGACATTAAAGCTCTTAATATTTTCATAAATTAACCCATCAAACATTTAGCCATAGCAAATAAGAACTTTGGCCATATCAAATACATTCTCTTCTAATAGTACTTTTAAATTGCCTGTCCTTGTTACATATCTTTTATAGTACAAGTCTTCAAGTGGCAAAAATGAACACACTCATTATCAGACCAAATATATATACATATATGCAGTCATGTACCCGATGACGTCCATTCGGACAAAGTCCGACCGCATATACATCCATAGTTCAACAAGACTGTAATAGAGTTCAGAAATCCTGATGGGAGAATGTGACATGAAACATCTTTAACATAATAATAACAAATAATAATGTTTTGCTTTGCATAGCAAAGTAACGTACATTTGTTACTATGAACCAGTGTGTGTACATCAAATTATCTACATAATAGCCTTTACAGGGTGTCATGGATTGAATTGTGTCCCCCCAAAATATCTGTCTACTTGGCTGGGTCATGATTCCCAATATTGTGTACCATTTTGTAATCTGATGTGATTTCCTTATGTGTTGTAAACTCTATCACTATGATGTAATAAGATGGATTAGCAGCAGTTATACCAACGAGGTCTACAAGATTAGATAGAGTTTTAAGCCACTCTGTTTTAAGATACAAAAGAGCGAAGCGAGCAGAGGCCTCATACCACAAAGAAAGCAGTGCCAGGAGGAGAGTGTATCCTTTAGACCTGAGATTCCTGTGCTGAGCTGCTCCAAGACCAAGGGAAGACTGATGCTTCACAAGGACCTTCCTTCAGAGCCGACACAGAGAGAAAGCCTTCTCCTGGAGCTGATGCCCTGAATTTGGTCTTCTAGCCTACTAGATTGTGAGAAAATAAACTTCTCTTTGTTAAAGTCGTCCACTTGTGGTATTTCTGTTATAGCAGCACTAGATGACTAAGACACAGGGTATCTTAGGCTGGGTTCTTTAGAGAAACAATACCAGTAGAGCGTATAAGTATATATAGAGACAGATTTATATCAGGGAAATGGTTCACATGGTTGTAGAGGCTGGGAAGTCCTCAGTCTGTGAATCAGGCTGCAGGCTTCTCTTGATTCATGTAGCCACAGGAGCTAGCAAACCCAAGATCAGCAGGTCAGACAGCAGGGCTCTTGCTCACAGGCTTTGAAGACTGATGAATTCCAAGACAGGCAAAAAGTCAGATAAGCTGATAGCTCAAGTCCCAGGAAACAGACGTCAGATGAACTGGAGCCAGCTGCAGAATCCAGAGTGAGCAAAAGCCCATGAACCTTGACAGAAAGTCCACTTATATTGGATGATGCTCACACTCCCAAGGAAACTCCTTTTCAACTGATTGGCTGCTCACAGCAGATCCCATATGGAGGTGATCACTTTATATCAAATCTCATCATGGAAGTGATCACATCATCATACAACTGTCAAACTATATCATAACTGATAAACCACATCATAACTGCCAGGCTACTGAGATTCATGGCTCAGCCAAGTTGACACACAACCTAAGTGGTCACAGTCCATCTCTTGTCAACTTGGTGCCTGTACACATCTCCTTAAACCATACGTAATCTCTGAGTATAGATGTCTTAGTCATCTAGTGCTGCTACAATAGAAATACCACAAGTGGATGGCTTTAACAAAGAGAAATTTATTTCCTCACAGTAAAGTAGGCTAAAAGTCCAAATTCAGGGCATCAGCTGCAGGGGAAGGCTCTCTCTCTCTGTCGGCCTTCTTCTTATCAGTGTTTCCCCAGACTAGGAGCTTCTCTGCTTAGGGATCCCAGGTCCAAAGGACACACTCTGCTTCTGGCACTGCTTTCTTGGTGGTATGAGGTCCCCCGTCTCTCTGCTCACTTCTCTCTTTTATGTCTCAGGAGATTGCCTCAGGACACCATCCAGTCTTGTAGACTGTGTCCTGCCTTACTAACACAACTGCCACCCATCCTCCCTAATTAACATCATAGAGGCAGGATTTAAAACATATAGGAAAATCACACAATACCAGGAATCATGGCCCAGCCAAATTGATACACACATTTTTGGAGGACATAATTCAATCTATGACATTCTACACTTTGGCCCCAAAAAGTCACAGCCTTGCAACATGGAAAACATATTGATCCCATCATATCACAGCCAAAGTCTTAACTCTAAGTCCAAAATCCAAAAAATCCTCTTTATCTGTGCAATCTAGAATACAAGTTATCTGCTTCCAAAGGTACAGTGGCAGAACAGGCACAAGCTAGACATTTCCATTACAAATGGGAGAAACTGGAGGGAAAGAAAAACAGGCACGAAGCAAGTCAGCAGAACACATTACAGTAGCACTGAAGGCTTTGAAAATAATCTGTCCTCTGAGACAATTTACACAATGGCCCTGCCCTCCAGACTCTAGGTATTGACAACACTCTCCAGATTCTGAGTGGAAGCCCCTCGGCCCTGGGCTTCAGTTTCTCCTTCCAGGCCCACGGGAACAGCAGCTCTGCTCCCTTGGCTTTAGTCACGTGATTCTCCCAGTCCATCTGAGTGGCTACTCCACCCTTTGAAACCCCTGAGGTCATGGCCATACCTCTTGAGATTGAGGCAGCTTGGCTTCTTGTGTCCCTTGTCTTTTCAGCTTGTTTACTGGTTTCTTAGCCTCTCAGCTCCTCGGGCCTCACGCCCGCATCTGCTCTGCTGGGGCAAGTGTTCCAAAGCTCTGTAGCTCCACCGATAAGTGTCCGGAGGCACCCCACTCCGCCAGGAAGCCTCCAGCGCAAGGCACTCAGCTCTCTCACTCCTCGGGTCGGCTCCAGCGCCATCTCGCACTGGTCTTCTGGTTCTGCTGCTGTTGGTTCTCTGTCACTGCCGTTCCTCTGCCACTGCAGGTTCTCTGCTGTTGCAGGTTCTCTGCTGCTGGTCCTTTGCTATTGCCACTGCTGTATCCATTCACAGTTTCAAAACCGCTTCCACATTTTAGATATCTGTTAGAGTAGCACTCCACTCTTTTGGTAACAAATTCTGTTTTAGTCATCTAGTGCTTCTACAACAGAAATACAAGTGACATAATTCAATCCATGACAATAGACAATTATAAAGTCATACCTGTGCCTAACAGGATAAAACAAACACACATACAAGGCAGAAATACTCATAACAATTATACTGCTCGTTTCTGCAACGGGTCACATGATCATAACTGGTATTTAGAACTACCTTCTTCCACCACACATTCCATATTACCTTTGTCCTCAGCAAGAAACTTAGCTGGTTGTGGTTCTTTGCCTGGTGGGGTGACCCAAACTTTCCTTCCTGAAGGGAATTCATTCCATTAGTTGTCACGTCAGATTTGGGTTGCTGTAGTTTTCCACTGACTTTAATCAGAGGGCATGGTAGTACTAAGAGACGCCCTAAGGGATCTCCTGCATTCCAGACATACTCTTCTTTACTTCCATTATATAATATCAATCTGATTTCCTCTTGGCAACCGGGATCAATCACACCAGCCAATATGGTAACTTCCTTCTATGCCTGTTGATCCAGAGGCATAAGGAGTCCAAAATGGCCAGGTGGCATTCTTAACGTCCAGTTCAATGGAATCAGCGATGTTTCTACAGGTGGGAGCATTTCTTCCTTTGGAACTAAGACTTCTAGACCTGCAGAGCCTAAGGTTGCAGAGACTGGAAGCAAAAATATTGTGAGTGGGTCACTAGGGGTAATAGTGAGTGGTGCCGCTCCCATTTCCACCTTTTGATTCTTGGACCCATGAATCCTGCCTATGGGAGAACCAGCACCATATATTGGACGATGGTTTAGAGTATATACTGCCTCCTGGAGAACATTGTCCCAACCTCGCTAGGTATTGCCATCTATCTGGCACAATAATTGTTTCTTTACAAGGCCATTCTGTCATTCTGTCAAGCCATCTACTTCAGGATGACAGAGAACATGATAAGACCAGTGATTCCATGAGTGTGGGCCCATTGCTGCATTTCATTTTCTGTGAAGTAAGTCCCTTGATTTGAGGCGATGTGTTGGATACCATGATGGTGGATAAGGCATTCTGTAAGTCCACAGATGATAGTTTTGGTAGAAGCATTGTGTGCAGGGAAGGTAAACTCATTTCCAGAGTAAGTGTATATTCCAGTAAGAACCAAATGCTGCCCTTTCCATGATGGAAGTTGTCTTAAGCAATCAATTTGCCACCAATTTGCTGGCTGATCACACTGAGGGATGGTGCCATATCTGGGACTCAGTGTTGGTTACTACTGCTGGTAGATTGGGCACTCAGCAGTGGCTGTAGCCAAGTCGGATTTGGTGAGTGAAAGTCCATGTTGCTGAGCCCATGCAATACCTCCATCCCTGCCACCATGGCCACTTTATTGATAAGCCCATTGAACAATGACAGGAGTAATTATGGAAAGAGGATGACTGGTTTCCACAGAACGTGTTATCCACTTGATTGTTAAAATATTCCTCTGCTGAGGTCACCTTTTGGTGAGTATTCACATGGGACACAAATATTTTCACTTGTTTGGCCCATTAAGAGAGGTCTATCCACATACTTCTTCCCTAAAAATCCTTGTCTCCAATTTTCCAATCATGTTCCTTCCAAGTCCCTGACCATCCAGCCAAACCATTGGCCTCAGCCCATGAATCAATATACAGTCACACATTTGACCATTTCTCCTTCTAAGCAAAGTGAACACCCAGGTGCGCTGCTTGAAGTTCTGCCCATTGAGAGGATTTCCCTTCACCGCTGTCCTTCAGGGAGGTCCTAGAAAGGGGCTGTAGTGCTGCTGCTGTCCACTTTCGAGTTGTGCCTGCATATTGCACAGAACCATCTGTAAACGAAGCATGAGTTTTCTCTTTTCCAGTTAACTGATCATAAGGAACTCCTCATGAGGCCATAAGCAAGCTGGGAGATGGAAGGTAATGTGAGAGGATTGGAGACCATGGGCATTTAGATCACTTCCTCTTGCAAATTACTTCTGCCTTCAGGTCCTGCTTGGGCCTGATCTCTTATGTACCACTTCCGTTAAATGATGGAGTTATGCCTGTGCAACTCCAACTTTATGGTTCTGTGAGTCAGACAACACCTAGTTCATGATGGGCAGGTCAGACCACAGAGTGACTTGGTGGCCCATGGTTAAGTGTTTAGTCTCTAATGGGGCCAGTAACAAGCCAAAAGTTGTTTCTCAAAATGAGAGTAGTTATCTGAAGAGGATGGCAGGGCTTTGCTCCAAAACCCTAAGGGTTTGTGATTCACCAACAGAGGCCTGTCAAAGACCCCAAACAACACCTCTATCTGTCACTGACACTTCAACCACCATTGGATCAGCTGGATTATATGGCCCAAGTGACAGAGTGGCTTGCACAGCAGCTTGAACCTGTTGCAGAACTTTCTCTTGTTCTGGGCCCCAGCCAAAACTAGCAGCTTTGAAAGTTAGTTGATAAATAGGCCAGAGTAGCACACCATAATGAGGGATATTTTGCCTCCAAAATCCAAAGTGGCATACTAGGCATTGCACTTCCTTTTTAGTTGTGGGAGGTGCCCGATGCAATAATTTATCCTTCACTTCAGAAGGAATATCCCGATATGCCCCACACCACTGGATCCTTAGATATTTCTCTGAGGTGGAAGGTGCCTGATTTTTTGTCAGGTTAATTTTCCTCCTGTAGTATGCAAGGGTTTTACCAATAAATCCAGAGTCATTGACACTTCTTCCTTACTAGGTCCAAGTAACATAATGTTATCAGTGTAATGGACCAATGTGGCGTCCTATGGAAGAGAAAGGTGATCAAATTCCCTGCGGACTAAATTTTCACATGGGGCTTGAGAATTGATATACCCTTGAGGTAGGACAGTGAAGGTGTATTGTTAGTATTGCCAGCTGAAGGCAAGCTACTTCTGATGTTCCTTCAAAACACATACGGAGAAAAAGCCATTAACCAGATCAACAGCTGCATACCAGGTACCAGGAGATGTATTAATTTGCTCAAGCAATGAAACCACATCTGGAACAGCAATTGAAACTGGAGTTATCACTGGTTAAATTTTTGGAAGTCCACCATCATTCTGCAAGATCCGTCTGTTTTTTGCACAGGCCAAGTAGGCAAAATTGAATGGGGATGGAATGGGAATCACCACTCCTGTCTTCTTCAAGTTCTCGACAGTGGTAGTAGTGTCTGCCATCCATCCAGGAATGTAGTATTGCTTTTGGTTTACTATTTTCCTAGGTAGGGACAGTTCTAATGGCTTCCACTTGGCTTTTCCTACCATAATAGCTCTTACTCCACATGTCAGGGATCCAATGTTGGGGTTTCACAAGTTGCTGAGTATATCTATTCCAATTATGCATTCTGGAGCTGGAGAAATCACTACAGGCTGGGTTCAGTGACTCACTGGACCTACTGTGAGATGGACATGAGTTAAGACTCTATTAATAACCTGACCTCTATTCGCCCCCACTGTGACTTGTAGGCCACTTTGGCCTTTTGTCTCCTGGAATTGGTGTCAGTTCAGAGCCAGTATCCAGTAATTACTGAAAAGTCTGATTATTTATTTTCTACAATGAACAGTCACTCTCATAAAAGGCCTAGATCCCTTTGGGGAAGGCTAGGAGAAAGATTAACAGTGTAAGTTTTCAGCAGTGTTTAGACTCCTTCTTCAAGGGAACCTAGTCTCCCCTTCATTCAAGGGATTGTGGGTCTGTTAACTAGCTCAAACTTGGGAATTGACTGGGGAGGCTGTGACTTTCTATTTTGGCTAACTGAGTTGGACTGCTGTTCACTTGACCTAGAATTCCTTCACTTCTACAGATCAAGTAAATATTTAGTAGATTTTCTATCTATTTCACTCCTAGGACACCATGACTAAGTAAACAACACTATAATTCCATAAAACTCAGATGGTTCTGATTACTGCTTTGACTCTCTGTCCATTACAGTAACCATGCCCAACTTGTCTTTGTTGATTGAGTGCTGCCACTTGGCCCCTACCACCATGGGGTCCAATCAGCTCCATTGTAGTTAAGTTTCTTAACTCAGGGCAGTTCTCACTGTCAAGTCTATTTTACATAAAATATCAATCACACAGTCTTCAAGGATGCTGGGGTTCCCTTCACAAATTTGTTCCTCACAGTTGTGGTAAAAGGTGTGTCCTCTGGGAACTCCATGTGTGGATCTGTGGGTGTAACCTGATAAATCCACTCTAACACACTCTAACATGCCAATTTCCGTAAGCCTTTGGCTATTTCTTTGACAGTATACCAAGGCAATTCTGGTAGTTTAACTTGATTTAGCGTAGGCCATGGTGTAATCCATGCTTCAGTAACCTAACCAAATAAACTATTAGATCTTTTCCTAACTTCTCAAGCTGAAGTATTGAATGAAGTGTCTGTGCTTAGTGGATCTATATCAATAAACTCAGACTGGTCCATCTTTATGTTCCTTGCACCATTATCCCACATCCTTAATAACCATTGCCTCATATATTCCCCAGGTTTTTTTGTTTGTACATATTAGAAAAGTCAAGCAGTTCTTCTGGAGTGTAGCGTACTTCCTCCTGGATCACACTTTATACTTCACCTTTCGGGGCTTGCTGGGACTTAAGTCTAGTTATAAGTCTAGAAGCCAAAATTCAGCATTGTCTTGTAAAGCTTTTGCCTCAGGCAATGCCCCAGGCAATGACTCAGATAAAGGCTCTTAGACACAGCTGGGTTAATCTCTTCAGATGGGGTGGAGGGGCTAATGGTTTTACTGGGGAAGCAAGGATGGAGTAAACTCTTCAGATGAGAGTGAGAGGTCTGGTTCTGTTGAAAAGAGTGATTCAACAGAATTTCGGGGCTCAGTGTCTCCATCTTCCCGATTATCTGTCCATATGTTCCCATCCTAAGTTTCAGGATCTCATTTCCTCCCAACTGATGCTTTAACTTCAGACACCACTAGAGGTTGGAAATTGAGTTGATATTGCAGTTTAGCCATTCTTATAAGACTCTGGGTTTGCTTTTCAGCAATATCAGCTCTATTACTACAAGAAATTAGTCTTTCTTTCAAGGCACAAGTGAAACTTTAAGGTCCTTTATGCAGCTCTTGAGCTTTGACTCTGAAGCCCTGAGCTCATCTCCTTCTTCCACCGCTTTGTTTAGCAAAAGTAAGACCAACCAACTAACTTCCTTATACTTCTCATTATGATAAAATTGTAGCAAGGTATCAAACATATAATCACCCAGAGTCTCACCTTCCACCAATACCTGATCTATTGCTGGTAATATTTTGTGTATTTCTATTTCCACCTCACACCATGGGTTAACAGTGGCTTCTTTACTACTGGAAATAGAGTCATCAACATCTTTAAGACTAACCAGACTTGAGAAACAATTTAGAAAATTCATCCTTACAAATTTGTTTCTCTAGAACCACTCTCAGTACAAAATGTCTTATGCTGGGTTCTCTAGAGAAGCAAAACCAGTAAAGCGTACACAAATCTATATATAGGGAAAGATTTATATCAAGGAAATCACTCATGCATTTGTAGAAGTTGGAACATCTCCAGTCCATGATCAAGCTGGAGACTTCTCCTGATTCACATAGCCACAGTGGCTGGTGAACCCAAGATCAGCACGTCGGACATCAGGGCTCTTGATCACAGGCTGCAAAGAGTGATGATTTCTAAGAATGACAGGCAAGACGCCAGGTAAGCTGCTAGCTGAAGCCCAAGAACTGGAGGTTGGAAGAACAGGAGGCAGCTGCAGGATCCAGAGTGAGCAAAGGCCTATGAAGCTTGCCAGAAAGTCTTCAGTGCAGGCCACGTGCCCAAGGAAACTCTCTTTCAACTGATTGGCTACTCACAGCAGATTCCATCATGAAGGTGATCACATTATATCAAATCTCATCGTGGAAGTATTCACATCCTCATATGTCATGGATTGAATTATCTCCCCCCCAAAATGTGTGTATCAGTTTGGCTGGGCCATGATTCCTGGTACTGTGTGATTTTCCTATATGTTGTAAATCCTGCCTGTATGATGTTAATGAGGGAGGATGTGTGGCAGTTGTGTTAGTAAGGCAGGACTGGATCTACAAGATTGGATTGTATCCTGAGGCAATCTCTTGAGATATAAAAGACAGAAGTGAGCAGTGAGACAGGGGGACCTCATACCATCAAGAAAGCAGTGCCAGGAGCAGAGCACAACCTTTGGACTGGGGTCCCTGTGCCGAGAAGCTCCTAGTCCAGGGGAACACCAAAGAGAAGAAGGCCGACAGAGATAAAAAGCCTTCCCCTGGAGCTGACACCCTGAATTTGGACTTTTAGCCTACTTGGTGAAGAAATAAATTTCTCTTCATTAAAACCATCCACTTGTGGTATTTCTGTTATGGCAGCACTAGATGACTAAGATCACATTATATCAAATCTCATCATGGAAGTATTCACATCCTCATACGACTGCCAAACTACATCATAACTGCCATCTCACTGAGGATCATGGCCCAGCCAAGTTGACACACAATCTTAACAATCACACAGGGTTAGTTTGTAATTAAGAGTTGTATGTAAGTTGACATTCATAACCTGAAGACTGCCTGTATATAATACATTGTCCACACAATGACCAAATCACATAAAATTGTATTTCACAGAAAGTATCATGGATGTAAAGTGATGCATGATGGTAAATTTATATGTATATTCTTTCTCTATGGCATAAAAATGAAGAGCCTAGAAACTTCAATTATAATGAATATCCATTAATTCAATTTAATATCAGTAACTTACCTAAAAATCTCAGAAATAAATTTAAGTCTATGTACTACAAAATATCATTACTTTTGAAGTAAAGTCTGTTTAAATAATCTATATTTCCATTCAAATCTTTACCATTTCTTATATTTTCTCAATCTAGCCTTAGAGTTGTTCACAGGTTTTTTATGTTGGAGAGCCACTCAACTTTCTTAAGACAGCATTTTCCTAATTTAGACCTCATTAATGTCCACATTATTTATCTTATTTTCTTTTGTCTTAAAAAGTTTTTCACATAGTTTGGAGGGGACTTTTCAAAACCTTCTCTGGAAGCAGTGTGAGTCTCAGAGGCTCCTTATCTAAAAGAATCAGTTAATCTCAATTCATATACATGTTTAAGTTGGTCTAAGTATTTTGAAAGACAAAAGATAAATAAATTCTTCATTCTGCAATTAATAAAAATTACTCCTTTTTCCTAAATAAAACCTATTTCATATACTATCTAGCTTAAGTTATTTAGAAAGGTTTTACTTTTAAGATTTTGCTTTCAAGGTTGACAGAAACATAAAAACCTTTGTAAGAACAAATTCATTTTTAATAATTCCTTGAAATATGAGGACTATTTAATTTATGTAAGTGCTTATTTATCATTAAACTGATCACAGTAAGTTCTTTGAAGAAATATTTTAATCTAATTTAATAATACCATACAGAGGTAGGAAATTATTACATTTTCACAACCCTGTCTTTTGCATGCTTTATAAGATCCTTTAGAGAAGATATTTAGAATAATGTGTCCCTTTTCAGGCCTTGTTGGAGATAGCATGTGATCAAGAGTTGATGGTATTGAAGGAAGAATTCCAAGCTGCACTGAAGGCATTGGCAAAAAATAAGGATCCAGGAATAGACAGAATACTAATTTATATATTTCAACAAAAGGATGCAGTGCTGGAGGTGCTCTCTCATCTATGCGAAGAATTTGGAAGACAGCTACTTGGCCAACTGATTGGAAGAGATCCATATTTGTGCCCATTGCAAAGAAAGGTGATCCAACAGAATGTGGAGATTATCGAACAATATCATTAACATCACAAGCAAGTAAAATTTTGCTGAAGATAATTGAAAAATGGTTACAGCAGTACATAGACAGGGAACTGCCTGAAATTCCAGCCAGGTTCAGAAAAGGAGGTAGAATAAGGGATATCACTGCTGATATGAGATGGATCTTGGCTGAAAACAGAGAATACCAGAAAGAGGTTTACCTGTGTTTTATTGACTATGAAAAAGCATTCGACTGTGTGGATCATAACCAATTATGGATAATATTGTAAAGAATGGGAATTCCAGAACACTTAATTCTGCTCATGGGAATCTGTACGTAGATCAAGAGGAGGTCTTTCAAACAGAACAAGGGGATACTGCATGGTTTAAAATCAGGGAAGGTGTGTGTCAGGATTGCATCCTTTCACCATAGTTATTCAATCTATGTGCCGAACAAATAATCTGAGAAGCTGGACTATAGGAAGAAGAATGTTGCATCAGGATTGGTGGAAGATTCATTAACAAGCTGTGATTTGCAGATGACAAAACCTTGCTTGCAGAAAGTGAAGAGGACTTGAAGCATTTACTGATGAAGAGCAAAGACTACAGCCTTCAGTATGGATTACACTTCAACATAAAGAAAACAAAAATCCTCACAATTGGACCAATAAACATCATCATGACAAATGGAGACAATATTGAAGATGTAAAGGATTTCATTTTACTTGGATCCACAATCAAAGCCCATAGAAGCAGCAGTTAAGAAATCAAATGACATATGGCATTGGGAAAATCTGCTGCAAAAGACCTCTTTAAAGTGTTGAAAATCAAAGATGTCACTTTGAGGATTAAGGTGTGCCTGACCCAAGCCATTATATTTTAAATCACCTCATATGCATGCCAAAGCTGGACTATGAATAAAGAATACCAAAGAATAAATCCCTTTGAATTATGGTGTTGGCAAAGAATATTGAATATACTGTGGACTTCCAGAAGAATGAACAAGTCTGTCTTGGAAGATGGTGAGACTTCTTCTCACATACTTTTGACATGTTATCAAGATGGGCCAGTCCCTGGAGAAGGACATCATGCTTTTTAAGGTAGAGTGTCAGTGAAAAAGAGGAAGACCCTCGAAGAGATGAACTGACACAGTGGTTGCAACAATGGGCTGAAACGTAACAATGATTGTGAGGATGGTGCAGGACAAGGCAATGTTTTTTTCTGTTATACACAGGATCAATATGAGTTGAAACCGACTTGATGGCATCTAACAACAACAACAACAAGGCTTTATTATATCAATCAAAATAAACAATCCATCCTTTTCAGTGCACCTTTCAAATAAAAACCCTTTGCCGTTGAGTTGATTCTGACTGCTAGCAACCCTATAGTACAGAGTAGAACTGCGCCATAGAGTTTCAAAGAAGCAGCAGATGTATTCGAATCACTGACCTTTAGGTTAGCAGCTAAGCTCCTAACCTCTGCACCATCAGAGCTCCACCTTTCAAATGACCAATTTCTACCAAATTTTCTCAATGTGTCTACTAAAAGCCCAACTCATAAGACAAGCGCAGGAAGCAGTTTTTCTTGGAAGAGAAAAAATCTAAACTTAAAAACTGAATCAGGAGAAAAAGGAAAAAACAAGAAAAGCAAACCCAGCAACTGCCAGTCACGGCTTCCTGAGACAAGACAGAAATTCAGACATAAAATGGCACAGAAAAACTACATAAATTCACCTGTCTGTGAGGCCAGCTCAAAACCCAGGCTTATACTCAACACCACACAAGAGAAACCTATGGGGAACCCAGTGTCTTAAAATTTATATAGCAATTCTTGGACGAGATCCACTTAAATCAACAGAAAAATAGGTACTAGTTAAACTCATTAACTTACTGGAGTCTCAGATGGAGGGATTTTATTCAGACATTTTGACTAAAGCTGAGCATTAAACAAAAGTTCTAAACAAACAAACACAAAAAACCACAATGCAAATGGGAACTCATTTTCCCAAAGTGATCACTGAACTTCTAAATTACTTCAAGTATATTCAGTGTATAGTGTTTTTGAACATGAATCCCAAACCAGCTTCCTGGTAGGGGGGAAATCCAGGCTTATTTATCAAGGATGTAAAAATCTTATTTTCTTAGGTTGAAACTTTGGTTTCCCAGAGTCAAATAAAACTCCTAGCAGGGAGTCTGCCATGGTGTTTGGTAGGTGTTTTGTTTCACAGTGTGATTCTGTTGCTTGAGAGTTTTCTTGTGGCTGGTGGGCAACTTAGTGTTCTGACACATGTCATATCCTAGCTTATCCTTTCATGGATGTCTTTCTGTTAGTGGCAAGCTCAGTAAGGACATCTAAGATGCTTGACCTGTGCTCACATATTTTTGTGACTTAAAGATTCTGGGATTCTTTTGTAACAACAATAGGAAACCTAGTTTCATTCTTTCTGAACCTAATTCATTCTGCCATCTAGGGCCCTAATCTCTTATTTTAGACCTCAAATACACTAGTCTTTCCAAATGGAAAGCACCCTAAAGTGGCCACAGATTTAACAAACTGTCCTTAGGAAGCTCAAACAAAAGTCCAAGTGCAAACAAGAAGTAGACCATAATTCTTGGCCATGTAACAAACCAGAGTACCACTAGGAAAATCATCTGACCTTTTGGACTCAGGTTACCCCACAATGAGACAGTTTTAAGTGCTACAATTCACCAAACTCACAATAAACCTTGGAATTTTCACTACCCATCAGAACAGCAGCTCGAAACATGACAATTCAATTCACAAATCAAAAACTAAGTCTCAGAAGAGCTACTATCAAGGAACTGAGCTCAGACTCCGAGAGGGTTTTTTTGGTCACCTGAGCAACTCTGAGATAAAGCAGAGAAGAAGAAGCCCAATCAGCTCAGGTTGATACTGAAGCTCAAATCTGGCAATTGTCTTGGGATCTCAGAGTCTACCTAGGGAATCCCATGTCTCTGACACCAGAAATGTAAAAAAAATTTCCGAGAATGGAAACAAAGTTAAAAACAATACTAGAGATTTATTATTCGGTCAATTATTTGGGGATAAGGGAACACACAGCTTAAACCACGTGTTCCAAAGAAATGTGGCAGCATCGGAGTTAATATAGTTAGGGGGGAATAAAGAGAGTCTGGGAAGTCTGGGTGGTTTCAGCCGATTTTTCAGAGGTTAATTAAAATGTCCTTCAAAGTCCTTTCTTCTCTGAAACGTTAGTTTGCTTAAGAAGACAAATGTTGCAGTTTTTCGGAGGGGGGCGTGTCCCATGTCTACTGAGTGGAGGCAGATAATCAGGCTTCTGCCTGTCTGGAATGCAGGAGTTAAAGAGCAGAAACTGTCAAATATACATAAATCTACAGAAATAAGTTAATTACTATCTTTAAAAGTTAGAGATCTTAAACTTTTGCCCTGTGAAATCAGGTAGTAGCTGTACTCTTTGGGCATGGCCTAAGGGACTCCGTGTTTGTTTTAGCTTCTACAGCCACAATATTTTATTGTTACTTTGCTTAAACAGCTATCCAAGCATTGTTTCTTGGTGAATTATGATCTTATTTAACCAAATGTTAAAACTTCTGACGACTTTTAATATTTCCACTCCCAAAATATAATCTTAAGTGATGTCTTTTATACCTAAAACATTTTATACCTAAAACTAAGGAACTTTGTAGAGGGCCCATTGGAAAGCCACAAAAGATTATTTCCCACTTTTTAAGGAGAAAAGTTCTATAAATAATTAGGTTTATTGAGTGTGTTGTGAGTTGCATGAAAAGTGTGATCAAATCAGAGAACGTGTCTAATTTTCTTTAGGTTAAAATTTGTATGAGTGTTAATGTCTTTACTGTGATGTTTTACCTGATATTAGATAACAAAAGCATAGTATTGTCAGTCATAATTTTAATTATTTTTAAAAATTTGTTAACTTGGCTTAGCATCATTGAGACCAGTGGTTTTAACTGGGAATTGACATCACTCACCTGTGGAGTTTTATTAATATTCCGATATTTAGAAACTTGATAATCTTGATATATTCTTGGTATACACTAACTATATGCTTACTTTATTCATATTATGTTATGTCTCAGGATTATTATATGTTATATCTGAAGTTCTATTCACTTTAAAAACTATGATCATACATTTTCATAAATTAAATGTAATATTTACTCTTCTTTGAAAATAGTGTTAATCATTATATCCAGAGACATTTTGTCAATAATTTTTTTTAACTTGACTATTTTGCTTTGCATTATTTTTGAAGTGAATTCTCAGATCTTTCACTTTTAAAAATTATTTGTAGAAATAAGTTAATCATTGCCATTTTAAGTTTTGTGGTCTAAAGTTAGCTGTTTATTTGCTTTGTTTTTTACTTTGCTGATGCCCTGAA
The DNA here is from genome assembly GCF_000243295.1 of Trichechus manatus latirostris. Lineage (NCBI taxonomy): Eukaryota > Metazoa > Chordata > Mammalia > Sirenia > Trichechidae > Trichechus > Trichechus manatus. The sequence continues at coordinate 224,343 of NW_004444093.1, forward strand.
AACCCTTGCAGACATCCACAGGCCAGAGTATTTTGACAAAGGAGACTGTCTCAGAGACTCCTGGAAAGGACTATTATAGATATTTTGAACATGGACTTTTAATAACACTGCTTGAATAGCTTTGAGACCACACCGCTGGACTGAATCAGGATTTCCACTACTCTTCTGGAGAAGCTGATGGATCCATGAGATGGTGAAACCCAAGACTAGATAAAACAAGATTTACAAAGGACTAAAAAGACTAAAGGATTATTCCATGAGTTTTATTTAAAGAATTGTTGAAGTTTAATGTTCTCTTTTCTAGGAATCTCTTTCTCTTAAACTCAGAAATGAAACATTTATCTCTTCCCCCTGCCTGATCTCTTCAAACTTACAAAATTCTTAGTGATTATGAATCAAGAGGAGGGTGACTGTAGAGATAAACATTATCTTTCAATAAAAAATTATAAAAAGCTCTTGTAGGCTATCAGGTTCATTGTCTTTGAGCTATTTTACATCTCTTTATAAACCGCAGACAGCTAATGATATTTTCTACCTACAGATTGGACCGGTTCTTGTTATGCTATTCCTATGTGTCTATACTTAACCAATTAGCCAAAGGGAAAAATTAGAAATATGAGAAGAACATAAAAATTAAAAACTAGAAAAGAAACTCTAAAAATATTAGATAAGAAGTTATCAAAAGACTTTCAGGCAACATGGCGCTCTAGGCAGAAGCACCACGCCATCCCTCCACAGCAAAGATCTAAAAAACTAAGCTTAACAGAGAAAACAGCAATCCTGAAACTCTAAACATCAGATGAAGAGATAAAGAACTCAGCCAAGCACCAAATGGAATAAGAAACTGACAGAGAACAGAGGGCAAGGAGAGATACATGCAGAGGTCCCCTATTAGCTAACACAGCACAGATCCACCATCTGGGACTCTTATCAGAGATCAGGAAACACAGGGTACTAGAAAGCAGCTTCATGGAGCTTCCAGCAGAAGACAGAACTGGTAACAAGCGATATATGTTTTCCCACCCCCCACACTTCTTCACCCCCAGTCAGCCTCCTCTGCTTCCTGCAACCACAGTCTCTTGTCTGGGAAGCTCTGGCTGCTTGGATTCCACCTGCCCACACAAGCAGACTCCCTGAGCGTGATTTGTTGGCTGCTGGTGTTGCTTTTATCTGCTTCTTTTGATTTCTTCATTACCTCTTATCACCTCCCACTCCTTTATCTCAAATACCTGGCTCTGTGTGGCATCTTTGCTACTTCCTGAAAGGCTGTGACTTTCCGCTTGAATGTGAAACTGCTTCCCAGTCCATGCTGCCAAGCTGGTGGGATCCCGGGGTTTTTTTGTTTGTTTCTTTTGAATTGTTTCTTTGTTTTCTTTTTCTTTTCTCAAAGTGGGAGCCAGTTCTTGCAAGACAGTACTGCGTGGCATGGGAACTACCCCCTCAGTTTGTGTAGATGCACAGAGGAATCCCTGAGGGCATTTATGTTTTTGTTTTTTTTTCTTTTTTGGAGGGTGTTTTCTTGTTCTCTTTTTAATTTGTTTTGTTTCTTTTCCCTCTTTTTCCCTTTTTGTCTTTCTTCATTACTCAGTTTCTCATCTCTCTATGCCTTCCTTCTCTTCCTGTCCCCTGAATACCTGGTGCTAAGTGACACCTCTAAGCCTTCTAGCCAGGCTGTACTTCAGCTCCTGGGAGAAACATGCCCAGACCTCGTAGCCACACCAGTGGGATACCTGGAAGATTTGCTCTTCTTTTTTCTTTCTAATTTTTATTTATTCATTTTTTCTTTTCTTTTTTCTTCTTCTTCTCATATTTGTCTTTCTCCATTTCATAGTCTCTCATCTCTCCACTCCAATGGTAAGCTCCCTTAGCACTATTTTTTTATTTTTTGTGTGTTTTTGGCTCCCATTCTCTCCTCTCACTCCTCTCTTCCTTACCCGTCTTAGCTCAACACACCACAATCTCCCTCCTCCATCCTGCCTACCTGCACTGTGTGGTTAACATCACACCACCAAGCAGCACAGGCACGGCCTACTGGAACCTGCCCTGCACTGATTACCAGTCTACCCTGGTGGCTGTAGTAAGTGCCACAAACAACCCATCCCAGCAACTCCTCTTCAGCTAGACCTGCCCTGCTGTACCATATCTGAGTGAGTGACCCTGCCAATTGGAGAAGGAGGTTAAAAGAATCCTGTCCACGGATGAGCAAACAACAAACACCACACAGCCCACCAGCTCAGACATAGCCAAACAAAACAAAAAAGGATGAAACAAACAAATCTACAATGATCAATATATGAGAAAAATAACTACTGAATACCCGAAGACGGCAGACAATATGAGAACATTTACAAAAACAGGACAGGGTGGTTCCAGTAGGAATCCAAAATAAAACAACAGATGACTTTCCAGTAGGAAAAAAGGCACTAGAACTACCTGATAGGGAATTCAAACCTCTAATACCAAGAATTATCCAAGAGTTGAAGAAAAAAGCAGACAAAAACGAGGAAAAAATTGACAAATTCATGAAAAAGGCAGACAAATTCACAGAAAATGCAGCAAAAAAATTGAAGAATTCAGGAAAATAATGCAGGAACAAAACGCCAAAAATAAATTCACAACTACAAATCTTACAAAAACAACAAATAGAAATCCAAAAGATAAACAACAAGATTTCAGAAATGGACAGTGTCATAGAAGGGCTGAGGAGCAGATTTGAAACAGTGGAAGACAGGATCAGCGAAATTGAAGACAAACACTGGGATATAACTCAGTTGGAGGAAAACACAGAAAAAAGAACGAAGAAAAATGAAGAGACTCTAAGAATTAAGTGGGATACAATCAAAAGCAAAAATTTGTGAGTGATCAGAATTCTACAACAGGGGGAGAAAACAGAACAGAGAGAGAAGATCGTTAAAGAAATGCTGACAGAAAACATCCCCAAAATCATGAAAGATGAAAAGCTGGCCATCCAAGAAGCTCAACGAACCCCAAATAAGATAGACCCCAAAAGAAAATCACCCAGGCATATCATAATCACACTCACAAAAACCAAACAAAGAATCCTGATAGCAGCTCATAAAAACAAGTAGTCACGTACAGAGGAGAAACAATAACACTAAGCTCAGATTATTCGTCAGAAACCATTCAGGCAAGAAGGCAATGGGATGACATATATAAAACCTTGAAAGAAAAAGAAAATGCCAGCCAAGAATAATATATCCTGCAAAACTCTCATTCAAATACGATGGAGAAATTAGGACATTTCCAGATAAACAGAAATTAAGGGAATACGTAAAAACCAAACACAACTTACAAGAATTATTAAAGGGAGTTTTTCAATCTGAGAACAAACAACTTCAGCTCAAAGGCTGAATCTAGGATGCAGGATCATACCAGCCAGATACCAATCTAGGAAATGAACTCTCAAGGACTTTCCAAAACCAAAAGAAATACAACAGGGAATCAGAGCAATTAATCTCTAAATGGCAAGAACTTCAGAATAATAAAAGATGGAATAAACGGTGTAGGTATAGAACCTTCTAATGGAGAGGAAGGCAAGGCGATACCAAGTAATGGTAGACTGCTTCAAACTTAGAAACATAAGGGTAAAATTCATGGTAACCCCAAAGAAAGTTAACAAGCATACTCATAAAAATAAAGAGGAAAAACATAAACTCTCAGTAGAAACAAAACCTACAAAAACACAAGAAATGGAAAAAAATCCACAAACAAAAGGAATTCAGCACAGGAGAGTAAGAGGAACAAAGAAAATGTCAGCACCATAAAAAAAACCACTACAAAATGACAGCAACAAACTCACATCTATCAGTATTACACTGAGTGCAAATGGTCTCAATGCACACATAAAGAGATGGAGAGTGACGGAATGGATTAAAAAAACAGAATCCATTAATATGCTGTCTACAAGAGACACACCTTAGAAATAAATATATAAATTTATTAAAAATCAAAGGTTGGAAAAATATTTATCAAGCAAACTACTACCAAAAAAGAGCAGGAGTGGCAATAGTAATCTCAGATAAAATAGCCTTTAAAACAAAATCCA
>NW_004444093.1:228508-232590 GCF_000243295.1 Trichechus manatus latirostris
AGAAACTATTTGTTCTGTAAACCTTCACCTGAAGTACAATTTAAAAAAATTAAAAAAAGAAAGAGTGGCCTCTTACTAAAAGAACACTCATTGGATGCTCCGTTGCATTTACTATTTCAGGTATCACTGGAATTAGACTTTTTGTATAGGAAGAAATAATATTAGATTAAAAATGGTATTGGATAAAGTGGCAATAGAATTTGAAAGCACTGTATCTCAGGTTGGCAGAGCAATTCAAGCAGTATCTGAAGAAGGGTTGAAATTCGAGCTATGACTTTACAAAATAGGCTTCCTTTTAGCCTCCCAAAGAGGAGTTTGTGCTTTAATAGGGGAATGTTGCTGTGTCTATATTAATACTGCACCGTCTAAGGTTTCTCAGGGTATAGTTTCTGCTGAGGCACATGAAAAGCAGTTGCTGATGCTGCTTATATACAACCAAACACTTCATGGGTTTTGTTTTCTTGGTTTAAAGTTTTAGGGCCATGGTTTCATGGGACATTTCAGTTAATTGACCTAATATTGTTGTTAGTGTCTCTGTGCTACTTCCTAGTTTGTTGGGTAGTTTCTGGGGTCTTAAAAGCTTTCGAGAAACCATCCAAGGTACACAATTGGTCTTTACGCATCTGGAGCAGCAGAGAAAAAAGGAGAGTCAGGAATAAGAAAAAGAACTAGACTATATGTCTAATTACCTCCATTAAAATTTGCTTCAAGACCAGAAGAAACCAGATGGTGCCTGACTACCATTGTTAAGTGTTTCTGATCAAAGATTCTATAAGAGAATCCTGATGAAATTGGAGGAGATTGTGAACAGAGTTTTTAATCCTCATGGAATCCAGACTTTCCGGAGCCATTGAGATTGAAATGATCCTCTTGAAACTCTTGTCTTGAGGAAATCTTTGAACCTTAAACTTTGAGCCAAAACTGGTCTCCTGAAATCCATCTTTAAATCAAACAACAGTTTAGCTTAATTAGTAAAGAACATTTGTCTTGGACATTGTACTCTTTTAGAGAATTATCTATGTGCAGTCAGTTGTTTTTTTTGTTAACTCAAAGTCTGTGGGCCTTTGAAGAGTGTTAAGTCAAAGGTATTTCTAATCAACCTCAAATGGTTTACTCTAACATGATTTAAAAGGAAATTCTTTCTTTGTTCATTTTTGTTTCTTTAAAGGACAATTAGGTCTAAAGCTAAACAACAACACTTTAATAGAATTTCAGGCATCAGTCAGCAGTTTAATAATATATTATGTATAGTAATTATATATATATACGCATGTATGTACGTATATAGCACTTTTGAGTTTTCAAAGTGCTTTCAAGTATAGTATCAATAAATAAATATAAATATTCTCATTCCAAAAGCAAATTCAAGTTTGTAAGCATCATACTTTTAATATTTCATGGAAATAAAAGGAATTAATACCAGAAGGAGGTATCACAGCAGGTGAAAAAATGTGAAATGGTTAAGAAAACAGAAAGTTTAAGAAAAGCTCTGCCAACTCACAAGAATTACTCTTCCCAGGCCCATGAGTATATATTTATTTATTTATTTTTATCTTTTTAATGTACTTTAGAAGAAGGTTTACAGAACAAACTAGCTTCTCCTTAAACAACTAGTACACATATTGTTTTATGACTTTGGTTAACAACCCCACAACCTGTCAACACTCTCCCTTCTCGACCTTGGGTTTCCTATTACCAGCTTTCCTGTCCCCTCCTGCTTTCTAGTCCTTGCTCCTGGACTGATGTGCCCCTTTAGTGTCATTTTGTTTTATAGGCCTGTCTAATCTTTGGCTGAAGGGTGAACCTCAAGTGTGACTTCATTACTGAGCTAAAAGGGTGTCCGGGGGCCATACTCTCGGGGTTTCTCCAGTCTCTGTCAGGTCAGTAAGTCTGGTCTTTTCTGTTTTTGTGAGTTAGATTTTTGTTCTACATTTTTCTCCAGCTCTGTCTGGGACCCTCTATTGTGATCCCTGTCACAGCGGTTGGTGGTGGTAGCTGGGCACAATCTCGTTGTACTGGACTCAGTCTGGTGGAGGCTGTGGTAGTTGTGGTCCATTAGCCCTTTGGACGAATCTTTCCCTTGTGTGTTTAGTTTTCTTCATTCTCCCTTGCTCCTGAAGGGGTGAGACCAGTGGAGTATCTTAGATGGCTGCTCACTGGCTTTTAAGATCCCAGACGCTACTCACCAAAGTAGAATGTAGAACATTTTCTTTTTAAACTGTGTTGCTCCAATTGAGCTAGATGTTTCACGAGACCAAGGTCCCCACAGCCCTCAGCACAGCAATTCAGTCCCTCAGGTAGTTTGGGTGTGTCTATGGAACTTCCATGACCTTGCCTTGTAAAAGTGGTGCTGGCTTCCCCAGTACTGTGTACTGTCTTAACTTTACCAAAGTTACCACTTATTTATTGTCTTATTTAGTGTTTTTGCATCCTCACCCCTCCCCTTCCTCATAACCGTCAAAGATTGTTTATTTTCGTGTGTAAACCTTTTCATGAGTTTTTACAGTAATGATCTCACACAATATTTATCCTTTTGTGATTGACTTCTTTCATTCAGCCTAATGCCCTCCAGATTCATCCATGTTATGAGATGCTTCACAGATTCATCATTGTCCTTTATCATTGCATAATACTCTATTGTGTGTTATGTACCATAGTTTGTTTATCCATTCATCTGTTGATGGATCTCTAGGTTGTTTAATTCTTTTTGCTAATGTGAACAATGCTACAATGAACATGGGTGTGCATATGTCTATTCGTGTGATGACTTTTATCTCTCTAGGATGTATTCCTAAGAGTGGGATTGCTGGATCATATGGTATTTCTATTTCTAGCTTTCTAAGGAAGCGCCAGATCATTTTCCAAAATGGTTGTATTATTATGCTTTCCCACCAGCAGTGCATAAGAGTTCGGATCTCCCCGCAGCCTATCTGACATTTGTTATTTCCAGTGTTTTTGATTCGTGCCAGTAATGCCGTGGTGAGATGGTATCTCATTGTGGTTTTAATTTGCATTTCTTTAATGGCTAGTGATAGCGAGCATCTCCTCATGTGCCTGTTGGCCACTTGAATGTCTTCTTTGGTGAAGTGTCTGTTCATTTCCTTTGACTATTTTTTAATTGGATTATTTGTCTTTTAGTTGTAGAGGTGCTGACTTTTCCTGTAGATTTTAGAGATTGAGCTTTGTATAATTTGTAATAGCCAAAATTTTTTTTCTAGGTGTGCAGTTTCTCTGTTTACTCTTTTGGTGAAATCTTTCGATGAGCACAAGTATTTAATTTTTAGAAGATCCCAATTATTTAGTTTATCTTCTGGAGTTTGCGTGTAGCTGGTTATGGTTGGTATTGTGTTAATGCTGTGTATTAGGGTCTGTAACGTTGATCTTATTTTTTCTTCTATGATCTTTTTTTTATTGTTGTAATTAAATGAAGTTTACATTTCAAGTTAGTCTCCCATACAAAATTTTTTTTTTACATACATTGTTATGAGACCTTAATTCTTCACCCCATTCTGTGATAGTACACTTCTCCTTTCTGCCCCTGATTCCCCATGCCCATTCAACCAGCTCCTAACTTTTTCTGCCTTCCCATCTCACCTCCTGACAGAAGCTGCCCCTTTGGTCTCTTATATCTACTTGACTAAGATGCACACTCTTCACTAATATCACTTTATGTCCCACAGTCCAGTCCAATCCCTATGTGAAGAGTTGGCCTTGGAAATTGTTTTAGTCCTGGGCTGATAAGAGTCCAAGGGTCATGCCTTCTGGGGTGTCTCTAGTGTCAGTCAGACCATTAAGTCTGGTCTTCTTACTAGAATTTGAGTTCTGCACCCCATCCTTCTACTGCTCCATCAGGGACCCTCTGTTATGTTCCCTGTCAGGATGTTTATTGGTGGTAGCCGGGCACCATCTAGTTCTTCCGTTCTCAGGCTGATGAAGTCTCTGGTTTATGTGGCCCATTCTGTCTCTTGGGCTAATACTTTCCTTGTGTCTTTGGTGTTCTTCGTTCTCCTTTACTCCAGGTGGTTGGGACAAACTGATGCATCCTAGATGGCCGCTTGCAAGATTTTAAGATACCACTCACC
>NW_004444093.1:248966-251082 GCF_000243295.1 Trichechus manatus latirostris
AGGTAGTGAGTTTCTAGAAATTTGTCCATTTCCTCTAGGTTTTCAAATTTGTCAGAGTACAAAGTTTCATAGTAATCTGTTATGATTCTTTTAATTTCAGTTGGGTCTGTTGTGATATCACCCATCTCATTTCTTATATGGGTTATCTGCTTCCTCTGCTGTTTTTCTGTTGTCAGTTTGGCCAATGGTTTATCAGTTTTATTGATCTTTTCAAAGAAACCAGCTTTTGCACTTGTTAACTCTTTCAATTGTTTTTCTATTCTCTATTTTATTTAATTCTGCTCTAATTCTTAATATTTCCTTCCTTCTGGAGCCTGTGGGCTTCTTTTGCTGCTCTCTTTCTACTTGTTCCAGTGGTAAGGTTAATGCTTTGATTATGAACTTTTCTTCTTTTTGGATGTGTGGATTTATTGCTATAAACTGACTTCTGAGCACTGCTTTTGCTGTGTCCCAAAGGTTCTGGTAGGATGTGTTTTCATTCTCGTTAGATTCTATGAATTGCTTTATTCCATCCTTAATTTCTTCTATAACCCAGTAGTTTTTGAGCAAGGTGTTGTTCAGTTTCCATGTGTTTGATTTTTGTCTTCCCTTGCTTTTTGTGTTGTTGATTTCCACTTTTATGGCTTTATGGTCAGAAAAGATTCTTTGTAATATTTCAATGTTTTGGATGTTGTTAAGGTTTGCTTTATGTCTAATATGTGTTCTATTCTGAAGAATGTTTCATGTGCATTGGAAAAGAAAGTATACTTGGCTGCTGTTGGGTGCAGTGTTCGGTATACGTCTATGAGATCAAGTTGGTTGATTGTAGTTTTTAGCTCTTCTGTGTTTTTGTTGAGCTTCTTTCTGGATGTTCTGTCCTTCACCGAAAGTGGTGTGTTGAGGTCTCCTACTACTATTGTGGAGCTGTCTATCTCTCTCTTCAGAGCAGTTACAGTGTGTTTTATGTATTTTTGAGCGTGTTGTCGGGTGTGTAAATATTTATTATAGTTATGTCCTCCTGGTGTATTGACCCTTTAATCATTATATAGTGCCCTTCCTTATCCTTTGTGGTGGATTTTACTTCAAAGTCTATTTTGTCAGAGATTGATATTGCCACTTCTGCTCGTTTTTGAGTGTTGTTTGCTTGATATATATATATTTTCCATCTTCTGTGTTTTAGCCTGCTTGTGTCTTTAAGTCTAAGGTGCGTCTCTTGTAGGCAGCATATAGATGGATCATGCTTTTTTATCCAATCTGCCACATTGTGTCTCTTTATTGGTGCATTAAGTCCGTTTACATTCAGCATAATTATTGATAGGTATGAGTTTAGTGCTGTCATCCTGACATCTCTTTTTGTGTGTTGTTCACAGTTTCTTTTTTCCCCCTAATTTTTGGTGCTGAGCATTTTTCTTTATGTATTTTTTTTCATCTTTTTCATTGTTGTAGATTTTGTGTTTGCTGGATCTTTATGTTTTTTCTAGTTTTTTGTTTTGATTTCCAGGATTGTTAGATTCCTTTGTGGTTACCTCAATATTTATCCCTATTTTTCTAATTATATACCAGTCTTTTATTACTTTATATTGCCTTAACTTCCCCTCAATATGAAAAATGTATGTCTGCATTTTTTAAGTCCCTCTTTTTTGTTTTAATGTTGTCCTTTTTGCATATTGATATCTGTTTCCCTATTTTCAATGTTTTAGCTTTAATATATTTTCGATTTCTCTATCTGAGTCAATATCTGGTTGCTCTGTCCTGTGTTCTAGTCTTGTGTTGTTATCTGATGTTATTGATTATCTAACCGTATGACTCCCTTTAGTATTTCTTGTAATTTTGGTTTGGTTTTTGCAAATACCCTGAACATCTGTTTATCTGGAAATACCCTAATTTCACCATCATATTTGAGATACAGTTTTACTGGATATATAATTCTTGACTGGCAGTTATTTTCCTTCAAGGTTTTATATATACCTTCTAGCCTGTAAGCTTTCTGCTGAGTCGTCCGAGATTATTCTAATTGACTCTCCTTTGTAGCTGAGTTTTCTTTTATCCCTAGCTGCTCTTAAAATTCTCTCATCTTTGGTTCTGGCAAGTTTGATTATAATATGTTTTGGTGACTTTCTTTTGGGATCTACCTTAT
>NW_004444093.1:251324-262903 GCF_000243295.1 Trichechus manatus latirostris
TTATCTTCAGTGCCACTAATTCTAACGTCTACTGCCTCGATTCTGCTCCTATGACTTTCTATTGAGTTGTCTAATTCTGAAATTTATTGTTAATCTTCTGGATTTCTGATTGTTGTCTCTCTATGGATTCTTGCAGCCTATTAAATTTGTCATTATGTTCTTGAATAACTTTTTTAAGCTCCGCTACTACTTTGTCTGTGTGTTCCTTGGCTGTTTCTGCATTATGTCAAATTTCCTTTCTAATTTCTAGGAGAGTTCTGTATATTAATCTTTTGTATTCTACCTCTGGTAATTCCAAGAAATTCTCTTCCTCCAGATAATTTATTGATTCTTTATTTTGGGAGCTTGCTGAAGCCATCATGCACTGCCTTTTTATGTAGTTTGATACTGCCTGTTGTCTCTGAGCCATCAATAATTTATTATAATTTTATTTTATATTTGTTTAGTGAGTCCTAGTTTCTTGTTTTGTTTTGATATGCCCGTATAGGCTGCTTGTGTGTGTTAGTTTGATTATTGACACCTTTGAGGCTCTAACGTCCTGTCACCAGGTAGTTAGTTTTGTAGCTAAGTGTCCACAGAAGTCCATTAAATTTTCCTGTATGGTTCAGCTCAGTTGACCAGGCAGTCAGTCACCAAGTATTTGGTGCAGGCTCTCACCTACAGTCCTAGAGAGACATGGGTGATTGGTGCAGGCACTGGACTCTGCTGTGGTAAGGGATCACGTGCTGAGCCAGGCAGGGGGCTGACGGCTGCCCCTGAGAGTCTGAAATGAAAGTGTGTCCCTATTCTCTAGGTTGAGTAGGTAGGTAAGTTTTGCAGCCAGACTATGAGTACCCCACTCTGTTGGCTGTAAAGACTCAAGGGCACCACTTTTTCTTGGACTCTTGTAGCAGATGACTAGGAAGTTAACGTGATGCTACCGGTCCTCAAGCCCCTGTTGCGGATCGATAACAGTGCGTACTTAAGGGGCAGGGCTGTTTCGAGGGTCACAAATCTGCCACTTCACAGCTGCAACAGTTGAAGTTAAACTTCAGTTGTTTGTCCTTTTGTACTGTGGTGGTGAGAGCTAACACTGTTGAGATGGGTCCCCACAAGTCTATACAGGGGTGTAAAGCACTCAGAGTCTGCAGTCCCCTTATGCCTGTGCCTAGCAAAGGAGCTGTGATGACCCTGTGTTCCTCGCTTAGGGGAGCCAGTAACTTATTTGTTCCCTCTTCAAGGCCAGGAGAATGGGTTAGGGCACCTTTCGGGATCTACTTCTGGCCCAGTGGACTCCCGGTGCAGAGCGTGGAGGGAAGAGGTAAAAGGGAGAGAGATTTTTCCCAAACAGGCTTTTTAAAAAAAAATCCCCATGAAAGGCTGTATGTGTGTACTTATCTTTAGCCACTTGGGAGCTGCTTTTCACTGGTTCAGAGTGTCCAAGCAGAATCTCTGTTGCCGGATCTCTCTCGATGTGGAAACTACTTTCTGAGTGCACACACAGCTGTTTGCCTGTTTTACTGCAGAGCCAGCACGGGTGGGAAGTTGCTGGCATGGCTGAAGAGTTGCTGTCCCACTGCTGCCGCTCTGGTGCTGCTGGTTTCTTCTGAACCGTCTCCCTCTCCTCCTGCCACTCAGTCCGATTCCTCAACTCTGCCTTGTTCAGGGCTCCTAGATATTCATATATAATCAAATCACTTGTTTTTCCAGGTCTTTGTTGTAAGCGAGATATAGGAAGCAACTTACTACACCACCGTCTTGGCTCCGCCTCTCTTCTATGATCTTTATAATTTTTGGCTTTATATTTAGTTAGGCCTTTGATCCATTTTGTGTTAGTTTTTGTGTATGGTGTGAGTTACACGTCTTGTTTCATGTTTTTGCAGGTAGACATCCAATTTTGCCAGCACAGTTTGTTAAAAAGACTGACTTTTCCCCATTTGATGGATTTGGGTCCTTATCAAAGATCAGTGAGTGTAGTTGGATGGATTTACTTTTGGGTTCTCAATTCTGTTCCGTTGGTCAATGTATCTGTCATTGTACAAGTACCAGGCTGTTTTGACTACCATAGCTGTACAGTAGGTTCTGAAGTCAGGTAGTGTGATTCCTCCAACTTTACTCTTCTTCTTCAGTAGTCCTTACTTATTCGAGGCTTCTTCCCCTTCCAGACATAGTTAATATTAGTTTTTCCATGTTTTTAAAGAATTTTACTGGGATTTAGATCTGAGTTACTTTGTATTTGTATATTGCTTTGGTTAGAACTGTCATTTTCACAATGTTGAGTCTATCTATCCACGAGCATGGTATGTTTTTCCATTTATACAGATCTTTTTTGGTTTCTTGCAGTAGTGTTTTTAGTTTTCTTTGTATAGGTCTTTTACATCCCTGGTTAGATTTATTTCTCAGTATTTTACTTTTTAGGGGCTATTACCAATCATGTTGTTTTCCTTTTCATTGTTGTCTTTATTGGTGTATAGGAATCCAACTGATTTTTTTATGTTTATCTTGTATCCTGTTACTCTCTTGAATCTTTCTATTAGTTCCAGTAGTTTTCTTGTGGAGTCTTTAGGGCTTTCTATCTATAGGATCATATCATCTGCAACTAGGGACAGTTTAACTTCTTCATTACTAATTTTGATGCCCTTTATTTCTTTTTCTTGCCTTATTGCTCGAGCTAGGACTTCCAGCACAATGTTAAATAGGAGTGGAGATAAAGGGCATCCTTGTCTTGTATCTGTTTTCAAGTGGAATGTTTTCAGCCTCTCTCCATTAAGAATGTTGTTGGTGTTGGCTGTTGGTTTTGCATAGATGCTCTTTATTATGTTGAGAAATTTCCCTTCTATACCTGTTTTATTGAGAATTTTGATCAGGAATTGTTAGACTTTGTTGAATGCCTTTTCTGCATCAATTGGGATGACCATGAGATTCTTTTCTTTCCTATTATTTATGTGGTTTATTATGTTGATTGATTTTCTAATGTTGAACCATCCTTGCATACCTGACATGAATCCTACTTGGTTACAGTTTTTTTAAATTATTTTTTTAATATGATGCTGAATTCCATTGGCAAGAATTTTGTTGAGCATTTTTACATCTGTAGTCATGAGAGATATTGGTCTGTAATTTTGTTTTTTTGTTTTTTTTTTTGTGGTGTCTTTGCCTGGTTTTGGTATCAGGGTTATGGTGGCTCCACAAATGAATTTGGAAGTATTGCTTCCTTTTCTATTTTCTGAAATTGTTTGAATAGTACTGATGTAAGCTCTTCTCTCAATTTTTCATAGAATTCTCCAGTGAAGCCATCTGGATCACGGGGATTTTTTGTTGTTGAGAGTTTTTTTTATTACCTTTTCAATCTCTTCTCTTGTTATGGGTCTCGTCAGATTTTCAACATCATTTTATGTTAGTTTGGGTAGGTATTGTATTTCTAGAAATTTGTCCATTTCCTCTAGGTTTTCAAATTTGTTTTAATATAGTTTTTCGTAATACTCTGTCATGATCCTTTTTATTTTCATTGCATCTGTTTTAGTGTCTCCCATTTTATTTCTTATTTGGGTTGTATGCTTTCTCTCGTTTTTTTTTTTCCAATTTGGCCAGTGGTTTGTCAATTTTGTTGATCCTTTCATAGAACCAACTTTTGATTTTGTTGATTTTTTCTATTGTTTTTCTATTCACTTTTTCTTTTATTTCTTCTCTGATCTTTATCATTTCCTTTCTTCCGGTGCCTTTTTTTTGGTTTGCTGTTCACTTTCTAGTTGTTCAAGTTCTGTAGTTAGTGTTTTGGTTTTGTTTATTTTTTATTGTTTGGTTTTGTTTATTTTTTATTTTTTGATGTGTGCATCTATTGCTATACATTGACCATGGAGGACTGCCTTTGCTGTGTCCCAAAGTTTTTGGTATGATGTGTTTTCATTCTTGTTTGATTCTCTGAATTTTTTTATTCCTTTCTTGATTTCTTCTATTACCTAGTGGTTTATAAGCAGGGTATTATTCAGTTTCCATGTAATTGATTTTTTTCCTTGCTCTTACTGTTGTTAATTTCTACTTTGATGTCACTGTGGTCAGAGAAGTTGTTTTGTAGTATTTCAATGTTTTGGATTTTGTTGATGGTTGCTCTGTGGCCTAAGATGTGATCTATACTGGAGAACGTTCCATGTGCATTGGAAAAGAATGTGTACTTTGCAGCTGTTGGGTGGAGTGTTCTATGTATGTCTATGAGGTCAAGATGGCTGATTGTGCCCTTTAGGTCTTCTGCATCTTTGTTGAGTTTCTTTCTAGATGTTCTTTCCTTTACCAAGAGTGGTGTGTTGAAGTCTCCTTCTATTATTCTGAACTGTCAATTTCTCTTTTTGTGCTGTTAGAGTTTATGCGTTTTGGAGTTCTGTCATTGTATGCATAGATGTTTATTTCAGTTATGTCTTCATGATATAGTGTCCTTCTTTGTCTTTTATGGTGGATTTTGTTTTAAAGTCTATTTTATCTGAGATTAGTGTTGCCATTCCTGCTCTTTTTTGGTAACTGTTTGCTTGATATATTTTCTTCCATCCTTTGATTTTTAATAAATTTATGTCTTTGTTTCTAATGTGTGTCTCTTGTAGACAGCATATTGATGGATCCTGTTTTTTTTAATCCATTCTGTCACTCTCTGTCTCTTTACAGGTGCACTTAAGCCACTTACATTCAGTGTAATTATTGATAGGTGGGAGTTTATTGCTGTCTTTTTGTAGTGCTTTTTTTTGTGGTGCTAAATTTACTTGGTTCCTCTTACTCTTCTGTGCTGAATTCCTTTTGTTTGTGTTTTTTTTTCATTTCTTTTGTTTTTGTAGATTTTTTTTTTTACTTAGACTTGATGTTTTCCTCTTTATTTTGTTGAGTAGGTTTGTTAACATTCTTTGTGGTTACCTGGAAATTTATGCTTATCTTTCTAGGTTTGAATCTGTCTATTATTACTTGGTATTGCCTTGCTGTACCTACACCATTTATTCCCTTTTATTGTTCTGATGTTGTTGTCATTTACAGATTAACCTCTCTGGTTCCCAGTTGTGATTACTTTGGCTATAGATAGTCCTTGAGAGTTCATTTCCTAGGTTGGTATATGGCTGGTACCAACCTGTGTCCTAGATTCATCCTGCATTCTGATGTTTGTTCTCAAATGGAAGGACTCCCTTTAATAATTCTTGTAAGTTTGGTTTGATTTTTACATAGTCCCTTAATTTCTGTTTATCTGGAAATATCTTAATTTCACCATCATATCTGAACATGAGTTTTGCAGGATATATTATTCTTGGTTGGCAATTTTTTTCTTTCAAGATTTTATATATGTCATCCCGTTGCCTTCTTGCCTGCATGATTTCTGCCAGATAAACTGAGCTTTGTCTTATAGTTTCCTCTCTGTATGTGACTTTTTGTTTTTCCTGATCTGCCCTCAGGATTGTCTTTTGTTTCAGTGAGTGTGATTATGATATGCCTTGGTGATTTTCTTTCAGGGTCTATCCTATATGGGGTTTGCTGAGCTTTGTAAATGGTCAGCTTTTCATCTTTCTGTCAGCAATTCTTCAATGATCCTCTCTGTGTGTTCTGTTTTCTCCGCCTGTTCTGGAACTCTGATCACTTGCAAATTTTTGCCGTTCATTGTATCCCAAGTAATTCGCAGGGTTTCTTCATTTTTTTTTTGATCTTTTCTCTAATTTTTTCCTCAAAGTTGTATCCACGTGTTTGTATTCAATTTCCTTGTTCTTGTCTTCCATGGTTTAAAATCTGCTCCTCAGCCCTTCTATGACACTGTCTATTTCTGAAATCTTGTTCTTTGTCTTTTGGATTTCTTATGGTTGCTTTTGTGTGATTTCTAGTTGTGAATTTATTTTGATATTTTGATTCTGTATTATTTTCCCGAATTCTTCCATTTTTGTCTGTATTTTCTATGAATTTTTCTGCATTTTCCATGAATTTGTCTATTTTTTCCTCATTTTTGTCTGTTTTTCACTTCAATTCATGGATACCTCTGAATATTAGAGATTTGAATTCCCTATCAGGTAGTTCTAGTGCCTTTTCTTCCACTGGAAAGTCATCTGGTGTTTTATTTTCAACACCTACTGGAACCGTCCTGTCCTTTTTTTAATATGTTTTGATATTGTCCACTGTCTTTGGGACATTCAGTAGTTATTTTCTTCATTTATTGATTGTAGATTTGTTTGTTTCATCCTGCGTTTTTGTTTTATTTGGTTATGTCTGAGCAAGCGGGCTGTGTGTTCTTTGTTGTTTGCTCATCTGTGGGCTTGATGCTTTTCACCTCCTTGTCCAATGGTCAGGGCCAGTCACTCAGCTATGCTGCAGCAATCCAGGTCCAGCTTAAGGGGAGGGGCTGGGATGAACAGTTTGTGGCACATACTAGGGCCAACAAGGGGGCCAGATTCCGGCAGGTCATACCCACTCTGCTTGGAGGTGTGATGTTCAGTGTACCATGCAGGTAGGCAGGAAGAAGGGTGGAGGTTGTGATGTGTGGACCTAAGATGGGTATGGGAAAGAAGATAGAGTAGAGAAAAACAGAAGCAAAACAAATAACCAAAAAAGAGTACTAAGGAAGCTTGTCATTGGAGTGAAGAGACACCAAGAAATGGAGAAAATAAAAAGGAATAAAGAAATAGAGAAAAAAAATAAAAAAGGAAGAAAGAAAAATTTGAAAAATAAAAATAAAAAAGAAAAGCCCCCCAGGGATCCCACTGATGCAGCTGTGCAGACTAGGGAAGTGACTCCCTGGCCACTCAGAGCAGATTAGCTAGAAGGGGCAGAGACGTCACACAGTGCTAGGTATTTGCAGGAGACGGGAAAAAAGGTAAATATAGAGAGATGAGAAACTGAGAAATGAAGAAACACAAAAAGCAAGGAAGAAAAAAAAAAAAGAAATGCCCCCAGGCATCCCACCAGGGCAGTTACGTAGGCTGGGGAAGTGGCTCCCAAGTAGTGCTGTATAGCCCAGCTAGAAAGGGCCCCCAAACCATGAAAAGAAAAAGAAAACAAACAGAACAGAACAAAAGAAGAGAAATCAAAGCAAGCAAACAAAACAAAGTTTTAAAAAAGCCCACTGGGATCCCACGAGCATAGCAGCATTGACTTGTAAATAGTTCCCCAGCCAAGCTACACTTCACAGCCGTTGAAGAAGAAACAAAGATGGCACATGGAGACAGGTGTTAGAGAGAAAAGAGGGGGAGGAGGCGAGATGCATGGAAGAAACAAAAGAAGAGGAGAGAAGCAACACCAGCAAGAAAGAAATGACACTGAGAGAGCCAGCTAGTGTGGGCAGGGTGAATCCAAGTGGCACAGAGCCAGAGCCAGTGCCTCCCGGCCAACAGACTGACTGCAGCATGGGAAGCAGTGGAAGCTGAGCGAGGAGAGGGGGGAAGAAGGGTGGGGGTGAGAAAGTATATCTTGCTAGTTACTGGGTGCTCTTTTTCCTGCTGGGAGCTCCGTGAACCTGCTTTCTCTTACTCCCTGTCTGTGGATTTCTGACAGGAGTCCAAGATGGCAAATCTGTGCTGGTTTAGCTGATACGGGACCTCTGTTCATGTTTCTCCTCCATCTCTGTTCTCTGACAGTTTCTTATTCCATATGGTGCTTGGTTGAGTTCTTTATCTCTCATTTGAAGCTTAGGGTTCCAAGACTGATATTTGTCTCTCTTTTACTTAGTTTTTTGGGTCTTTGCTGTGGAGGGATGGTGCGGTGCTTCTGTCTATACCACCATGTTGGCCAAGTGCAGTCAGTTTTGACAACATCTTTTCCAAAGATCACAGTAAAAACTAAATTAATCAGTAATTATTTTAATTGTTCTTCAAGAACATGTACAGAAACCTGCATGTCCATATGTTATTTAGTAAACTATATTCTGGCTCTGTTTCCAAGGCCAGAATTGCTAGCGATAAGCTAGGGTATAAAAATCTGTGATAGATCATTATTCTCTGGATATGTTTTACTCTCTAGTAAAATGTTTACTCTCTGGTCAAAAATGTTGCCTCGACTAGCAAATTGTATATTACATAAATTTCTATTATTGGCTTAATATTATTTTTGTTTTAACAAATTCACAAACCTAAGTCACCAGGAGACTACATCTGTGGAAAGAGACGGTGGAAAAGGTCAACATCATCAGTCAGAACAAGGCCAGGGGCTGACCATGGAATAGACCATCAATTGCTCATATGCAAGTTCAAATTGAAACTGATGAATATTAGAACAAGGTCATGAGAGGCAAAGTACGACCTTGAGTATATCCTACCTAAATTTAGAGACCCTCTCAAGAATAGATTGACCATTTTGAACTCTAATGTGCTGTTGAGATGATTCTGACTCATAGTGACCCTATAAGACAGAGTCGAACGGCCCATAGTGTTTCCATGGAGAGGCTGGTGGGTTTGAACGGTCGACCTTTCAGTTAGCAGCCAAACACTTAACAACTGCACCACCAGGACTCCTTACTCTGAGTTGAACAGTCCTGAAAGCCCTGGGCTGTCTACAACATATCCTGAATTTCTCTTCTGCTTATACTTCTGACTCACTGCACAGGTCAGGGGGAGACTTTCTGGGCTTTGGGTAGGGAAAGGAAACACTGAGCCTTCATGCACCTGTCTCTTCTCCTGACCATTGATTGGGTCTCTCACCTGTTTTCAGGAGCCACTTCCCAGGCTGTGGTGACTAGGGTAACTCCACTGTACACAACTTCAGGATGGACAATCACAATCACATATGGCTCCAGTAGTGGGGTCGTCACCACCAGTAATGAAGCCAACTGGGTCCAACAGAAGCCCTACCAGGCTTCCTAGGTTCTGATAGGTCATACCCGCAATTAGTTCCCAGGGATTCCTGCCCACTTGTCTGGTTTCCTGATTGGAGACAAAGCTGTCGTCACCATCAGGGAGGCCTAGCCTGAAGACAACGCCGAGTATCACTGTGCTCTGTTGTACAGCAACCATTTCCACACTGATAGATGCACTTGGGAAAGTGAGATACAAACTCCCTTACTCAATTTGGCTCCTCACTCCTGATTCTTTGTCTCTTTTTCAAAGCCTGGATTTTTGCTAATATGGGCTCAAGAGGATTGTTCTTCACAGGCCAAGTAGATGGTTCAGCCTATTTATTCTAAGCTTAGAAATATTACTCTTATCCTACTGTTTATGATAACAATGTGAGCTTGAAGTAAATGCTACTTTGCAATTGCAAAGGAAATGAAGAGGAGTGCAGAATGAAAACTACATGCACACACTTGTGTGTGTGTTTCAAGGCAGTATTTAGGACTGGAACGTGTTTGAAATGATGCAGGTCAAGATAGAGCAGGTACATTTGAAAAATAATGGTGTTTCTCTTTTACTGAGGGAATTTTACACATCTTTTACTGGATTTCTTTCACTAAAAATATATTAAACAAACAGAAAGTGAATATTTGGAATATCAAAATCTCATTAGAAAAAAGGGTATTGGAAAAGAAACTTTGGTGGAATAGTGATGTCAAAATATTTTGACTCTTGAAAGCAGAAAGATAATACCATCATTTCTAATTGACTTTAAGAAAAAATTACAAAATGTAAATATCAGGAAAGAGTGATATCTCATGAATTGTGAGCCAGTACTTCCTTAAAGCATCGCAGAACAGTTCAGCATTGGAGGTCTAAGGAACAGTGTAAAATTGTAACAGGAAATAAGTCCCCGGCCAAGAGTTTTAATAAGGAGCAGTGGGATCGTTGGATCCCCAGCTTCAGCCAACATACCCAGGTGATTGCCAGTTAAGTACCCCATATGGTGAATATGGAAATGTGGCACACAGATTCCCCTTCAAGAAATCCCTGTTGTTAGGAGGGTTCAGTGTGACACCTCAAACTGTCAGCTCCTCCAGGGTTAGTTTTAGTTGCAGAGAGTGCCCTCACTCAATGTATCCCTTTCTAGAGCAGCTCACATCGAACAGCTGATAGAGATGAGGGCGTGTGCTGCAGAGGTCAGACCAGTTTAAAGAGCATAAGTACCATCCCCAAGATGATACCTTGCAAGAATCAGTCTCCATAATTCAGGATGCAGAATGCACCCTACATCAAGATCTTTCTATTGTGTTTTGTCCCAAATTATTTTTTTAATATCAAGGAAGTAAGGGAAATAAGTCAGAACGGACCTTTTCTTCTTCATACCCAGTGATCTTGTGAGTTCAGACCCTTCAACCTTGGGCTTTGTGATTTAAACATCCTGGTTCCTAGTCTAAAAAGCTTCAACCGTAGGATATTTCAAGAGTCCAGGTTCAGCTCCACTGGGTTATTTCACCCCCCTCATGCCAAGAGACCAGGAAGGAAAGTGAGGAGTCGCCAAACTAGCAAGCATAATTGACCCTGATCATCTGGATGAGATAGGATATGCTTAGATAATGGAGACCAAAAATTTTGTGCACGGGATATATGTACTCTATTGGCATGTCTCTAATGTCCAATTTAGATAATAAGTGGAGGGCTGCAGCAATACAGATCTGAGATAGACATGGTGACTGGGGCTCAGACATTTCAATTGTGAGGGTCTTCGTAACCCCTCCAGTAAGCCACCTAGACCAGTCCCATTGCTCACCAAAGGTGAGGTGAATCTTGTACGGGTGGTGGAAGAAGGGAATGGTTAGTATTGCTTACAGCCTTGAGACCAGCTGTAGCCACAATACCTGTGGTTCATCCCACTGAATGATCTTTTTCAGGCTTTTTCCAGGAAAAGAAACCCAACAGAATCTTGGAGGAGTTGCTCCCAGGGCTTGTTCTATGAAGCCAGCAGATCAAAGCAGTGCAAGGCTTGGACTGTAGTTGATGTAGTGGTGCTCTGCCATGATTCCTCTATCCAGGACTGAACATGCCTCCCTAGCAGTTGAGTTTTATTAGCAGTCAGGTATCAGTTGAATCCCTTTATAGGTCTGAATCTTGGGTATGGGATCACTCAAGATCACTAACATTTTTAGAGACAGCCTGCATTCAATAATTGACTAATGCACAGTTATGAAATTCTAGTTCTCTCTCTCGTCTACCTTCAAGACACAGAAGGGCTGTTCCAACTCTACAGCTCACCAGAGAAGTGTCTGAGTTTGTTGCAACTGGATCACAGCACAACTTCTCCCTCTGCCCAGTAAAGCTGCTTTTACTTATCCACAGCTGGTGACACTTAGATTGATTGCTCCCTGTTAATTTTGTGGAGCCAAAGATTCACATGAATGTCTGCTTAAATTTAGACTAAGGGAAGTCTCCTGTACTGATCCTCAAGCTGAGGTCTGGATAGTGTCCTTGAGAATCCTTGTGGGCAGGGAGAGGGGTGTGTGCCATCCATACATCTGTGGGTAGCAAACAGCCAGCCTGGATTCATCTCTTCTTTTTTAAGGGAAGGTCGCAGGAAAACAAAATGTCTGTGAAAACTATCTGCATCCAAGAAAAAAGAGCAAGAATAAGGAACCTTGAGGCAAAGTCTTTTTTTTTTTTTTAAATATTTTATTGTACTTCAGGTGAAGTCTTACAGAACAGATAGTTTCTCATGTAACAGTAACCCACATGCTGTTTTATGACATTGGTTAACAACCCCACAACATTTTAACCCTCTAAGTTCTCAAC
>NW_004444093.1:263693-271980 GCF_000243295.1 Trichechus manatus latirostris
GAACTAGATGTTCCCCAAGACCATGGTGCCCAGAGCCCTCCGTCCAGCAACTCAGTCCCTCGGGGAGTTTGGATGTGTCCATGGGGCCTCCATGACCTTTCCTTGTACAGGTTGTGTTAGTTTCCCCTGTATTGTGTACTGTCTCACCCTTCACCCAAGATATCACTTGAGGCAAAGTCTTTTTTTATACACATCTGTTGCTACTAGATAATGAAGGTAATTTTAGAAAACATTTATTTTGTGTTTTTAAAAGATTTTTTAAAGAAGACAATTATCTCAGTGGAAGAAAAACTTGTTAAAAGGGATTAAAGTATTTGAACTTCACCGTTATTGTGCCCTAACTGACCTGAAATTGCCCATCTATTTCAGCTAACCTTGCAGATAATCTGTGGAACAACTTACTTAACTGAGTAGGCTAGGTTATCATTAATTCATTGCTTAGTATTTATTTAAAATTACAAAGTAATAAACAATTGTTTTAAACCTCAAATCTATAGATAAAATATATAGCAAAAGATAAAAATGTCCTTCCTCCATCTTTGATTGGTCTCTGAAAAGAAGCACTGCCAATTTGGTGCAGATACTTTCAGAAGTTTTTGTATACATACAACATAATGCTTTTTAAAAATATTTTATTTATTTTTCCTAATGAGGTCATATTTTCTTCAGTTTGATTTTTTCACACAATAATAACTCTTGAAAACCTTACAAGTCACAGCTAAAAACCATTCTGTGGTTTCCATCTCTTCCTTGCTGGGAACCTCACAAATACATAAGCTATATGTTCTCAGGCATCTTTCTTAAATTACCTGGGAATTATCTATAAAGTAGCTGTGATAGTCCCTGGCTTATGAAAATGATTTGAAGAATAAGAGGTTATGCATACAACATGCCTAGCACAGTTGTGACCAACGAGCGTGGGGACCCTTTTCCAATTCCTCACTTTCAAATATGCCCTCATATTAGATGGAATGGGGGCAGAGGGAAAAGGAAGAGGAGAGAGACCATATTCCCACATCATAGGTGGTTCCATATTTCAAATGAGAGATCCCATCACAGAGAGGAAGTAGACACTGTAGCACAGGAACCCATCAGGGAATGAAGAAAGAAGCTGAGTTTCAATTATTCTACAATTTCTGGAGATACTGATAGACAACACAGCCAAGAGCTGCTTACGTGCACCTCTTGTCCATTATCAAGCAAAACCTTAGGTGATATCACTGGGTTTGGCTCAATTAGCAGCTATTCAGACCAAGTGGAACCTACTCCTTCCTGTCCTTTGTCTTCAAAGCACCGGGTGTGACTCAAGCCAGTCAAACCCAGTTTACTAGCCTACGAGCCAAGGGGAAAAAAAGCAATTTGTCTTATTGTGTCTGCAGAACATGTATCTATGTTTGCATGTACATCCTTGTGAGAGATGGTATGAAATGAGGAGCTTGATTTGAGGTATAAACCTCCTTCATCCTTGTCTGTGAGCTTGCAGTAAATGCTCTTCCTCCCTCCTCAACTCAGTATGTCTTTATTGACGAGAAGCCGCGCAGAGTAGGACCTGCTTTGGGTAGGTAACAAATTCTGGTGACCCAGATAGGACCAGTGCTGCCCAACTCCTGACACCACCTCCAGTTGACAAGTACTGACTGCTTCTCCCATGTGCATGCTGGTAATCTTTCTCTGGGAGAGATTTGTTTTGGCCCTGGAGGCCGGAGCCATGCTCAGATCCCTCAGTGTTACGTAAGGAGGAGAGATAACAATATCAAATGTCCTGGGAAGAGGGAAAAACTCCCTTGGTGAGTACTGAAATAAGTCCTATTGTTCAGAAAGTGGCTAGACCGTAGATCTGGTGATGCTTAGTCAGTGAAAATCGGGTAAAACACTTTCATTTTGAACAGGCGTCTGTGGCTCCAAGTTTGGTGTAGAAACAAGTCCTATCTGAGAAAAGTAGACTGTAGATTCTGGTAATGCTTAGCCAGAGAAGGTTGGGTCAAATACTTTCATTTTAAATAGGTGTTCTGTAGTTTTAGGTTTTAGTACCCTGGGAAATAATTTGAGCATTCCAGAATGTAGTCCTCTTGGGTATATTTTCAAGAACTGGTCTTATTTTGGATAAGACCCAATGGAAAAGTCTAAAATTGAATTTTTTTGTTACACCACCTGGCCCCAATATGAGCTCTGGGATGGAGAAAGTTGGGCTCAAAATGGACCCTAAAATTATAATACCATACACAGTTCAATTTGTTCTGTACTAAAGAAAAGAAGTGAGATGAGAAAATGTATGTTGAAACTTTTATGTTGTTGTGGAAAATAAGAATTTGCAGAAACAATGTAAAATCATCGTTCAAACTGAGGTTAAAATCCCTGTTTTGTCTAGTCCTCCAGAAGAGGACCCAGTTTTAATCATAGACCTCCTCTTTATCCTGTAAAACTTTCTTCAGCCCATGAAGTCTCTGGTGCTGAGATGCTTTCCCCTGTGCACACTCAAAGCAGCGTTCAATTTGGTCTAGCGGCCCCTGGAGCCTTCAACAGGGCTATAATCATTAAGAAAACTCTCTCAGCTAGGTGGAGGAGGTCAGATAACGCCCCCAAGCTGTTTTTACAGTTGGCTTCAGGAGCAGGATTCTTTGCAATAGTTTCAGACTCATGAAAGCATGGGACTTTGTAAGAGAAAGAACCAAGGGGCTTGGGAAGTGAAACTTTTGATTCTTAAATGGTTACTTTGGTTATTGTTACTGGTAATGGCTGAAGGGAAGGTTATGCTGCAGCTGAGGGGAGAAAAACCCCACCTGGAGTGGCCTGGGACAAAAGCCAGACTAGATAAGCAGGATGATTGATAGAAGGCCAGGGTTTTCTGGTCCAACCCAGCCAGGGGCCCAAGGCCATATCATATGAATGGGAAGATATCAAGGGGAGAAGACTAAACTGGAATGTTTTAAAAGGGTTATAGGTTTAGGGTTATGTGTTTATCTGAATTTAGCATAGATATTGAATGTTTCTCCTACCTTGTGTTGTAAGGCAGACCCAAATATATGGTAGAAATGAATATTGGGTATTATAGATTACAGACAGCGTGTAACTCTGCTTTCAGCCAATACTTAAAATTGTGTATACTAAAAGGGGAACTAGGATCTGCCCAGGAGAAACACAGGCTTTTTGTTTCAAGCCAGTAGCCGTGTGTATAGAGTGGGGGCTTAGGGAAAAATACCTGAGCCACAATCAGATTTGCATTGCAAAAGAAATGTAGAACCACCCAGAGCTACTGAGAGAACCCAGGATTTGCTTTTCAAGCAAGGACCCATGGGAAAAAAGGTGACTGCTTTGCTTTTTGAATTTAAAGCAAGCAGTTTGCTTGCATGCTTCAAGGTGGGAAAAGTCAATGTCCATCAGAAAGAGTCCCCTTCCAGGACTGGAAGTTAAAAGGAGCCAGTAAGTAGACAGCTTGGTCTCCTTGCTTGTGGTGACCACCTGGGTCCACTAATGAGTGAAATGGGGGAAGCGCAGCAATGAAGAGATGCGCTGAGTTTGGACATGTTCCACTGGCACCAATTAACCCAGCCCACAGGGGATAGGGAAAGACCAATTCATGTAGTGTAAACAAGAAGGGCTTTAGAAGAGAGAGTGTCCTAAGGGACAGAGGGCTCGGAAGGAACCTGAAAAGATTACGATACAAGGGGAAGAGCCAGACTGAGGTGGACTGGGGCCCAATCTTATTCCAGTTCCCCCTTACGAGCTCCTGGTTAAAGTAAAATTTGGGGGAGAAATGATTGACTTTTTTTATTGGACACAGGGGCCAAAACTATTCCATTATTAACAATCTGAAGGGAACTTTATCAAAAAAATCAATTATGATGGTGGGAGTTATGAAAAGAAATGTTACTAAGAATTTTATTAACTCCATGGAGAGTTTGGATTATCCGCTTCCATAAGAAGTGATAATGGACCTCACTTTGTAGCTGATGTAACCCAAAAAGTTACACATTTCCTGGACATCAAATGGTGACTACATGCAGCCTGGAGACCACAATCCAGTGGAAAGGTTGAAAGAATGAACCCAACACTTAAAAGACACATAGCAAAGGTGTGTCAAGAAGCAAAATGAATATGGATATAGTTTCTCCATATAGCCTTGCTTGGAGCCCTGGTGGCATAATAGTTAAAGAGCTCGGTTGCTAACCAAAAGGTCAGCAGTTCCAATTCACCAGACACTCCTTGGAAACCCTATGGGGCAGTTCTACTCTGGGTTGCTATGAGTTGGAATCTATTTGACAGCAATGGGTATACCCTTGCTTATACAGCTTAATTTGAGTGGCTGCCGAAGCAAGCTCAAATTAAACCCTTTTGAGCTAGCCTACCGGAAGCCCCTCCTGAAAAATCATGCGCTGATTAATGATGATCATTTAATTGTATTAGGTGAAAAAACTATACAAGAGTATTTTCATTCTTAGCTGTCCTTTATTCTCTTCACAGATACTCTTGCCAGACAAGAACACCCTCCTGAGGTGATGGTCCACCCATTTCAACTTGGAGACTGGGTCCTACTGTGTGCCTTGAGAAATGAACCTCTCCAGCCCAAGTGGAAAGGACCCTTCTAGACGTTTCTCATGACCCATACGGCAGTCAAACTGAAACAAGTCAAATCTTGGATTAACCAAACCCGGCTGAAAGTGGTACTTGCCCCAGACCCTGACTCTACAACGACAACTCTTCAGGACAACTGGAACTGTGAACCATTACAAGACTTGAAGTATCTGTTTAAGAGACTCTGGGTTTTTAGCCTATAGTTTTTTAACTGTGTTTTTTTCCTTCCTGTTCATATTTCACCAGTTTAAGATAGGAGATCTCTTAAACTAGACCTTGTTTCACATAAATATGAAGCTGTGGTACCTCACCTTCATTCTTCTCCTAACTCTGTCCCTCACATGTTCTTTGCATAGTAATGCTTTTGTTAAATTAGTACAATCAGTAGTAAGTGCCACCAACATGACTAAATATTAGACTCGTCAGTATATCAGAAAGCCACTTGGCTTCATATTCCTAACCAAGACAGGTCAAATATCTTTGACTGGCTGACCTCCTGGTTATCTAACTATAAATGGCTGAAGCATTTGTGTACTATTTTTAGTTTCTTTAATTGTAACAGGAATTTTTCTTTCCCGTTCTATACAATATAATCCCTTACTTCACGGAGCCATTGCCCAATTTAGAAGATGCTCTCCACAGCCCAGGGAATATGGCTTATAGCCATATCCCTAAAGAGAAGGAAGGATTGACAGCCAACGCAGCTAGGAGCTGCTTACTTTCTCTTCCTGTCCATTAGCAAACAAAACCTTAAGGGGATGGCCATGGGTGTGCTCAATTGGGAGCTGCTCAGACCTAGCAGAACCTACATCCTCCTGTCCATTGTCCTCAAAGCACTGGGTGTGGCTCAAGCCAGTCAACCCCAGTTTACTAGCCTACTTGCCAAAGGAAAAAAAAAATGCAATTTGTCTTACTGAGCCTGCATGCCACGATAACTTATGTAGTCCATAATATTTGTATGTACTTCCTTGTGAGAGACGGTACAAAATGTTCTGCCTCCCTATGTTCGGGGAGCTTGATATGAGGTATACACTTCCTTGCTTCTTGCCTGCGCACTTGCAATAAACGCTCTTCCTCCTTTCTCACCTCAGTATGTCTTTATTAATGAGAAGACGCACCAAGTAGTACCTGCTTTGTGTAACAATACCTGTGTAAGACAAAGCAGAAAACCCAGACACCATAGTTCTTAACACAAAGAAAAGATGTTAGAGAAGAAGAATCCCAGGGTAAAACCCCCAAGAAGGAACACTTGCCAGGGTCTGGGAGCATCAGCCACCGCCTATATGGGGCACTGGAGCAAGCTGCCTGTGGGAACAGGGTGACAAAGAGCTTGCTCTGCACAGCCCGGGAGGGGCAGACAAGCAGGGTCTGGGCCTCAGTGCAGAGACTATAAGGGGTACGAGTCCGTGGGTCAGAACAGAAATATTTTACCAAATCTGGGTAAGGAGATGTCTGGAAATCTTTTTTTTTTTTCTTTTTATTGTACTTTAGGGGAAGATTTACAGAACAAATAGTTCTCATTAAACAGTCAGTACATATATTGTTTTATGACATTGGTTAACAACCCCATGACATGTCAACACTCTCCCTTCTAGACCTTGAGGACCTTTTTCTTTGGTGAAAATATACATAGCCAAAGTTACACCATTTCAAAAGTTTCTACATGTACAATTCAGTAACATCAACTAGTCTTCCAGTTGTACTGCTATTCTCACTATCATTTTCCGAATTATTCCATCACCTCATTATCTTCAATTCATTATCCCCTAGGCTTCCCATCAAACATTTTGAGTTGCTGTTGTCAGTTTGATCTCACATAGATAATTCTTTCTTTTTGTACCTTAGATGAAGGTTTGCAGAACAAATAGTTTCTCATTAAACTGTACACATATTGTCCTATGACAATGGTTAACAACCCCATGACATGTCAATACTGTCCCTTCTCAACCTTGGGTTTCCTATCACCAGCTTTCCTGTCCCCTCCTGCCTTCTAGTCCTTGTCCCTGGACTGCTGCGCCTCATTAGCCCTGTTTTGTTTTATAAGGCTGTCCAACCCCTGGCTGAAAGGTGAACTTTGGCAGGGTCTTCACCACTGAGCTAAAACGGTGTCCGAGGGCCATACTCTCGGGGTTTCTCCAGTCTGTCAGGTCAGTAAATCTGGTCTTTTTTTGTAAGTTAGAATTCTGTTCTACATCCTTTTCCAGCTCTGTCCAGGACCGTCTATTGTGATCCTGGTCAGAGCAGTCAGTAGTGGTAGCCCGGCACCATCTAGCTGTACTGGATTCAGTCTGGTGGCGGCCGTGGCAGCTGTGGTCCATTAGTCCTTTGGACTAATCTTTTCCTTGTATCTTGTACTCTTCATTCTCCCTTGCTCCCGACGGGGTGAGACCACTGGAGTATCTTAGATGGCTACTCACAGGCTTTAAAGACCCCAGACACTACTCACCAAGGTAGAATGTAGAACATTGTCTTTATAAACTGTGTTGCCAATTGAGCTAGATGTTCCCTGAGACCATGGTCCCCATAGCCCTCCGCCCAGCAATTCAGTCCCTCAGGGAGTTTGGATGTGTCTATGGAGCTTCCATGACCTTTCCTTGTACCAGTTGTGCTGTCTTCCCCAGTAATGTGTACTGTCTTACCCTTTACCAAAGGTACCACTTATCTATTTAGTTCCCCCCACCCTCTCATCCCTCGTAACCAACAAAGATAGATTGTTTCTTGTGTGTAAACTTTTACAAGTTATACAGTAGAGGTCTCCTACAATACTTGTCCTTTCATGATTGACTTATTCACTCAGAATAATGTCCGCCAGTTTCATCCATGTTATGAGATGCTTCACAGATTCATCATTGTTGTTTGTATAATATACCATTGTGTGTACGTACCATAGCTTGTTTATCCATTCATCTGTTGATGGGCATCTTGGTTGTTTCCATCTTTTTGCTACTGTGAACAGTGCTTCAATGAATATGGATGTGCATATTTCTATTAGTGTGATGGCTCTTATTTCTCAAGGATATATTCCTAGGAGTGGGATTGCATTTTGCAGTGCTTTTTTTTTGTGGTGCTGACCTTTTCTTTGTTCTTCTCACTCTCCTATGCTGAGTTCCTTTTTTTGTGGAATTTTTCATATCTTTTGTTTTTGTTGGTTTTGTTTTTACTGAGACTTTATGTTTTTCTTCTTTATTTTGATGAGTAGATTTGTTAACTTTCTTTGTGGGTACCTTGAAATTTACCCTTATCTTCCTAGATTTGAACCAGTCTATTACTACTTGGTATCACTTGCTTTCCTCTCCATTAAAAGGTTCTATATCTACACCATTTATTCCCTCTTTTATTGTTCTGGTGTTGTTGTCATTTACAGATTAACCTCTCTGGTTCCCTTTTGTAATTCTTTTGGTTTTGCATAGTCCTTAGGAGTTCATTTCCTAGGTTGGTATCTGGCTAGTACAGTCCTGTGTCCTATATTCAGCCTGTGGTCTGATATTGTTTGTTCTCAGATTGAAGGATTTCCTTTAATAAGTCTTGGAAGTTTGGTTTGGTTTTTACATAGTCCCTTAATTTCTGTTTATCTGGAAATGACCTAATTTCATCATCATATATGAACAAGAGTTTTGCAGGATATATTATTCTTGGTTGGCAATTTTTTTCTTTCAATGTTTTATGTATGTCATCCCATTGCCTTCCTGCCTGCATGGTTTCTGCTGAATAATCT
>NW_004444093.1:273106-302257 GCF_000243295.1 Trichechus manatus latirostris
AACAGGAGCCAAAATCATACTCACAAACAAAAAAGAGTGCTAAGCGAGCTTGCTATTGGAGTGGAGAGATGAGAGACTGAGAAATGGGGAAAAACAAAAATTAAAAAAAAAAGAAAAGGGGTAAAAGAAAAAAATGAATAAATCGAGAAACTGGAAATAAAGAAAGACAAAAATGAAATAAGAGAGAGAAGAAAACTAAACAAAGAAATGAAAAAAAATCAAAAAAGAAAAGAAAAGAAAAAAGACATGCCCCCAGGGATGTCCCTGTGCTTCTGCCCAGAGTAAGGGACCAGCTTCCAAGCCGTGTGGTACTGCCTGGCTAGAAGGGGCTCCCAAGTAGAGAAAAGAAAAAGAAAACAAACAAACAAATCAAAACAAAACAAATCAGAGCAAACAAAGAAATAAAAAAGCTTCAGGCAGCGTGGTGGCACGGGCCGGAAAGCAATTTCACAGTAGAGCGGTGTTTCACAGCCTTTCAGGAAGAAGCAAAGATGGCGCACGGAACCAGGTATTTGAAAGAAAGGAGGGAGAGGTGGTGAGAGGTAAGGAAGAAATCTAAAGAAGTGGAAAAAAGCAACACCAGCA
This sequence comes from Trichechus manatus latirostris, assembly GCF_000243295.1. Classification (NCBI taxonomy): domain Eukaryota; kingdom Metazoa; phylum Chordata; class Mammalia; order Sirenia; family Trichechidae; genus Trichechus; species Trichechus manatus. The sequence continues at coordinate 273,692 of NW_004444093.1, forward strand.
GCCAACAAATGGCACTCGGGGAGCTGGCCAGTGCGGGTGGGTGGAATCCAAGCAGCACTGGGGGGACTTTTATGCTTCCTGGCCAACAGACTGTGGTTGCAGGAAGCAGATGAGGCTACGTGGGGGTGAAGAAGGGTAGGGGGTGGGAAATCCTATGTTGTGGGCTACACGTTGTTCTGTCTCCTGCTGCAAGCTCCATGAGGCTGCTTTCTCGTACCTTCTGTTCGCTGATCTCCAATAGGAGTCCAAGATGGCATTTCTGTGCTGCGGTAGCTGATAGGAGACCTCTGCATGTATCTCTCGCTTTCTGTTCCCAGTTTCTTATTCCATTTGGTGCTTGCTGAGTTCTTTATCTCTTCATTTGATGTTTAGGGTTTCAGGATTGACCTGTGACTCTGTTTGACTTAGTTTTTCTGATCTTTGCTGAGGAGGGACAGCGTGGTGCTTCTGACTATAGCTCCATGCTGCCTGGAAGTGACCAAAGACTGTTACTTTTTATGTGTAAACTTTTTCATGGGTTTTTACAATAGAGGTCTCATACAATATTTGTCCTTTTGTGATTGACTTATTTCAGTCAGCATGTTTTCCAGTTTCATCCATGTTATGAGATGCTTCACAGATTCATCATTGTTCTTTATCATTGCTTAATACTCCATTGTGTGCATGTACCATAGTTTGTTTATCCATTCGTCTGTTGCTGGGCATCTAGGTTGTTTCCATTTTTTGCTATTGTGAATAATGCTGTCATGAACATGGGTGTGCTTATGTCTATTCGAGTGACGGCTCTTATTTCTCTAAGATATATTCCTAAGAGTGGGATTGCTGGATTGTATGGTATTTCTATTTCTAGCTTTCTAAGGAAGCGCCATATCATTTTCCTAAATGGTTGCATCATTATGCATTCCCACCAGCAGTGCATAAGGTTCCGATCTCCCTGCAGCCTCTCCAACATTTGTTATTTCCAGTGTTTTTGATTCATGCCAATAATGCTGGGGTGAGATGGTATTTCATTGTGGTTTTAATTTGCATTTCTCTAATGGCCAGTGATAGCGAGCATCTCCTCATGTGTCTGTTGGCCCCTTGAATGTCTTCTTTGGTGAAGTGTCTGTTCATTTCCTTTGCCCATTTTTTAATAGGATTATCTGTCTTTTTGTTGTAGAGGTGTTGGATTTTCATGTAGATTATGGAGATTAGACTTTTGTCCAACTTGTACTGTCCGAAATCTTTTTCATAGTCTGTAGGTTCTCTTTTTATTCTTTTGGTGAAGTCTTTTGAAGAGCATAGGTGTTAGATTTTTCAGAAGATCCCAGTTATCTAACTTATCTTCTGGAGTTTGTGTGTTGATGGTTATGGTTTGTATCCTGTTAATGCCGTGTATTGGGGCCTGTATTTTTTTCCAACCTTTGATTTTTAATAAGTGCACATCTTTGTTTCTAAGGTGTGTCTCTTGTAGACTCCGTATTGATGGATCCTGTTTTTTAATCCATTCTGTCACTCTCTGTCTCTTTATGGGTGCCTTGAGGCCATTTACATTTGGTGTAATTATTGATAGATGTGAGTTTATTGCTGTCATTTTGTAGTGCTTTTTTTGTGGTGCTGATGTTTTCTTTGTTCTTTTTACCCTCCTGTGTTGAATTCCTTTTGTTTGTGGATTTCCTTTTCATTTCTTTTGTTTTTGTAGATTTTGTTTTTACTGAGACTTTATGTTTTTCCTCTTTATTTTTATGAGTATGTTCGTTAACTTTCTTTGTGGTTACCGTGAAATTTACACTCATCTTTCTACGTTTGAAGCAGTCTATTATTACTTGGTATTGCCTTGCCTTTTTCTCCATTAGAAGGTTATATACCTACACTGTTTATTCCCTCTTTTATTGTTCTGATGCTGTTTTCACAGATTAACTGCTCTGATTCTTTGTTGTATTTCTTTTGGTTTTGGAAAGTCCTTGGGAGTTCATTTCCTAGATTGGTATCTGGCTGGTACGATCCTATGTCCAAGATTCAGCCTGTGAGCTGAAGTTGTTCTCAGATTGAAGAACTCCCTTTAATAATTCTTATAAGTTTGGTTTGGTTTTTCCATATTCCCTTAATTTATGTTTATCTGGAAGTGTCCTAATTTCACTATCATATTTGAACAAGAGTTTTGCAGGATATAGTATTCTTGGCTGGCAATTTTTCTCTTTCAAGGTTTTATATATGTCATCCCATTGCCTTCTTGCCTGCATGGTTTCTGCTGAATAATCTGAGCTGGGTCTTATCGTTTCTTCTTTGTATGTGACTTCTTGTTTTTCACAAGCTGCTCTCAGCATTTTTTGTCTTTGGCTTTGGTGAGTGTGATTATGATATGCCTCGGTGGTTTTCTTTTGGGTTCTTTCCTATATGGGGTTCGTTGAGCTTCTTGGATGGCCAGCTTTTCATCTTTCATGATATTGGGGAAGTTTTCTGTCAGCAGTTCTTCAATTATCCTCTCTGTCTTTTCAGTTTTCTGCCCCTGTTCTGGAACTGTGATCACTTGAAAATTTTTGCCTTTGATTGTAACCCAGAGAATTCTCAGTGTCTCTTCATTTTTCTTTGTTCTTTTGTCTGAGTTTTCCTCCAATAGAGTTATATCCAAGTGTTTGTCTTCAATTCTGCTAATCCTGTCTTCCACTGTTTCAAATCTGCTCCTCAGCCCTTCTACGACACTGTCCATTTCTGAAATCTTGTTGTTTATCTTTCAGATTTCTAATTGTTGTTTTTGCATGATTTCTAGTTGTGAATTTATTTTGGCATTTTGCTCCTGCATTAGTTTCCTGAATTCTTCCATTTTTTTTTGTGTAGTTTCCATGAATTTTTCTGTCTTTTCCACGAATTTGTCTATTTTTTCCTCATTTTTGTCTGCTTTTTGCTTCAACTTTTGGATAAGTCTGAGTATTAGAGATTTGAATTCCTTATCAGGTAGTTCTAGTGCCTTTTCTTCCACTGGAAAGTTATCTGGTGTTTTGTTTTGGATGCCTCCTGGAACCATCCTGTCCTCGTTTTGTAAATTTTTTGATATTGTCTGCTGTCTTCGGGACATTCAGCAGTTATTTTTCTCATCTATTGATTTTAGATTTGTTTATTTTGTTCTTTTTTTAATTTGGCTATGTCTGAGCATGTGGGCTGTGTGTTGTTTGTTGTTTTCTCATCTCTGGGCATGATAGTTTTCACCTTCTTCTCCAATTGTCAAGGTCAGTCACTCAGATGTGGTAAAGCAGGGAAGGTCTAGCTAAAGAGGAGTAGCTGGGATCGGCTGTTTGTGGCACTTACTGCAGCCACCAGGGCAGGTAAGTAATCAATGCAGGGTATGTTCTATTAGGTCATTCCTGTGTTGCTTGGTGGTGTGATGTTAAGTGCACAGTGCAGGTAGATAGGATGGAGGGGGGAGATTGTGTTGTGTGGAGCTAAGTTGGTCATGGGAGAGAGGAGAGAGGAACAGGAGCCCAAAAGATATAAACAAAAAAGAGTGCTAGGGGAGCTTGCTGTTGGAGTGGAGAGATGAGAGACTATGAAATGGAGAAAAACAAAAAGGGGAAGAAAAAGAAAAAAGAAAAGAAAAGAATGAATAAATAGAAAAAAGAATGCAAAGCTCCCTGGGATCCCACTGGAGTGGCTACGAGGTCTGGGGAAGTTGTTCAAAGGTTCTGACATACAGCCTGTCTAGGAGGCATAGAGGTATTCAGCACCAGGTATTCAGGAGACAGGAAGAGAAGGAATGTATAGAGAGATGAGAAACTGAGTAAAGAAGGAAGACAAAAAGGTAAAAAGAGGGAAAAAAATTAAAGAAAAGAGGAACCCCCCCCCCAAAAAAAAACAGGAAAAAAAATAACCACAAAGAAAGAAATGTCCTCAGGGTTCCCTCTGTGCATCTGCGAAAGCTGAGGGAGTAGGTCCTAAGCCGCGCAGCACTGCCTGGCCAGAACGGGCTCCCAACTCGAGAAAAGAAAAACAATTCAAAACAAACAAACATAAAAAAGCCTTGGGATCCCACCAGTGTGGTAGCACAAATGGGGAAGCAGTTCCACAGTCGAACGGATCTCCACAACCCCTCAGGAAGAAGAAAACATGGTGCACGGAGCCAGGTATTTGAGAGAAAGGAGGGGGAGGTGGTGAGAGGTAAGGAAGAAATCACAAGAAGCAGAAAAAAGCAACACCAGCAGCCAACAAATGGCACTCAGGGAGTCGGCCAGTGTCAGCGGGTCGAATCCAAGCAGCCGGTGCTTCCTGGCCAAGAAACTGTGGCCACAAGAAGCAGAGGAGGCCGAGTGAGGGTGAAGAGGGGTGGGGTGTGGGAAAGTGTATCTCGTCAGTTACTGGTTGTTCTGTCTGCTGCTGGAAGCTCTGTGAGACTGCTTTCTCGTACCCCCTATTTGCTGGTATCTGATAGGAGTCCAAGAAGGCAGATCCGTAATGCATTAGCTGATAGGGGACCTCTCCATGTATGTCTCCTTGCTCCCTGTTCTCAGTCAGTTTCTTATTCCATTTGGTGCTTGGCTGAGTTCTTTATCTCTGCATTTTATGTTTAGGGTTTCAGGATTGCTGTTTTCTCTGTTTGGTTGAGTTTTTTGGATCTTTGCTGTAGAGGGACAGCATGGTGCTTCTGCCTAGAGTGCCACATTGCCAGAAATCCCTTTGGAAATCTTAAGAAGACCTGAACACAGAACATTTTAAAGGTTTTCATATTCCTTAGGGAAAACGAAACATTCTATTAGAATACAAGGTATGGAGAAGTTATCAAATAAAACCATGCATCTTATATTATTATTTGCTAATAATTAAAACAAAAAAACCCTGTTGCTGTTGAGTGAGTTCCAACTCACAGTGATCCTATAGGCTATGGTAGAGTTTACAAGACTGTAAATGTTTATGGAAGCAGACTGCCACATCTTTCTCCCACTGAGTAGCTTTTGCTTTCAAACCCCTGACATTTTGATTGGCAGCCCAGTGCTTAACCACTGTGCCAGTAATTATTCTCTACTTACTGCTTTTACTCATCTACATTTTAAGTAGTAAACCGAAGATCAGAGAATAAAGTACACAAGTTACAGAGGCGTTCTTAGTGAAAACTGAATTTTACTCCTACTTCCCTTCCCATTCCACGGCCAATTTATTCTATCAACAGAAAAACAGAAAATCGTACCAAACTCCACAGCCTTCTCGTAAGAATCCATGGATCACGGTTATGGGTGTATGGCTGTCTTCTTCTTTAGTAAAATGGACAAAGATGTTGTTACCAGCACTTTGTAAAGGTTTGAGTGTGTGCATTTATTGAGTGCTGACACCCACTGTATTAAACTTTCTATGTGGTTAAACCCAGGCCATAGTGCACTCATGGCCCAGGGTTCACAGATGGGAGGAGGCAGACCTGGGCCTGGAGCTGTTACCTTCTCCTGACACCTGGGTCTATTATGTCCCTAAACTCAATGGCTGAGTTCTTCCAACCTAAATACCCTAAAATCACCTAATTCAGTTAACAATTAATGCACATGTCTTAGTGGCCTAATGCTGCTGTATTGCAAATACCACAAGTGAGTGTCTTTAAAGAACAGAACTGTAGTTTCTCACATTTCTAGATGCTAAAATCCAAATCAGGGTCTCAGCTTCATCAATTCCTTTCTTGTAGGTAGCCCTGGTCATTCCTTGGTTCCTTATAGATGATCCTACATGTCATTTGTCTTCCCCTATTTGTGTGTGCCTCTGTGTCAAATCTACTCTTTTTATAACTCAGAAGTTATGTGGTTTAGGGCACATCTTAGACTGATATAACCTCATTAACATAACCAAGAAAACCCTATTTCCAAAAGGATTACATCCACAGGTATAAGGGTTAGAATTCCCACATATATTTGGCGGACACAGTTCAGTCCATGACAGAGTGATTCCCATCCAATGAGGCCTATTTACTTCTCCAATAACTATTCAGTTGTCCACATACAGCCAACTTCCCTCTTTCGCACATGAAAATTTCTTCAGTGCCTGGACCAGGGGACCTCTTGGCCTATAGCAATGGGGGGTCACTAGTTGGCACATTCAGAGGTACAGGATTTAGGGGTCCCCTTACAGGACCCCCATCAACCCAGGTTCCACATACATCATGTGAAAGGGAGATAATGTAAGCGCAGCTCACTCCACTTTTGTCCATCAAGAACTGGAAATCCAGAATCTATTGTAAAGTCTAGTCAGGGGGGCTGAGTGGAAGAGGGAGGTCAGACAGAAAGGCTGGGTTTTGAGGGCAGGTCCTGGAAATCTAGGGATGATGTTTTGGTCAGACCTGAGGGAAGAGGAGAGAGGGGTGGTTCAGTGCCCTGGCAGGGAGGATGCTGCTCTGTCTCTGCCCTGGGCTTCCTGCTCTGCTGCCTCCCAGGGGAGTCTCCATCAGTGAAGCCGAGTTTCTAGGTCTGTCCTGTAAACAGGTGAGTCTGGGGGAGGAAGCCTTGTGGGGAAATTAGATTGAGGGACTTCATGATCCGGACAAGGCCCAGTTTGATCCTGTGGAGGAGGGAAAAGTGGACAGTGAAGACAGAACATTTGTGGTGTGTCTAGGCCTCAGGCAGCAGGGGCACTGTGACCTGTCCCAGAGGGATCTGTGCTGGGAGCTAAGCTGGGAATCCTCCACTTAGCCCTGGTCTGGTACCTTCTTTCCAGTGCTCACTGGAACATACAGCTGTAACTTCATGGAGCCCTGGAAACCAAAGACCACCTCTCCCAGCATTAGATTTACAAACAGGAGATGAAGCTCAGGGCCCAGGGTGGGGGGTGGATAATAACAAGGAGAAGCCTTTTTTGCAGGAAGGGTCCTCCCTCACTTTGGCTGCTGGAGGGGATAATAGGGACTTGGGGAACCCAGGCCCAGCTGAGGGTCTCAGGATGCAAAACTTGTTGGGGGTTTCCACCATGACCTGGGCTCGTCTCTTTCTTACACTCCTCATTCATTGCACAGGCAAGCAGGGTGTCAGGGCTGGGGATGAAAGGACCAGGGATCCCTGGTTGTGTGTCACTGTTCACTGAACCCACCTCTCTCACACAGTGTCTCTCCTATCTTTCAGGGTTCTGGGCCCAGTCTCTGCTAACTCAGCAAATTCTGAGTCTGGACGGCAGGCAGTCAACGTCTCCTGCTCTGAGAGCAGCAACACATTAGGCCTTGGTATCCATCCAGGTACCAGCAGCTCCCCAATAGTGTCCCCAAACTCCTCATCTACAACACCAGTAATAGGCCTTCAGGGGTCCAGGCCTGATTCTTAGGCTACAGGTCCAGGAACACAGCATCCCTGAGCATCTCTGGTCACCAGCCTGAGGAGAAGGTTGATTATTACTGTGGGTCACCAGACAGCAGTCTCAGTGCTTCCACAATGTTCCAGGCCAGTAGGGGAAGTGGGGCATAAACGTGCTGCACCCAGTTGTAGGACTTCCCTTTGTAGCACCATCCTTCCACCAAGACAGCTGATTTCCCTCCCAGATTTCAGATTCAGATCTTCACTAACTCCATTTTGGAGTGTGGGGGTGTCTTTCGCTACTGCCTGAGGGATGGGAATGGATCTGCTTTCCAAAGCTGAGAGGGTGAGGTTACCACTCCCAAGGGGAAGAAGAACAGGGCTCACTGGAGACAAGGGGGTGAGGTCATTACTCAGATGGACTAGGAGAATGAGGCTGCCCAATACCGAGGCAGCAGAGTTGTCCTTCCATTGGGCCTGTGATGTAGAACTGAAGGCCAGGGCCAAGGATCTTCCACTCAGAATCCAGAGAGTGTAGCCAATACCTAGAATCTGGAGGGCAGGACCATTGTGTAAATGGTCTCAGAGAACAGAGGATTATTTTCAAGCCTGGAGGGCTAATGTAATGTGTTCTGTTGACTTCCTTGGTGCTTGTTATCCATGACATTCCACCCTTTGGCCTCCCAAAATTTACATCCTTGCCACATGTAAAACACATTCACCCCATCATAGCCAAAGTCTTAAATCAGCTCCAAGTCCAAAATCCAAAAAAATTCCTCTTCATCTGTGAAATCTAGAATACAAGTTATTTGCTTCCAAGTACAATAGTGGAACAGGCACAAGGTTAGACATTTCCATTACAAATAGGAGAAATGGGAAGGAAAGAAGGGATAACAGGTATCCTCTGGACTCAGGGTCCCTGCGCTGAGAAGCTCCTCTACCAGGGGAAGATTGATGACAAGGAACTTCCTCCAGAGCTGACAGACAGAGAAAGTCTTCCCCTGGAGCAGACACCCTGAATTTGGACTTGTAGCCTACTAGAGTGTGAAAGAATAAACTTCTCTTTGTTAAAGCCGTTCACTTGTGGTATTTCTGTTATAGCAACACTAGATAACCAAGACAGAATTTGGCACTGTGAGTAGGGTGCTGCTCTAACAAATACCTAAAATGTGGAAGCACTTTTGAAACTGTGAATGGATAGAGGTTGGAAGAATTTTAGAGTGTCTAATGATGAAAACCTAGATAGCCTTGAAGAGACTTTTGGTGGAATTATGGATGTCAGACAATTCTGGTGAGGACTCAGAAGGAAACGAGGAACGCTGTTACACTGGTGCACATTGCAAGAAGCTGCATTAGAGAACGCGAAACAGCAGAGAACCAGCAGTAGCAGAACCAGGAGACCAGTGCAAGATGGTTACATTCCAGAAGGGGGAACAGTTTAACCCTGTTGGTTACCGAAGGGGTTAAACTATTCCCCCCTCCTCCTCCTATCCCAGCTAACCTCTCTGAGTTCCTGATAAGACAGTTCTGTATTGTCTGAGTAACAATACAAGGTCGTCTTACTGCTTCTCTGCTCAAGGCTGCCCCCTGCAATCAAACACCCTCCCCATGCAGACATGAGCCACAAAGCTAGCCTTAGATAAACTTCGTGTGTCATACCCCCAAGCAGTCATAATGCACTACAACTTCACCCCATACATGTTAATTAGTTCCTGAAATTGTCCGCCTAGTCCCAGAAACTTCATGAATTATGCATAAGTTCCCTATCCTGAACCCTATCACTGCCCTAAAATCTCCAACTTTGGGGAGATTGATTTGAGACTTAGTCTCTGAGCTCATGCTTGACCGGCTTGCAATAAAGTCCACTTTCTCTTTCTCAAAGGCCTGGTGTCTCTCAATTGACTCTAGGGGTCACACTAGGCAGGACCTATTCCCATATGGTTACCATACCACCAAGAAACAAGAGCCAGGAGGATAGTGTGTCCTTTGGACCCAGAGTCCCTGTGCTGAGAAGCTCTTTGACCAGGGGAAGATTGATAACAAGGACTTTCCTCCAGAGCTGACAGACAGAGAAAGTGTTTCCCTGGACCTGTCACCCTGAATTTGGACTTGAAGCCACCTAGATTGTGAGAGAATAAATTTCTCTTTGTTAAAGCCATCCACTTGTGGTATTTCTGTTATAGCAGCACTAGATAAGTAAGACATTGCTCTCCTCACATTTGCACTAACCACCCTCCCATCCACTCTGACCACCTATTGAGCCAGTCAGGGTTTCTGCAGCTCCTGGCTGCCATGGAGACACTTTCTCCCACTAGTTCTGAAAGCCTGGCATTGACTGTCTTCATGGACAGCTGGCAGCTCCTCACACCGTTGTCACCCATTCCTCCACCTTCAGCAACGTCCACAGAAACCACCAGGCACCAGGGCACCTGCTTTGTGGAGGAGAACCTGGAGGTTGACTGGCCCCTAAGGGCTCCACGCTCCCTGTTGCAGAGAAGGCTCAGCCTCAACCAAAGGTTGCTCTTCCTTTCAGGCAAGCTGAGCCCTAGGCCTAGTCACACTTTCCTGTTCACTCACTTTTTAAGCAAGCTTCCCTCAGGGGCACTTGATTCCTTTCAAGCAATGGGTCTCGCTTGGGGCTCCTCCCACTTCTCTGTGCTACTAACTCTGACCTTCAGAAGGAGAGCTTCCAGGTTCTCTTCCCCATCTCCCTTGGTTCCTGTGAAAATCTGAGAAAAGTGTGCCTGGGGCAGGGACACTCCCTCACTTCACATACACTCTGCAACTAAGGCTTATTCTCACCCTTAGTCCAGAAAAATCCTGCTATAAACCTAAAAACTTACACTTTTTATTTCTATATTTTATTATGGAAAATGTCAAACATACACAGAAGTAATGAGTATTGTGTAATGAGCCCCCTTTACAATCTCTCAGCTTCAACAGCTACTATTTTTGCCAATATTGTTGTGTCTATTCCCTCATGTTGTTTTGTGTTTGTGTTTATTTTCCTGGAATTGTTTTGAGGAGATCCCAAACTTCTGTACGTATCTCTAACACAAAAGGACTTTTTGCTTTACAAGTGCCACAACATTATTATCACACCTATTAAAGTTACTATTAATTCATTAATATATAATTCTGGCCCATATTCAATTTTCTTTTATTGTCTCAAAAATGTCTTTTAACCTTTGTGTTAAACAAACTACATCAATGTTTGGTTGATGCATCTCTGTGTCTCCTTTAATCTTTCACAGAGTTTCCTCCCAAACCCCTGAGTGTAGGCCATTTATTTGTTCAAAAGCAGGGTCATATCGAATGTTCCAGTTCTAGATTTGACTCGTTGCTTCCTTGTGGTGATGCTTGACAGGCTTCTCTCTCCCCTGTGTGTTCTTTGGACTGGAGGAGGATTGATTAGACTCAGGGTCAACAACTCATGCTAGATGAAGCTGTGCACTTTCAATGAACGGTCGGAACATCTGCTCAGTCCTTTTAATGATTTCAGGGTTGACCAACAGGTTCAAGTGTCACCAGCCTGATGTATTGGTCTTTTATATAATGGATTTTAACAGTCATTGATAATTGTCTGGGTTTTACATTTCCTAAGTGGTTACAAAATGATGATGTTAAGAATTATCTCTTTATTTCTGCATTTAGTAGCTGAAATTCTATTAAAAAAAAAAAAAACTTTTCGTCTTCCTGTACTTGATTTCACTGAAATACCATTTTGATAGGAAAGGCGGGAAAACACTTGACTGGCTGCCCCCTTGTCAGTTTTCAGAATAATGAGTTGGTGCCTTAGTGACTGGTAACCACCAATGAAGGGCGGGGGTGGGGGGGAGGGGAATCTTTGTTGTTTGTTTTTTGAGCTTCATAATGAATTCATAGGTTTCTTTCAATCAATTGTAGTCATGCCTTTTGATGCCCAGCTGGTCTTATTGGTGGCTAGAGGGTGGCCGTCAGGTGTTTCCTATAGTCTTTGAATACAACCATATGGTCTTTGATGCCTCCCTTGCTGTGGCAATCCATGGTGTCTCAGACTCCTCCTGTGCATTCTCTGCCTTAGATCTGAACTCAGCCATCTCTCCAAGGTGCCCTCCTTACTTATCACGGTAATAATGCTAGAGACTACAATCTGAACACAGTGCTGCTTTTTGCTCTTGGGTTTTCTTTACTTTTAGGCCTTTTTAAAGACACTTCAGAGCAGTGACTTCCAAGTCTCCCAGGACCTGACCTGACACTCTGACCCTTCCCAGTTGCCCTGGTATATGGATCAGGGAAAATTTCTCTATTCCTGGAACAAGGAGATCCATCATGAAGCTACAGAGATAGGGTTGGCTCTGGAAGGTGTTGCTTTTATCTCCATCCTCTCTCCAGTTTCAGCCCACCTCCTCTCTCTCCACCTGTCATGGATTGAATTGTGTCCCCCCAAAATATGTGTCAGCTTGGCTAGGCCATGATTTCTGGTATTGTGTAATTGTCTTCCATTTTGTGATCTGAGGTAATTTTGTTATGTGCAGTAAATCGTAATTTCTGTGATTAATGAGGCGAGATTAGGTTATGTTAAAGAGGATTAGAGGGGGTGAACGCCCTTATTCAGGTCACAGTCTTGATCCGATGTAAGGGGAGTTTCCCTGAGGTGTGGCCTAAATCACATTTTATCTTACAAGAGATAAAAGGAGAGAAGTAAGCACAAAGAGAGGGACCTCATATCACTAAGAAAGAAAGAAAGAAGCACCAGGAACAGAGTAGTCCTTTGGACCTGGGGTCTCTGCACTGAGAAGCTCGTAGACCAGGGAAGAATCGATGACAGGGACCTTCCCCCAGAATAGACAGAGAGGAATCTTTCCCTGAGAGCTGGTGCCCTGAGTTTGGACTTCTAACCTCCTAGACTGTGAGAAAATAAATTTCTGTCTGTTAAAGCCACCAGCTTGTGGTATTTCTGTTGTAACAGCACTAGATAACTAAGAAATCACCCCAGAGTAGAGTGGGCACTTATCAGTCTAGATTTTAGAGGGCTGTTGTGATCCTGAGTGGGACTCAGGGTGCTATTGTCACAAAAAAATAGGGAGATCTCTAGAGAAACACAGGATCAGCAAAAACAAAATTTTAATTCCACTTGTGAATCACTATAAGTGCAAGAAAGATATCTCTGAGCTTAAGCAGAGTTCACTCTTCAGGCACAACAGGTTAAATGGATTTGGTAGTTGAAAATATTTGGACATGACTTCCAAAAGAGTTAGAGAAAAATTTTGAAAAAATACTTGAATAGCAAACAGATATACAATAAATGTGTGTCAAAGATTTTATCAACTCATATAGTAATGTCAGGCCAGTAAAATTGTAAAGTTGGAACAAAGACTATTTTAAAATCACAGTATATATAGTGAAATAGGAAAGGAGCTTTTAAGGAAATGTTGGGGATTAACTGGTTAAATCCTATAGAGTAATTAAATAAAATTTTTGGATTTATCTTCTCCTCTGACAATCCTACTAATTATTATAATGATGTTTATATGAACTGTTCAAAGAAAGACATTTAGATTTCAGATGTTCTCTGACACTTCCCATACAGTTTTCCCTAAAGTGACATTTATTTTTACTCTCTCAGTTTTCTCATGCACTATTCATGCTTTGCTCCTTCTGACACATATAACTTTGGCCTACCTTCCCATAACCTTCATAGGCCACACTAAACCAGCCAGCAGTTCCTTATCCTAACAAGTCTGAGGAGTTTTTCCCTGCTTTTCTATATCACTTGCTTTGTCAAGGTCTCCCTCTTTTCTAATTATAATCCTTTGATTCCTGGAGGTCTCCTTCTCCTGGATCACTTTGTTCATCACTGTGTTATTTCATTAATATCTACTTTGTCGGAGGGTGGAGGAAGATGGCAACGTAAACAGCCACATGTTCTGAATTCTCCATAATTATTATAAAAGGAAACTAAATACTTTTCAAATTCCAGACATATGATAAAAATTGGAGGACCAAAGGGAACTCTGAATTAAAAGGTATCAGACTGATCATGGGAAAGCAGAGATTCACAGAATGTCTTCACCCTACTCTCTTCTCAGGCACAGCACAGCCATCTTGGGATGGCAGTGGCCAGTGTGGAGTACAGGGAGGTTTGGAGTTTGTGAGTAGATGAGCTCTAGAGAGAGTAATGCAGGTGGGGAAGTCTAGGAAAGTGGTCCTAGAAAATGGTGCCTTCGTGCACTGAAGCTTGAGGCCAGAGATGTCCCAGTAGGGAAGGACATGTGGTGTACAGTGAAAACTAGTCTCTACAGGCAGCCAGCCACTCACAAGGGCACCATGTGTAGAAGTAAGAAGGGGCACCTAGGTACACATCCAATCTGGGGCTTTGTGGCTCTCATAAGGAAACAGAGACACCTGAACTCTGTAGGCAGCCAGCCATCTGTGAGGGCATCACTGATCCCAAACCTAAAAAAGGCACCTAAGGAAAATTTTTCTTTGCAGTGCATCAGAAAATTCCTTCCTGCTCTACCCCCTTACAAGCTAAAGAAATTCAAGAACAGCCCACAAAACACAAACAAAGTTCCAGAGGTCCACCCAGAGAAGAGTGAAGGAGGTTACAAGTTCCCAGAACTGCTAAGTCAATACTGGAAAACTTAAGGGAAAGAGAGTCTTGTAAGGGATTTCTGAAAAAGAGTGAGGAAATAGGGGAAAGGGAAAAAATAAATAACAAGATCTGAGTCTAAGAATTAACTCAATAATGTACTCATTTGCCTCAGGTCCAACAACAAAAAAATATAAGGCATACAAGAATGCAAGAGAAAATGGCTCAATTAAAAGAAAACCATGAAGAGGTGGGAATTGGTCTTCTGGAGGCCAGGTTAATAAGAAAAATAGGGGACCTCCAGACAACAATGTTAAATATGTTCAAAGAAAGTAAAGAACACAAAGAAAAGAAACCAATGAAGATCAGGAAACAAAGTGAGAAACTCAGTAAGGAGATTAAAAACATTTTTAAAAAAGAATAGAAAAATACTGGAATTGAAGAATAAAATAACTGAATTGGAAAATGCAAGGGAAAGATTCAACGGTAGATTTGAGCAGAGGAAAGAATAAGCAACTTAGAAGACAGGGTAACTGAACTTGTCAAGGCTCAAGAGGAATAAGAGAAGGGGATAAAATCCAACATTAAGATTTTTGGAATTCCAGAACAAGAAAAAAGTAAGAAAAGAATAAAAACACTTTTTCAAAACATAATGACAGATAATTTCTCAGACCTGAATAAGGAGTAGAGCCAGCAAATCCAGGTCACTAGGTGAATTCCAAGCAGAAGAAATATAAGCAGGTCTACACCAAGACACACTGTAATAAAATTCTTGAAAATGAAAGACAAGGAGAGAGTCTTGAAAGCAGCAAGAGAAAAGCACAGTATAATATGTAAGGAGTCCTTGATAAGAATTAGAATTTCTCCTCAGAAAACATGGCATCCAGGAAGCAATGGAACAACATATATAAAATATGGAAGGAAAAGAATTGTCAACCAAGAATTCTTTTTACCCAGCAAAGTTGTTATTCAAAAATGATGGTGAAATCAAGACATTCTCAAATGAAAAAAGTTGTTGGAATCGTAAACACTCTCCCTGCTCTCCAAGAATTATTTAAGGGAGTTTTTCAAATAGAAAGGAAAGAACACTAGGCAGATACTCAGATCAGCACTATGGAGAGAAAAGAGACAGAGATAGATCTAATAAAGTTAAAGGCACAGACAAATATAAGGACCAATTGTATGGTATTCCCAGAGGATAAATGTAGTAGTTAAGTTCCACAAGGAATACAACATCAATTGCATAAGAAATAGGTACTCAGTGAATATTATAAAACACTGCTGAAAGAGATTAAGGAAGACCTAAATAAATGGAAAGACGTTCCATGTTCATGGATTAAAAGACAACATTGTTAAGATGTCAATACTACCCAAAGCGATCTAAAGATTCAATGCAATTCCAATCAAAATTCCAACAGCTGTCTTTACAGAATGAAAAAAAATCCTAAATTTTGTATGGAATGACAAGCGGACTTGAATAGTTAAGCGTTTTTTTAAAAATTTATTATTGAATTTTATTTCTGGTGAAAATACACCCAGCAAAACCCACTCCCATTCTAGTTTCTAGACATGATAATCAGTGACATTGATTATCTTCTCCACATTGCGTAAATATTCTCATTATTTCTGTTCTAGTTGTTTCATTTCCATTTATTTAAATTCCCTGCCTCCCTCCACCCCAACATTCTCATATATGCATTAAAATACCTATTGTTTGGTCTTACATAGTTTTTTTTTTTTTTTTTTTTTAAGAACATGTTGTCAAGGGTGACAATCTTTACTCATTGGGCTAAACTGTTGCCTAGTTTAATGGTGACTTCTGGGGATAGTTTCAATTCAAGATTTGAAGAGCAACCCAAGGCCATAGTCTTGGGGACTCCTCCTGCCTCAATAGGTTGAGTTACTCTGTAGTATTTAAGGATTTGAAGTTGTGCTTCACATTTTTCTCCTTTTTTATTAGGATTTATCTATTGTATGCCTGATTAGAACATTCAGTAGTGGTAGCTGGGCACTATCTAGGTCTTCTGGTCTGAAGATGGAGGAGACAGTGGTTCACAGAGACAAGTCGTGAAGCCCAGTTCTTTCTCTATTTATTGGGTTTCCTTCTTTCACTTTTGTTCCAGATGGATAAAGATCTTTGATGTCTGTTCATAAGTTTTTAAGACCCCAGACACTACTCATTATACTAGGAGGCAGAACATAAACTTCAAGAATTATGCCAATTGATTGTATTGTCCTATGAGACCATGGCCCTAAGCCCCCAAACCAAGAGAATTAATCTCATGAGGTGATTGGTTATGTTTAATTAGTATCAACATCTGTAGCCCTGCCTGTTTTTTTTTGGTTGTGTTATTGTTGAAAAACTGTATACAACCTAGCATTTTCTCATTCACTTCTTTTTCCTATGTACAGCTTATTTATATCAGTTACATCAGTCATGCTGTACAAACTTCATCCACATTTCCCATTACTATGAATAAAAAGTGACTACTGTCTAAGGGATACTTCTCTTTCTTTCCCCCTCTGACCTACACAAGTCATTTCACAAACATGAAAACATACACTATTTCTCTTTTTCTAATTGACTTATTTTGCTCAACACAACGTCCTCTTTCAATCTTCCTAAGAGAGGGACCAGTCCCTGGAGAAGGACATCATTTTTGGTAAAGTAGAGGGTCAGGAAGACGCTCAATGACATGGAGTGACACAGTGGCTGCAACAATAGGCTCAAGCATAACAACTATGAGGATTGTGCAAGACCGGGCAGTGTTTCTTTCTGTTGTACATAAGGTTGTTATGAGTCAGAACTGACTCGATAGCACCTAACAAGAACAACAACAATGTCTTCCAGGTTCACTCACGTTGTAAGATGTTTTGGGAGCTTACTTTTCTTTATCGCTGAGTAATACTCTATTGTACATACGTACTACATTTTGCTTATACATTTTTCTGTTGATGGACACTTAGGTTGTTTCCATCTTTGTGCTATTGTGAATAGTGCTGCAATGAACGTAGGTGTGCATGTGTCTTCATGTCACTTCTATTATATCCCTTGGAGTGGAATTGCTGAGTCATATGGCAGCTCTGCCTCTAGTTATTTGAGGAACTGACAGGCTATTTTTCACAATGACTGCATCATTTTACATTCCTACCAGCAATGGATGAGGGTTCTAATTCCCCAACATCCCCTCCAGCACTCGTGATTTTCAGTTCTTTATTTTTTTTCTTTTTTTTATCTTAGCCATCCTAGTGAGAGTGAAATGATTTCTCACTGTGGTTTTGATTTACATTTCTCTGATGGCTAATGATGTTGAGCATCTTTTCATGTGTTTGTTGGCCATTTGACTATCCTTTTTGGTGAAGTGTTTGTTCATGTCCTTTACCCAGTTTTTAATTGGGTTATTTATTTTTTGCTGTTAAATTATAGAAGTTTTCTATATATTTTAGATATTAGGCCCTTATCAGTTATATCATTTCCAAAGATTTTTTTCCCAGTCCGTAGGTTGTTTCTTTACTCTTTTGATGGAGTATTTCAATCAGCATAAGTATTAAACTTTTATGAGGTCCCAGTTATCTATTTTTTCTGCTGCTCATGCATTCATTGTTGTGTTTGATAATCTATCACTGAAATAAACTAGGTATTAAAGTTTTGCTCCTACATTTTCTTCAAAGAACTTTATGGTTTTAATTTTAACTTTTAGGTCCTCAGTAGTTATCTTAATTATCTAGTGCCACTGTAACAGAAATAGTACTTGGATGACTTTAACGAAAACATTTATTTTCTCACAGTTTAGGAGGCTAGAAGTTCCAATTCAGGTGCCAGCTTAAGGGGAAGGCTTTCTCTTTCTGTCGGCTCTAGGGGAAGGTTCTTGTCCTCAATCTTCCCCTGGTCTAGGAGTTTCTCAGCATAGGGACCCTGGGTCCAAAGGATGCACTCCACTCCCAGCTCTTCTTTCTTGGTGGTAGGAGGTCCCTCTCCTCTCTGCTCCATTCTCTCTTTTATAGCTCAAAAGACATTGACTCAATACACAACCTAATCCTATAGGTTGAGTCTTTCCTCATTGACATAACTGCCTCTAATCCTGCCTCATTAACTTCATAGTGGTTAAGATTTACAACACATAGATTTACCTCTGATCACAAAATGTAGGACAACCACACAATACTGGGAATCATGGTCTAGCCTAGTTGACACACTGTTTTTGGAGACACAAGTCATCCATAACAGTAGTTAAGTGGTTTTGAAGAAGAACAATGTAGGAGAACTCACACTTCCTAATCTCAAAACATCATATAGCTACAGTAATCAAAACAGCCTGGTAATTGTATAACAATAGAACATTGGAATATAATAGAGAATTCAGAAGTAAACCCAAAAGTCTATGACCAACTGATTTTTTTACAAGTGTGCTAAATCCATTCAATGGGAAAAGAAGAGTTTATTCAACAAATTGTGTTGTGAAAATTGGATTTCCATATCTAGAAAAATGAAACAGGACTCATGCCTCACACTACATCAAAAAACAAACTCAAAATGGATTAAGGACCTAAATGTGAAACCTACAACACGAAATTCTTAGAAGAAAATGCAGGGGCAAGGTTGTCAGGTCTAGCTTTTAACAATGGGTTATTTAATATAATAACAAAAGCACGAACAGAAAAAGATGAAATAAATAAATGGGACCTCATAAAAGTTAAATACTCTTGTTCATCAAAAGGCTTTAGCAAAAAAAGTGAAAAGACAAGGTATCGATTGGGAGAACATCTTCAGAAATCATATATCTGACAAGAATATAATAACAAAATAGATATAATACTTCAACAACTAGACAAACAAACAAAAACGACCAATAACCCTATCAAAAAATGGACAAAGGGCTTGAATAGATATTTCATTTTAGAAAATATTCAAATGGCCAACAAACACACGAAGAGAAGCTCAACATCTTCAGTCATAAGACAGATGCAAATTAAAACCAAAATGAGATGGCATTTCACTCCAATTAGTATGACTAAGATAAACAAACAAAAAACCAGAAAATAACAAATGTTGACAAGGGTGTGGGGAAATTGGAACCCATATCCATTGCTGGCAGGAATTCAGTATGTTACAGCCATTGTGGAAAAACAGTGTGGAGGTTCCTCAAAAAACTAAAAATAGTACTACAGTATGATCCAACAATTCCACTGCTAGGAATATACCCAAGGGACTTGAAAGCAGAGACATGAACAGACATATGTACACCAATGTTCATTACAGCACTGTTCACAATAGCCATAAGGTGGAAATAACCTAAATGCCCATAAGCAGATGAATGGATGAATCAAATATGGTGCATACATACAATAGAAATACTACTCAGCCAGAAAGAGTAATGAAGTGCTGATACATGCTACATCATTCATGGAGCTTGAGAACGTCATACTGAGTGAAACAAGTCCAGCAGAAAAGCATAAATATTGAATGACTTCACTTATATGAAAAAGATCAAAACAGGTAAATGTATAGAGCCAAAGTTTATTAGTGGGCACCAGGGGTGGGATGAATGGGAAAGGAGGAGTTATTGCTTACTGAGCACTGAGTTTCTGTTCTTGGTGATGGAATAATTGCATTGATTAAGCCTAATGGATGCATAGTGGATTTGTGTAAATGATGTCACTAATTGTACACCTGTAATTGGCAAATGCAATGTGTTATATATATATTTACAACAACAACACAGAGCAGCAGTTGAGGTTTCCTTACGTACAAAAAACACCTCATGGAATTTCGTTTATTGGTTTGGGGGTTTAGGGTCATGGTTTCATGGGATATTCCAGTTATTTGGCCCAATATCATATTTAGTGTTTTGATCTACTTCCTAGTTCATTGTGTAGTGCCTGGAGTCTTACAAGCTTGCAAAGTGACCATCCAAGTTACAACAATTGGTCTCTATTCACCTGGAGTAACAGAGCAAAGTGGAGAGTCAGGAATAGAAGAAGGAAATGGAATGTGTGGCCTCCTTTTCCACAAGATAAGAAGAAATAGATAATGACCATCTACCATTACTGAACATTCTGATCAAAGATTCTACAGAAGAATCCTGATCAAAAGGGGGGCAATGTGGAATATAATTCCAATTCTCCTGGAATGCAGAATTTCTGGAGCCATTAAAAGGATGACAACCCAAAACTACTGCCCTTAGATAATATTTAACCCTGAAACCATAAACCAAAAATATCCCCTGAAGCCTTCTTTAAACTAAACAACAGACTAACTTAACTAGTAGACTATCCACCATCAACAACATAAATGGTGACTATATACATGGACCTTGCCAGATGGAATACACAGGAATCAGATCAACTACATCTGTGGAAAGAGACAATGGTGAAGCTCAGTATCATCAGTCAGAACAAGGCCAAGGGCTGACTGTCAAACAGACAATTGCTTATATGCAAGTTCAAGTTGAAGTTGAAGAAAATTAGACAAAGTCCACTAGAGCCAAAATACAACCTTGAGTGTATCCCACCTGAAGTTAGAGAACATCTCAAGAAAAGACTTGACACACTGAACACATACATAAAGAAAACAAAAGGTCATTAAAAAGACAGGAAAGAAAGAAAAGACAAAAATGGATGTCAGAAGAGACTCTGAAACTTGCTCTGGAACATAGAGTAGCTAAAGCGAAAGGAAGAAATGATGAAGTAAAAGAGCTGAACAGAAGATTTCAAAGGGCAGCTTGAGAAGATAAAGAATCATAATGAAATGTGTAAAGACCTCTAGTTACAAAACCAAAAGGGAAGAACATGCTCAGCATTTCTCAAACTGGAAGAACTGAAGAAACTTGAAAAAATTCAAATTGCAATATTGAAGGATTCTATGGGAAAAATACTGAATGATGCAGGAAGCATCCAAAGAGGATGGAAGGAATACACAGAGTCACTGTACCAAAAAGAATTGGTCAACATTCAACCATTTCAGGAGGTAGCATATGATCAACAACCGATGGTACTGAAGGAAGAAGTCCAAGCTGCACTGAAAGCATTGTCGAAAAACTAGGCTCCAAGTATTGACAGAATACCAATTAAGATGTTTCAACAAAAAGATGTAGTCCTGGGGGTGCTCACTTATCTATGCCAAGAAATTTGAAAAACAGCTACCTGGCCAACCAACTGGAAGAGATCCATAATTGTGTCCATTCCAAAGAAAGGTGATCCAATAGATTGTGGAAATTATCAAACAATATCGTTAATATTACACACAAGTAAAATTTTGCTGAAGATCATTCAAAAGAGGTTGCAACAGTACATTGACAGGGAATGGCCAGGAATTCAAGCTGGATTCAGAAGAGGATGTGGAAAGAGGGATGTCATTGCTGTTGTCAGATGGATCCTGGCTGAAAGCAGAGAATACCAAAAAGATGTTTACCTGTGTTTTATTGACTATGCAAAGGAATTTGACTGTGTGGGTCATAACAAATTATGGATAATATTGTGAAGAATTCCAGAACACTTCACTGTGCTCATGAAAAACCTGTACATAGACCAAGAGGCAGTTGTTGGAGCAAAACAAGAGGATACTGCGTGGTTTAAATCAGGAAATGCGTGCGTCAAGGTAGTATCTTTCACCATACTTATTCACCCTGTATGCTGAGCAAATAATATGAGAAGCTGGACTATATGAAGAAGAACGGGGCATCAGGACTGTAGGAAGATTCATTAACAACCTGCGATATGCAGATGACACAACCTTCCTTGCTGAAAGTGAAGAGGACTTGAAACACTTACTGATGAAGATCAAAGACTATAGCCTTCAATATAGATTGCACCTCAGCATAAAGAAAACAAAAATCTTCACAACTGAACCAATAAACAACATCATGATAAACAGAGAAAATATTGAAGTTGTGAAGGATTTCATTTTACTTGGATCCACAATCAACATCTATGGAAGCAGCAGTCAAGAAATCAAAAAAGATATTGCATTGGGCAAATCTGCTGCAAAAGACCTCTTTAAAGTGTTAAAAACAAAGATGTCACTTTGAGGACTAAGGTGAGCTTGACACAAGCCATGGTATTTTCAACCGCCTCATATGCATGTGAAAGCTTGAGAATGAATAAGGAAGATCAAAGAAGTGATGCCTTTGAATTATGGTGTTGGCAATGAAGAATATTGAATATATCATGGACTGCCAGAAGAACAAACAAATCTGTACAAAGAAGTACAAAAGGAATGCTCCTTAGAAGCAAGGATGGCAAGATTTTTTCTCGTATACTTTGGACATGTTATCAGGAGGAACCAGTCCCTGGAGAAGGACATCATGTTTGATAAAGTAGAGGGTCAGTGAAAAAGAGGAAGACCTTAAATGAGATGGATTGACACAATGGGTGCGACAATGCGTTCAAGCATAACAACGATGGTAGGATGGTACAGGACTGGGCAGTGTATCGTTCTGTTGTACGTCTGATTGCTATGAGTCAGAACTGACTCAATAGCACCTAACAACAACAACAACATACAGGTCATATTGTTAACAGCAACTTGAAAGGTTAGATAGAAAGTTTAGGGGAAATGTTTATGTTAAGAGGAGAGGGACACATTAGAAAAGAGAAGTGAAAATGGCTTCATAATTTGAATAATGTAATCAATGTCACTGTATTGTACATGTAGAAATTATTGAATTGGTGTATGTTTTGCTGTGTTTATTTTCTACAAGAATAAAAAAGTATGTTGTATGAATGATTAATGGTTTTGATATCCAAAGAAGAGATTGTCTTAACCAAGCAAATATATTTCCAGGACTCTTTTTACATATTCTGTAAATAAGGAAGTTGCCTAGAGCTCTATCCCAAGATTTTGCCTCTTCTAAATATCTACATCCCCATATTAGTGCATTTAGGGAAGGAAGGATGGCGAGACTACCTCTCACATACTTTGGACATGTTATCAGGAGGGATCAGTGTCTGGAGAAAGACATCATGCTTGGTAAAGTAGAGGGTCAGTGAAAAAGAGGAAGACCTTCAACGAGATGGATTGACATAGTGGTTGCAGCAACGGGCCCAAGCGTAATAACGATTGTAAGCATGGTGCAGGGCCGGGCAGTGTTTTGTTCTGTTGTACATAGGGTCGCTATGAGTCGGAACTGACTCGAGGGCACCTAACAACCACAGGGTAGGACCAGCACCCTAAACGCCATGGTAACATCTTGCTACCAGACAAGGTCAGAGTCGACCATTTCAGAAGTTGGAATTCAGTATTTATAACTGCTTCCTAGATGTTCCACTATTTTATAGAGAATTCATCGAATTTCCTTATTTTCTACTGCACTAAACAGCAGCACTATCTGTGTGGTCATTCAAACTAGAAAATTCCAGTTCATGATACATTCTTCCTCCTTTCCCACACTAAAGGTCCTTCTGGTCAGGAGTCCTGAGGATTCTACCCTTGAAAATTATTCCAAATGCATCTTCTCCGCCTGTTTTCTATTCTAATTGCTTACTTCACAATAAATAATTTCTTAAGTTCTGTCCTGATCTCCTCACCATTCCCTGTTCTCAGTCAGCAATGTTACTTTTATGGGTTGGCCAGTTTGTGAAAATGTCACATTTTTCACAATTTCAGCATTGAAATATCCTTTCTCTTTCTGTCTTTTTCTAACTCCACCTGGAGAACCACACATCTACTTACCTCACACCCAGCTTAAAGTATACTTTCCTAAGTATAGCAGATAGATAGTCTCACTCTTTTAAATGTTTTGTAGAAATTCTCATTCTCACAGAACTATTTCCTGACAACATTCCTGTTTATAATGCAAGACTCTATAAACCAGAGACAGTGGATTAATATTCATTTAACTGGAGCCGAGCACAGTGTTTCACACAGGCCTCTCAGCTACTGTTTATTGAGTGACAAAGTCCTGGGGCAGAAAGCCTTCAGGGTGTTGAACACTGAAGATGGACATGTGACCAGCAGGGGTTGCTGTGGAGGAGTCCCTGGGCCCTGCATAGGGTGTTACAACTGGGTGAGCCCCACTGTGGGCAGAGGCTGAGCTCCCTCTGCTTTCACTGAGGAGACTCAGCAGCTGTGTGCTCTCCGGCCTGGCAGAGGCTCCTGTGGAGGTCCCAGATGTGTTCCCAACAGCTGTTCCCTCCAAGACCCTCCTTGGGGCCACACTCAGACCATTTCCCTCCCTCACTCTCTCCTATCCTCAGGACTCCTCTCAGGGCCCTGCATTAGTGCTCTGGTGGTTCTGAGAGAGCCAGATAGAGGGAAGCACATTTGCATAGCAGTCCCTCCTTTTCCCTGAGGGCATTAGGGAGAATAAGATAATCCTAGAGCAACCCACCCCCACTGTGGGGCCTCAGCAGGGCTGTGTCCACCGTGGCTGTACCCCTCTCTCACCGCACAGATAGGGGCATCAGAGGCCCAGGGAAAACCCCCAGCCTGTCACCCAACAGCTTACATACCCACTAACGTCACACTGACCTCTGTCCATTGCCCATGAATGCCTGCATTTACAGGTTCCCTCTCCAGCCTGTGTTTACTCAGCTATCCTCCCTTTCTGCATCCCTGGCAACGTCTATGTTGGTGGCAAAGTCATACCCTGGTATCAGCAGAAGTCAGGGAGCTCTTCTTGGTATCTCCTGAGCTACTACTCAGACTCAATTAAACACTGGGGCTCTGGGGTTCCCAGGAGCTTCTCTGCATCCAAAGATGCCTTGGCCAATGCAGGGCTCTTGCTCATCTCTGGGCTGCAGCCTGAAGACAAAGCCAATCACTACTGTCAGATCTGGCACAACAGTGGTTCAAACAGTGACACAGGCAGATAGGGAAGCGGGACAGAAACACTGGCTTGCTCAGGTCTCTAACGATGACTCTTTTCTATTATTATAATAACTCATCTACATTGACTACACCTGGAGGTAGTTTTGGGCTTACAATGGCTCTCCTCCAAATTTCCCATTCAATGTTTCTAAAGTCCCAGTAAAACAAAACAAACAAACAAAAAAACAATAAACAAACTAAGGAAAAAATCACAATAACTCTAAACCTACGCCTGGTAAAATCAAAGCCTGTGGAGCTTGCCTCGTTGTTTTGAAGGAAAGCATGTCTGCATGTCCCAGCTTCCTTTTGGGTCAGAGGCAGTTGTCTCAGTACATGGATGGTCCCCCTAAAGCATGGATTCTTCTCTGTGAGGGTCAGAGCATAGACCTTCTTCCTCTTCCCCCCCTTCCAGTCATCTGTGATCAGGGTTGGTTGAGGCTCACTGTGTCTAGGGATGAAGCAGTAAGTTGCGAAATCTGTGAGGATGCAGGACTGAGTGGAGTTCCAGGCACAGGGCTGGCCTGGCACACTTGCTGGGCACCTACACCCTCAGATGTGATGTCAGGGAGAGGGGGATCAATCATGGAGACATTTGGACCCTGAGAGCAGCACAGATCTTTGTGGAACTTGAGAGGGTGAAGGCTATGCTTCACCATTGCTGGAAGGCACTGAGTCTGCTCCAGGGGAGATGGGTGAATTAGGTCCCATAGATGTGACTTCCCTAAGTGAATCCCACTTAGGGCCCATGGGAACTTTGGTGGGTGGGTTTTCTTGAGTCCACAAGATCTACTTGTTCATTCTCTACTCTTGTGTTAATTGGAGATCTTCAGAAACCCAGGGAATATCAGGGAGCACATCACACTGACCCCCAATATTTTCATGAAGTAACTCTGTCCCATTAAGCTCTTAAGAGGGAGGCTGCAGACCCTGAGGCCACCATTACCTGCACAGGGAGCAGCAGAAACACTGAAGTTTGACAAGAGATGGGTAAAAGGGACGCTTAAGTTTGTGATCTTGGACAGCAATCATCAATCTTAGAGGTTCAGCCTGATTCTCCTGCTTCAGGTTTGGCAACATGACAGCCTGGATCACTTCTGGGCTCCAGCCTGACTACCAGGCTGATTGTCACTGTCACACAGCTGAATACAACCCCTAAGTCACCAAGAGCTCCTATTTTATAGGGAAGTGAGATAAGTATCCACATGACCTCCTTAGTTCCAGGCATTGTATATACATAACAAACCCTCCAGAATGAGAGAGACTCAGTCTCTCTTGATCACTGGACAGGAACCCTGACCTTCACAGTGACTGGACTAAATTCCTCCCACACTCTCCACTGGTGTCATCATGACAACCAAGGGAGAACAAATTCTTTTTTTTATTGTACTTTAAATGAAGGTTTACAGAACAAATAGTTTCTGATTAAACGGTCAGTACACATATTGTTTTATGGCACTGGTTAACAACCCCATGACATGTCAGCAAACTCCCTTCTCGACCTTGGAGGACCTTTTTTTCTTTCTGGTGAAAATAGACATAGCCAAAGATACACCATTTCAAAAATTTCTACATGTACAATTCAGTGACATTGATTACATTCTTCCAATTATGCTGTTATTCTCGCTATCCTTTTCCAAATTATTCCATCACCATTATCTTCAACTCACTGTCCCTAGGCTTCCCATCAAACCTTTTGAGTAGCTGTTGTCAAATTGATCTCACATAGATAATTCTTTTATTGTACTTTAGATGAAGGTTTACAGAACAAATAGTTTCTCATTAAACAATTAGTACACATATTGCCCTATGACAATGGTTAACAACACCATGACAAGCCAACCGTGTGCCTTCTCAACCTTGTGTTCCCTATCACCAGCTTTCCTGTCCCCTTCCGCCTTCTAGTCCTTGTCCCTGGACTGCTGTGCCTCATAAGTCCTGTTTTCTTTTATGGGGCTGTCCGATCCCCTGCTGAACTGTGAACCTCAGAAGTGACTCCACCACTGAGCTAAAAGGGTGTCCGGGGACCATACTCTCGGGGTTTCTCCAGTCTCTGTCGAGCCAGTAAATCTGATCTTTTTTTGTGAGTTAGAATTTTGTTCTATATTCATCTCCAGCTCTGTCCAGGACCTTCTGTTGTGATCCCGGTCAGAGCAGTCAGTGATGGTAGCCGGATACCATCTAACTGTACTGGACTCAGTCTGGTGGAGGCCTTGGTAGCTGTGGTCCATTAGTCCTTCGGACTAATCTTTTCCTTGTATCCTGTTCTCTTCATCCTCCCTTGCTCCCGAAGGGGTGAGACCATTGGAGTATCTTAGATGGCTGCTCACAGGCTTTTAAGACCCCAGACGCTACTTACCAAAGGTAGAATGTAGAACCTTGTCTTTATAAACTGTGTTATGCCAATTGAGCTAGATATTCCCAGAGACCATGGTCCCCACAGCCCTCTGCAAAGCAATTCAGTCCCTCAGGGAGTATGGATGTGTCTACAGAGCTTCCATTAGCTTTCCTTGTATCAGTTGTACTGGCTTCCCCAGTATTGTGCACCGTCTTACCCTTCACCAAAGTTAACACTTATTTATTGTCTATTTAGTTCCCCCCCCACACACCTCCCATCCCTCCTAACCAACAAAGATTGTTTCTTTTTGTGTGTAAACTTTTTCATGAATTTTTACAATAGAGGTCTCATACAATATTTGTCCTTTTGTGATTGACTTATTTCACTCAGCATAATGTCCTCCAGTTTTATCCATGTTTTGAGATGCTTCACAGATTCATCATTGTTCTTTATACATAATACTCCATTGTGTGTATGTACCATAGTTTGTTTATCCATTCATCTGTTGATGGGCATCTAGGTTGTTTCCATCTTTTTGCTATTGTGAACAATGCTGCAATCAACTTGGGTGTGCATATGTCTATTCGTGAGATGGCTCTTACTTCTCTAGGGTATATTCCTAGGAGAGGGATTGCTGGATCGTATTGTATTTCTATTTCTAGCTTTCTAACTAAGCGCCATATCATTTTTCAAAATGGTTGTATCATTATGTATTCCCACCAGCAGTGCATAAGAGTTCCGATCTCCCCGCAGCCTCTCCAACATTTGTTATTTCCAGTGTTTTTGATTCGTGCCAATAATGCCAGGGTGAGATGGTATCTCATTGTGGTTTTAATTTGCATTTCTCTAACGGTGAGCGTTTCCTCAGATGTCTGTTGGCCACTTGAATGTCTTCTTTGGTGAAGTGTCTGTTGATTTCCTTTGCCCTTTTTTAATAGGATTATTTGTCTTTTTGTTGTAGAGGTGTTGGATTTTCTTGTAGATTTTAGAGATTACACCTTTGTCTGACTTGTAATATCCAAATTTTTTTTTCCCATTCTGTAGGTTCTCTTTTTAGTCTTTTGGTGAAGTCTTTTGATGAGCATTAGTGTTTAATTTTTAAAAGATCCCAGTTATCTAGCTTATCTTCTGGAGTTTGCGTGTTGTTGGTTATGGTTTTTATCCTGTTAATGCCGTGTATTAAGGCCTCTAGCATTGATCCTATTTTTTCTTCTATGAACTTTATAGCTTTAGGCTTTATATTTAGGTCTTTGATCCATTTTGAATTAGTTTTTGTATATGGTGTTAGGTATAGGTCCTCTTTCATTTTTTTGAAGATGGACATCCAGTTTTGCCAGCAACATTTGTTAAAAGACTGTCTGTTCCCCATTTGATGGACTTTGGGCTGCTGTAGAAGATCAGGTGACCGTAGGTGGCTGGATTTACATTTGACTTCTCCATTCTGTCCCACTGGTCAATGTATCTGTCGTTGTACCATTACCAGGCTGTTTTGACTACCGTAGCTGTATAGTAAGTTCTGAGGTCAGGTGCTGCTAGTCCTCCTACTTTATTCTTCTTCTTCAGTAGTGCTTTACTTATTCGGGGCTTCTTCCCTTTCCATATAAAGTTAATGATTAGTTTTTCC
>NW_004444093.1:302724-337927 GCF_000243295.1 Trichechus manatus latirostris
TTGGCCATTGGTTTTGCATAGATGCCCTTTATTATGTTGAGAAATTTCCCTTCTATATCTATTTTATTGAGAGTTTTTATCAGGAATGGGTGTTGGACCTTGTTGAATGCCTTTTCTGCGTCAGTTGAGATAATCATGTGATTTTTGTCTTTCCTTTTATTTTTGTGGTGGATTACGTTGATTGATTTTCTAATGTTGAACCATCCTTGCATACCTGATATGAATCCTACTTGGTTGTGGTGTATTATTTCTTTGATATGATGTTGAATTCTATTGGCTAGAATTTTGTTGAGAATTTTTGCATCTGTATTCATGAGAGATATTCATCTGTAATTTTCTGTTTTTGTGGCATCTTTGCCTGGTTTTGGTATCAGGGTTATGTTGGCTTCATAAAATAAATTCAGAAGTATCCCTTCTGTTTGTATGTTCTGAAATAGTTTGAGTAGTACTGGTATGAACTCTTCTATGAATGTCTGGTAGAATTCTGCAGTGAAGCCATCTAGGCCAAGGATTTTTTTGTTGGGAGTTTTTTTATTACCTTTTCAATCTCCTCTATTCTTATGGGTCTGTTCAGATTTTCAACATCACTTTGTGTTAGTTTGGGTAGGTAGTGTGTTACTAGAAATTTATCCATTTCCTCTAGGTTTTCAAATTTGTTGGAGTATAATTTTTCATAACACTCTGTTATGATCCTTTTTATTTCAGCTGGGTCTGTAGTAATGTCCCTGTTTCATTTCTTATTTGGGTTATCTGCATCCTCTCCTGTTTTTCTTTTGTCAGTCTGACCAGTGACTTCTGAATTTTGTTGATCCTTTCAAAGAACCCACTTTTGGTTTTGTTGATTCCTTCTATTGTTTTTCTATTCTCTATTTCATTCATTTCTGCTCCTATCTTTATTATTTCCTTTCTTCTAGTGGCTGTGGACTTTTTTTGCTGTTCTCTTTCTATTTGTTCGAGTTCTGTAGTTAATGTTTTGATTTTGTGCTTTCTTTTTTGATGTGTGTGTCTCTTGCTATAAATTGTCCTCTGTGGACGGCCTTTGCTGTGACTCAAAAGTTTGGGTATGATATGTTTTAATTCTTATTTGAGTCTATGAATTTTTTGATTCCATCTCTGATTTCTTCTATCACCCAGTGATGTGTAAGCAGGGTGTTATTCAGTTTCCATGTCATTGATTTTTTTCCTTGGTCTTCATGTTGTTAATTTCTACCTTGATGGTGTTGTGGTCAGAGAAGATACTTTGTATTATCTCAACGTTTTGGATCTTGTTGAGGATTGCTTTGTGGCCTAAGATGTGGTCTATTTTGGAGAATGTTCCATGTGCATTGGAAAAGAATGTGTACTTTGCAGCTGTTGGGTGTAATGTTTTATATGTGTCTCTGAGGTCAAGATGGCTGATTGTGCCCTTTAGGTCTTCTGTGTCTTCGTTGAGTTTCTTTCTAGATGTTGTGTCTTTTACAGAGAGTTGTGCATTGAAGTCTCCTACTATTATTGTGGAACTGTCAATTTCTCTTTCCAGTACTGTTAGAGTTTGTTTTATGTATTTTGGAGCCCTGTCATTGGGTGCGTAGATGTTTATTATGGTTATATTTTCATGATGGATTGTCCCCTTAATCATTAGTGTCCTTCTTGTTTTTTTATTGTGGATTTTGTTTTAAAGTCTATTTTATCGGAGATTAGTATTGCCACTCCTGCTCTTTTTTGGTAGCTGTTTGCTTGAAATATTTTCTTCTATCCTTTGATTTTTAATAAATTTATGTCTTTCTGTCAAAGGTGTGTCTCTTGTAGACAGCATATTAATGGATCCTGTTTTTTAAATCCATTCTGTCACTCTCTGTCTCTTTACGTATGCTTTTAAGTCATTTACATTCAGTGTAATTATTGATAGGTGTGAGTTTACTACTGTCATTTTGTAGTTTTTTTTTTTTCCTTTTTTGTGGTGCTGAAGTTTTCTTTGTTCCTCTTACTCTCCTGTGCTGAATTCCTTTTGTTTGTGAATTTTTTTCATTTCTTTTGTTTTTGTACATTTTGTTTTTACCAAGACTTGATGTTTTTCTTTATTTTGATGAGTAGGCTTGTTAACTTTCCTTGTGGTTACCTTGAAATTTACCCTTATCTTCCTAAGTTTGAACTCATCTATTATTAATTGGTATTGCCTTGCCTTCCTCTCCATTAGAATGTTCTATACCTCCACCATTTATTCCTTCTTTTATTTTTCTGATGTTTGTGACATTTACAGATTAACCTCTCTAATTCCCTGTTGTAATTATTTTGGTTTTGGCTAGTCCTTGAGAGTTCATTTCCTAGGTTGGTATCTGGCTGGTACTATCCTGTGTCTTAGAGTCAGCCTGTGGTCAGATGTTGTTTGTTCTCAGATCGAAGGGCTCCCTTTAATAATTCTTGTAAGTTTGTTGTGGTTTTTACATAGTTCCTTAATTTTTGTTTATCTGGGAATGATCTAATTTCACCATCATATTTGAATGAGAGTTTTGTAGGGTATGTTATTCTTGGTGGGCAATTTTTTTCTTTTGAGGTTTTATGTATGTCATCCCATTTCCTTCTTGCCTGCATGGTTTCTGCCAAATAATCAGAGCTTAGTTTTATTGTTTCTCCTCTTATGTGACTTTTCATTTTTTGCAAGCTGCTCTCAGGATTCTTTGTTTGTCTTTGGTTTTAGCGAGTGTGATTATGATATGTCTTGGTGGTTTTCTTTTGGGGTCTATCCTATATGGGGTTCGTTAGCTTCTTGTATGGTCAACTTTTCATCTTCCATGATATCAGGGTAGTTTTCTGTTAGAAATTCTTCAATGATCGTCTCTGTGTCTTCTGTTTTCTCCCCCTGTTCTGGAACTCTGATCACTTGTAGATTTTTGTTTTTGATTTTATCCCACATAATTCTCAGGGTTTATTCATTTTTCTTTGTTCTTTTTTCTGATTTTTGGGAGAGCAAATTATGATTGGTTCAGGCAACTCACAGCTCATCCCTGGAGTTGGAGATTGAGGTAAATCACGCGCTAACCACATGACTGGGAGATTTTGAGTCCACGTAGAAGAGGAAAAGGATAGGCTAGTCTAAGAGGTTCCCATCATACACATTACACTGACCTCCATCGTTATCATCATTCGTGTTGGGAGAGTGAATGTTAGATTTGGGGCAGGGGTACACAGGCCAGGCGGTTTCTGTCTCACAGAGCTCCACTTCTGGTTTCTTGACCTTTCTAATGTCCCTGCAAAAAGTCATTCCCAGACAAAGCCACACCCGCTCCCTTTAGAGAGGTATTGATCTGATTCAGGTAATCTCAGGAGAGGTAGAAAGCAGAAAAAATACTCATGAAGGCCTCCTTTTCCCCAAGGGAGGCGGGGGGGTGGAGAGGGTTCAAGAAGTGACATTAGTGGTGATCGTTGCCCAACATGATGAACATAACTAATGTTACTGAATTGTATATGTAAAAAATGTTGAAAAGCCAAATTGGCAAATATTTTGTTATATATACATATAAGTATGTACATAACTATATATATATAACTATATATATAGTTTTATATATATATATATAACCACAATAGAAAAAGGTGACATTAGTAGCAGTACTGATATCCATCACCTGGGAGCCTGCTATTCCATCAGGAGAGGACCAGATTCAGAGGCTCAACACAGAACCTCTCACACTTCATGTCTGATCTCCTTCTGCTCTCATCTTAAAGCAACTTCTGCCACAGGTAATCTCTGGGTCATTCCTGATGTTCTCCACCTCTCAGGGTCCTGGTAACAGGTAAGGCTGTCTTGGTCACCATCTTCTGCTGTTCTTGTAGTTGGGATTAATGTTAAACATGCTCAGAGTCAGCTGTGACTCTGTTTTAGCCAGGACACCAAGACCACTATTGAGAACCCTGATTGAATTCTCCTTATTTTCCCTCATTGGACTCTCCTCGTCATTGTCCTTTTTGAATGTTCCATCTCTACCCAATAATGACATGTTGTGTTCTCAGGCATAGGGAGATTTTTTTATCCAAATACTACACTCTCCCTTAGGTTCTCATCTCCTGTCATGGTTCAGTTACAACCTACAGGTTGATAACCGCAAGTATCTATCTACAGACCATTGTCACAAAAGTGAGGCAGATCTCTAGAGAAACACGGAGTCAGCAAAAGTAAAGTTTTAGTTCCATTTCAGAGTCACTCCAGGATTTAAGAAAAGATTTCCCTGAGCTTAACTAGAGTTCACTCTTCAGGCACAACAATTTAACTAGATTTGGCAGGTGAATCATTTTGAGAAACTCAGTGGATGATCTCTAAAAGGGTCAGAGAAATTTTTTCATAAATGTAAACACATGACTCTCATGAATATAGAATGAATGTGTGCCAGAGACTTTATTCAATTCATATTTTAACAAGGGGGCCAGTGAGATGGTAAAGTTTGGTCAAAGGGCATTTTTAAAAACACTATATTTATAGTCCAACAGGAAAGGACCTTTGAAGGAAATGTTCTGTGTAGGGGATAAACTAGTTAATGTCCTGCATGGTAATAAAATAAAAGCTCTGGATTTTTCAGCTTCTCTGACAGAAGCCTACAAGTTATCATGATTGCATTTATGTGAAATTCTTATCCAGTCTTTTCCTCAATTTTCTCATACATTCTTCATGCCTCACGCTTTCTGACATAGAGCTTTGCCTTATGCCCCCTTTCAACCTCAGTAGCATCTGTAGATCATATTCAATCAGTCAGCAACTTCTTGACCCTGAAAAAAACCAAGGATGTCTTCCCTGCACTCCTAAGGAATTTCTCCTTTGAAACTCCTCCTCCTTTCTGGGTTCTAATCCCTTGATTCCTAGGAGTCCCTTCTCCTGGATCTAACAGTTCATCCCTGTATGACTCCATCAATAACTACTTTTTGAAATTCTCTTCATCTTTCACCTCACCCAAGAAACCTCCAAACCTTGCCCTTGTTCCCTCAGCTCACATTTTGTCTCTGTTTACTTCCTCCTCTAAAAATCCACTTACCTTCGTTCTGTCAGACCCATGAGGGCAGCAGTGGTCTCATTGGTCTCCCTGCCTCCAGTGCTGACGATGAGGAAGGGAGGCCCCCATGTACGTCTCCCACCCGTATGTTTCCTCATTGTGGTCGGCACATGAGGCAGGGATGAGGCTATTTAGCCCAGCCGGCACAACCACAACCAAGCACTGCGCCCAACACAGGTAGATGCTCAAGAAGTATTTGCCAAGTGCAGACATATGTGTCACTGCACCAGCCACATTGTCCTGGCCCAGGATGGAGCCTGAACTGGGAGAATCAGCTTGGACCTACTTTTCTCTCTGCCTCCGCCTGAGAGCTGAGAGGTACCCCAAGGACGAGGTGAGGGAGGGACCATGGCCAGCTTCCTCCTGAGTGTGAGAGACAACTCAGCCTGGGATAATCCCCGCTCATTTTAAATTGGGAGCAAAAAGGGAAACAAAATATCCGCATCTTCAAAGAAGGAGCGGTACCCAGAAAACAAGGATGGTCATGTTTCAAAAAATCAATTTCTACTTGATAATGAATGAAATTTTATAAGATGCCTGGCGTGTACTTTAAACACAGTAAGCCTTACAAAAAACTGCCTATAAAAGTATATAAAAAAAAAAAAGAGAGAGAAATACAGAACAAGGTTTATAAAGAAAATAACGTTTAAAAAAATGGTATTCTCGTAAGTATAGATTTTTTTTTTTCAGTTAAACTTAGGGACTACTTTCATTTAAGTGACTATCTTAGATATACACTAATCCATTTAAAATCTTTGGTGCATTAAAAATCTCAAAGCTATGCAACCACATGGTAGCACGTTCATCTATAGAGCACACCACACTGAAAATGGTGCTAATCTTCTCCAACTCATAGAATGTCCCAAACTAAACATGTTCAGACTCCGTTGTGTATACTTCTAGAACTTTACTTCTGTTATACAAACCTTTGTTTCATACTTTGATTTTCTTAAATGGGATTATTTTTTTTTCCCCTGAAGTTTTATTTTTTTTGGCAGATTAATGTATAGCGGAACTTCTTTCAGGACTTACTGATTTCTCTCTCATTTTTAACTAGCTTGACAGCACTCACGCTTCAGTATGAAACATATATTTTCCCTAAGTACCTTATTTAAAACGGTTGATCATAATCCCTACCGTGTGTCAGGTTGGTACGGCTTCAAAGTTTTAACCCATTCCATCCTCAAACTCTCAGTGTGTTTGCACTTTTTGCTATTAAGTAACTTGCTGCAAAGAGTGTCATTAGGTCTGCCCCCTGCAGCCTGTGTCCCTGTGTTTGGAGAGTAGACTCATAGGACTAAATATCTTCATCAAAATGTATGGAAGATTTTGTTTGCAAATATGGAGAAATACAGAAGATGAAGATTCACACTGCCCAGCCCTCTAGGAGTGCACATGAGGACTTCTCTCACCACAACCACCACTAGAGAGAAGAACAGTCTTTCTCCTTAATGCTGCAGTGGAATCACAAGGAAGGAGATTTTGGGTCACTAGGGATGGAAAAAAATCAGAGGAAAGAACCTAGAAGTGCTTCCATGTTTGCTGGTCTCTGCTATGGACTTGATTCCTGATCTAAGAGGAATTTTTCTGAGAGACATCACCTCAGTCTTGACCTGATGAACAGTCAAGGGATCCAGGGACAGATTCTCCCCTGAAGGGACTCCGTTGAGAAAAAAAGGAATTCCCTTAAAGTAGTTGGGAGGCTGCCTGGTGGCAGCAGTGGAAGCAGGAGCTGTCTCTAAGTGGCTCGATTGATTTCCATGTCACACAATGACTGTGTATGAGTCTGGGCAGCAGGGGGCTTTCAGGGATTGTTCCTGAGGGGTCTGGGGGTGATCAGATCTAGGAAGCAGAACCTAGCTCTGCCTGGTGCCTTTTGCTCAGAGCTTACATCCCTTAGCTGTGATCTCCCAATCCCTGGGACCTACACAGCCTAACCTGTATCCAACTCTCCTGGCCCTTCTGCCTGACTCAGTGCCCTGGATGGGGATCATAAATCTAGGGGTGGTTTCATTTGCATGAATGTGCCTTACGTTCTCTCAAGAGTATGAAGAGGGGATCAGGGAGATTGAGAAAGCACTGCTTCAGCTGTGGGGCCACAGAAGGCAAGATTCAGGAAGATTTCCACCATGGCATGATCTCCGCTCCTCTTCACCCTCCTTGCTCACAGGTGACTAGATTGGGCCAGGGGAAGTGTCCCTGGGAAGACACATGTGGCTTTGCTTTCTCCTCATGTCTCTGGACCCCAGAATCATCATCTGTCTGTCTCCCCCTCTTCCAGGATCCTGGGCACAATATATGCTGATTCAACCACCCTCAGTGTCTGGGGATCTGGGCCAGCAGATCACCATCTCCTGCACTAGAAGCAGCAACAACGGTGGCTTCTGTGTACACTGGTACCAACAACTCCCAGGAACAGCTCCCAAACTCCTCATTCATGGGGATAGCAACCGACACTCAGGGGTTTCTGATCGATTCTCTTACTCCAACTCTGGCAACTCAGCCTCCCTGACCATTACTGGGCTGCAGCCTGAGGACGAGGCTATTTATCACTGTCAGTCCTATGATGACAGCCTCAGTGCTCACACACTGCTCCACGCCCATGGAGAAGTGAAACAAGAACCCCTTTCTCATATGCTAGGAGTAGTAATATCCAGAACCTGCCTACTCAGGTTTTTTCCTGGAGCTTCTGCTTTTTCTTTATCCTTTGCTCCCTACCTAAACCTCCAAGCAGACAGAGCCAGGCTATGATGCTTAAGGTTGTGTGCCACCTTGGCTGGGCCATGATTCTTAGTGGTTTGGCAGTTATGATGTAGTTTGGCAGTTATGTAATGATATACTCACCTCCATGATGACATCAAATATAATGTTATTTCTTCCATGATGAGAGCTGCTATGAGCAGTCAATAAGTTGACACAACTGAAAGAGAATTTCCTTGGGAGTGTAGCCTGCATTCAATCTACATGGACTTTCTGGCAAAGCTTGCTGACGTTTGCTCTGATCTGGATCCCACATTTGGTTCATCATCGTCTGACCTCTGGTTCATGGAACTTGAGCCAGCAGCCTTCTGTCTTTCCTGTCAATTTTGAATTCTTCAGCTACTGCAGCCCGAGAGTCAGCAGCCTGCCATCTGACCTGTCCATATTGGGTTCATCAGCCCCTCCAGCTACAAGAGTCAGGAGAAGCCTCCATCCTGACGTCCAACTGGACTTAGGACTTGCTAACCTTTAAAACTGCATGAGCCATTTCCTTGATATAAATCTCTCTCTCTATATATATATGTACATACATATATATATATATTTCTATATATACATGCTTCACTGGTTTTACTTCTCTAGAGAAACCAGCCTAAGATATTTGGTACTGAGAGTGGTTCTAGAGAAAAAAATTGTAAGGATGAGTTTTCTATATAGGCTTTCAAGTCTGGTTAGTCTTGAAGATGTTAATGACTTTGCTTCCAGTAGTAAAGAAGACATTGTTAATCCATGTCATGAGGCAACAATAGAAATGTGCAAAATATCGCCAACAAAATAGATCGAGTATAGATGAGAGGCGAGTCTCTGGGTATTTGCATGTTTGTTACATTTCTAGAATCTTGTCAGAATGAGAAGTATAAGAAAGCTGGTTGGTTGGTCCTACTTTTGCTAGACAAAATGGGGAAAGAAAGAGATGAGCTCAGGGTTTCAGAGTCACAGCCCAAGTACTATATAAACATTCTCAAAGTTACCATTTGTGCCCTGAAAGAAAGCCTTATTTTTTGTAGTAACGGAGCTGATATTGTCGAAAACCAAACCCAGACTCTTATTGTAAGAGTGAATTACAATGTCAATTGCAATCCCAACTTTGAATGGTGTCTGAAGTTAAAGTGAGGGCATTGACTGGGAAGAAATGGGATCCTGAAACTTAGGATGCGGACATATGAGCAGATAATCAGGAAGCTGAGGACACTGAGCACCTAAATTCCATTGAATCACTCCTGCCAACAAAATCATTAGCGCCTCCACCTCAGTCTGATGAGATTAACCCAGCTGTGTCTAAAGATCCTTTATCTGAGCTATTACTTGGGGGAGCATCTGAGTCATCGCCTGAAGAAGCATCTGAGTCATTGTCGGGGGTATTACCGGAGGCAGATGCATTACAAGGCATTGTTGAATGTTCTCAAAACGTATCCCCACCACCCATTTTGGCTTTTAGACCTATAACTAGACTTAAGTCCTAGTGAACTGCAAAAAGTGAAGTACAAAGTGTGACCCAGGAGGAAGTACACTACATTCCAGAAGAACTTCTTGGATTTTTAAATAGGTACAAAGAAAACTGGGGAATATGTGTGGGAATGTCTATTAAAGATGTGAGATAATGGTGCAAGGAACATAAAGTTGGATCAATCTGAGTTTATTCATATGGGCCCACTAAGCATAGATTCTTCTTTCAGTGTTTCAGCTCCAGAGGTTAGGAAGGATCTAACAGCTTATTTGGTTGGGTTGCTGAAGCATGGATTATGCCGTGACCTACACTGAATCAAATTGAATTACCAGACCTGCCTTGGTATACTGTAGGAGAAGGTATCCAAAGGCTTAGGGAAATTGGCATGTTAGAGTGGATTTATCAGGTTACACCCACAGACACACACATGGAGTTCCCAGAGGACACACCTTTTACCACAGCAATGAGGAAGAAATTTGTGAAGGGAGCCCCAGCATCCTTGAAGACTGCTTTTTTTTTTTGAATTTTTTTAATTGTACTTTAGGTGGAGGTGTACAGAACAAATAGTTTTTCATTAAACAGTACACATATTGATTTATGACATTGGTTAACAACACCACAACATGTCAACCCTCTCCTTTCTCGACCTTGTTTTTTTGGTGAAAATATACGTAGCCAAAAATACACCATTTCAAAAATTTCTACTTGCACAGTTCAGTGACATCGATTACGTCCTTCCAGTTGTGCTGCTATTCTCACTTTAGATGAAGGTTTACAGAACAAAATAGCTTCTCATTAAACAGTTAGTACACATGATGCTCTATGACAATGGTTAACAACACCACTATGTGTCAACACTGTCCTTACTCAACCTTGGGCTCCCTTTCACCAGCTTTCTTGTCCCTTTCTGCCTTCTAGTCCTTGTCCTTCGACTGCTGTGCGTCATTAGTCCCATTTTGTTTTATGGGGCTGTCCAACCCCTGACTGAACAGTAAACTTAGGAAGTGACTTCACCACTGAGCTAAAAGGGTGTTTGGGGGTCATACTCTCAGGGTTTCTCCAGACTCTTTCAGGCCAGTAAATCTGGTCTTTTATTGTGTGTGTTAGAATTTTGTTCTACGTCATTCTCCAGCTCTGTCCAGAACCCTCTGTTGTGATCCCGGTCAGAGCAGTTAGTGGTGGTAGCCGGGCACCATCTAGCTGTACTGGACTCAGTCTGGTTGAGGCCTTGGTAGCTGTGGTCCATTAGTCCTTTGGACTAATCTTTTGCTTGTATCCTGTTCTCTTCATTCTCCCTTGCTCCCAAAGGGATGAGACCAGTAGAGTATCTTAGATGGATGCTCACAGGCTTTTAAGACACCAGACACTACTCACCAAGGTTGAATGTAGAACATTGTCTTTATAAACTGTGTTATGTCAATTGAGCTAGATGTTTCCCGAGACCATGGTCCCCACAGCCCTCTGCCCAGCAATTCAGTCCCTCAGGGAGTTTAGATGTGCTGAAGACTGCTTTGATTGCTATTTTATGTAAGTCAGATTTGACAGTGGGAAATGCCCTAACTGAATTAAGACACCTAACTACAATGAGAATGACTGGACCCCATGGTGGTAGGGACCAAGTGGTGCCACCCAATTGACAAAGATAAGGTGGGAGCGGTTACTGTAATGGACAGCAGAATCAAAGCAATAATCAGAATAGTCTGATTCATATGGACTTATGATGTTGTCTACTTAGTTATGGTGTCCTAAGAGTGAAATAGATAGGGAATCTACTAAATATTTACTTGATCTGTACAAGTGGAAGAATTCTAGGTCAAGGGAACAACAGTGTAACTCGAATTGCCAGACTAGAGAGTCAGGATCCCTCAATCAATTACCAGAATTGAGGGAGTTCAAAGACTCAAAGCCCCTTGATTGAAGGGGGGGTTGGGTTCCCTTAAGGAAGGACTCCAAAACATTCTAAAAAACGTATACTGTTAATGTTTCTCCCAGTCTCCCTCAAAGAGATCTAATGCCTTTTATGAGAGTTACAGTTCTTTGGGGAAAAGGAAATAATCAGACTTTTTGGGGATTATTAGATACTGGCTCTGAACTGACACTAATTCCAGGAGACCCAAAACATCACTGAGACCCACCAGTCAGAGTGGGGGAATATGGAGGTCAAGTTATTAATGGGGTCAGCTCAAGTTCGTCTCACAGTGGGCCCAGTGGATCCCCGAACCCATCCTGTAGTGACTTCCCCATTTCCAGAATGCCTAATAGGAATAGATATACTCAGCCACTGGCGGAACCCCTACTTTAGATTCCTGACATGTGGGGTAAGGTCTATTACGATAGGAAAAGCCAAGCAGAAACCATTAGAACTGTCCCTACCTAGGAAAATAGTAAACCAAAAGCAATACTGCATTCCTGGAGGGATTGCAGAGATCACTACCACCGTCAAGGATTTGAAGGATGCAGGGGTGATGATTCGCACCACATCCTTGTTCAACTCACCTATTTGGTCTGCAGAAAAAACAGATGGATCTTGGAGAATAACAGTTGATTATTGAAAACTTAACAGGGTGGTGACTTCAGTTGCAGCTGCTGTTCCAGATGTAGTTTCATTGTTTGAGTAAATTAATACATCTCCTGGTACCTGGTACACAGCTGTTCATGGGGCTATAACTTTTTCTCCATGCCTGTTTCCAAGGACCACCAGAAGCAGTTTGTCTTCAGCTTGCAAGGCCAACATTAAGTGTCCTACCTCAGGACTATATCAACTCTCCAGCTCCATGTCATAATTTAGTCTGCAGGGACCTTGATGGACTTTTCTCTCACAAGATGTCACACTGATCTATTACACTGATGACATTATGCTGATTGTACCTAGTAAGGAAGAAGTTTCAATGACTCTGAGCTTATTGGTAAAACATTTGCATGGTAAAACGTGGGCAATTAATCCAACAAAAATTCAGACGCCTTCCACCTTAGTGAATGTCTAGGGGTTCAGTGGTGTGGGGCAAGACATTCCTTCTAAAGCGAAGGGTAAGTTATTGCATCTGGCACTTCCCACAACTAAAAAGGAGGCACAAAGCCTAGTAGGCCTCTTTGGATTTTGGAGGCAACATATCCCTCATTTTGGTGTGCTACTCTGGCCTATTTATCAAGTGACCCAAAAAGCTGCCGGTTTTGAGTGGGGCCCAGATGAAGAAAAGTTTATACAACAAGTTCAGGCTACTAAGCAAGTGGCTGTGCCACTTGGGTCATATTATCTGACTGATCCAATGGTGACTGACGTGTCAATGGCAGATAGAGATGCTGTTTGGAGTCTTTGGTAAGTCCCTATTAGTCAATCACGGCACAGACCCTTAGGATTTTGGAGCAAAGCCTTGTCATCCTCTTCAGATAACTACTCTCCTTTTGAGAAACAGCTTTTGGCTTGTTACTGGGCCTTAGTAGAGACTGAACACTTAACTATGGGCCACCAAGAGTCCATGTGGCCTGAGCTGCCCATCATGGACTGAATGTTGTCTGACCCACAGAGTCACGAAGTTGAACATGCACAGAGGCACTCCATCATTAAATGAAAGTGGTATATATGAGATTGGCCCCAAAAAGGCACAAATAATTTGCATGAGAAAGTGGCCCAAATGCCCATGGTCTCCACTTCTGTCACATTATCTTTCATCTCCTAGTCTGCATCTGTGGCCTCATGAGGAATTCCTATCATCATTTGACTGAGGAAGAGAAAACTCATGCAGGTTTACAGATGGTTCTGCATCATACGCAGGCAGTACTCGCAAATGGACAGCGGCAGCACTACAGCCCCTTTCTGGGACCTCCCTGAAGTACAGTGGTGAAGGGAAATTCTCCCAATGGGCAGAACTTCGAGCAGTGCACCTGGCTGTTCACCTTACTTGGAAGAAGAAATGGTTAGATGTGTGATTGTATACTGACTCTTGGGCTGTGGCCAATGGTTTGGCTGGATGGTCAGGGACTTGGAAAGAACATGATTGGAAAATTTGGAGACAAGGTGGTATGGGGAAGAAGTAGGTGCATAAGCCTCTCTGAATGGGCCGAAGAAGTGAAGGTATTTGTGTCTCATGTGAGTGTTCACCAAAGGATGTCCTTGGCAGATGAAGATTTTAACAATCAAATGGAAAGTATGATGTATTCTGTAGAAATCAGCCATCCTTTTCTGCCAGCCACTCCTGTCATTGCCCAATGGGTTCATGAACAAAGTGGCCATGCTGGCAGAAATGGAGGTTACGTATGGGCTCAGCAACATGGACTTCCACTTACCAAGGTTGACTTGGTTACAGCCACTGTTGAGTGCCCTATCTGCCAGCAGCAGAGACCAACACTGGGTCCTCAATACGGTGCCATCTCTGGAGGTGATCAGCCAGAAACTTGGTGGCAGATTGATTACATTGGACTACTCCCATCCTGAAAGGGCAGCATTTTGTTCTTACTGAAATAGACACTTACTCTGGATATGAGTTTGCCTTCCCTGCACACAATGCATTTGCCAAAATTACCATCCATGGACTTACAGAATGCCTTATTCATCATCATGGTATCCCACACAGCATTACCTCAGATCAAGGGACTCACTTCACAGCAAATGAAGTGTGGCAATGGACCCATGCTCACGGAATTCACTGGTGTTACCATGTTTCCCATCATTCTGAAGCTACTGGTTTGATAGAAGGATGGGATGGCCTTCTAAAGACACAATTACAGTGCCAAGTAGGTGGAAATACAACACAGGATTGTTGCAATGTTCTCCAGAGGCTGTATATGCTCTAAACCAGCTTCCAATGTATGGTGCTATTTCTGTCATATCCACGATTCATGGGTCCAGGAATCAAGGGGTGAAAATGGGAGTGGCACCACTCACTATTACCCCTAGTGACTCACTCACAAAATTTTTGCTTCCTGTCCCTGCGACCCTATGCTCTGCTAGTCTAGAGGTCTTAGTTCCAAAGACAGGAATGCTCCCGCCAGGAGACACATCCCTGATTCCATTGAACTAGAAGTTAAGAATGTCACCTATCCACTCTGGGTTCCTTATGCTTCTGAATCAACAGGGAAAGAAGGGAGTTACCATGTTGGCTGGTGTGATTGATCTTGTTTACCAAGAGGAAATCAGATTGATATTACATAATGGAGTTGAAGAAGAGTATGTTTGGAATGCAAGAGATTCCTTAGAGCTTCTGTTATTACTACCATGCTCTGTGATTAAAGTCAATGGAAAACTGCAACAACCTCATTCTGACA
The DNA here is from genome assembly GCF_000243295.1 of Trichechus manatus latirostris. Lineage (NCBI taxonomy): Eukaryota > Metazoa > Chordata > Mammalia > Sirenia > Trichechidae > Trichechus > Trichechus manatus. The sequence goes on from NW_004444093.1 coordinate 317,215, forward strand.
TGACTATTAATGGCTCAGACCCTTCAGTAATGAAGGTTCGGGTCACTCCACTAGGCAAAGAACCATGACCAGCTGAGGTGCTTCTGAGGCAAAGGGAACATGGAATTGGTGATGGAAGAAGGTAGTTCAAAATACTAGTTACAACCTGGTTACCAGTTGCAGAAAAGACTGTGTTATGAAAATTTCTTCCTTGTATGTGTGCATCAAATATTTTTGTTTTCATTACTTATAAAATATAAGATGTAAACAGGGTTACTGTATTTTCGGTTGTATGTGTGTTAGTTGTATCATGTTAGGCTCAAGTATGATTTTATAATTGTCATTATTCAGAGATTATGTGTGGTTTAAGGAAATGTGTACAGATGTCAAGTTGACAAGGGGTAGACTGTGATTGTTCAGGTTGTGTGTCAACTTAGCTGGGCCATGATTCTCAGTGGTTTGGCAGTTATGATGTAGTTTGGCAGTCATATAATGATGCGATCACCTCCATGATGAGACTTGATACAATGTGATCACTTCCATGATGGGATCTGTTCTGAGTAGCCAATCAGTTGAAAGGGAATTTTCTTGGGAGTGTGGCCTGCATCCAATATAGGTGGACTTTCTGGCAAGGCTCATGGGTTTTTGTGCACTCTGGATCCTGAAGCTGGCTTCTGTTCATCTGACCTCAGGTTCTTGGGCTTGAGCTATAACTTACATGGTATCTTGTCTGCTGATCTTGGGATTCATTGGTCTTTGCAGACTGTGAGCCAGAGCCCTGCTTTCTGACTTGTTATTCTTAAGTTCACCAGCTCTTGTGACTACATGAATCAGGAGAAGTCCCCAACCTGATCTCCTTTCCAGCCTCTACAACTGGATGAGCCATTTCCTTCATGTAAATCTCTCTCTATGTATATTTATATGCTTTTCTGGTTTTGCTTCTCTTGAGAACCCACCCAGGAAAAAAGGTATCTAGATTGGAAAAGAAGAAGTAAAATTGTCTCTTTTCAGATGATATGATCCTAAACATAGAAAATACCAAAGAGCGCACAAGAGAACTTTTAGGGCTAATAGATGAATTTAACAAAGTTTCAAGGTACAAGGTCAACAAACAAAAATCTGTTAGGTGTCTATACACTAACAATGAGAAATATGAAAGGGAAATTAGGGAAACAATTGCATATACAGTAGCATCTAAGGGAATAAAATACCTAGGAATAAATCTAACCAGGTACGTGAAGAATTTATACAATGAAAACTATAAAACACTGTTGAAAGAGATTAAAGAAGTCTTAAATAAATGGAAAGATGTTTCATCATCATGGATTAGAAGATGTAATATTGTTAAGATTTCAACACTACCCGAAACAATCTACAGATTCAATGTATTCCTGATAAAAATTCCAACAGCTTTTTTGACAGAAATAGAAAAATGAGTTTTCAACTTTATATAGAAAGGCAAGAGGCCCTGAATAGCTAAAATAATATTGAAGGAGAAAAACAAAGTAGGAGGACTCATACTTCCTGATTTTAAAATATACCATACAGCTATAGTAATCAAAACAGCCTGGTATAGGTATAATATACACTAATTGAGAGTCTAGAAATATGGTCAACTGATTTTTGACAAGAGTGCTAAGTCCACTAGATGGGGAAAGAAGAATCTCTTTAATAAACTGTGCTGGGGAAATTGGATTTCCACAAGCAGAAAAAAGAAAAAGGATCCATGCTTCACATCTTACAAAAAGATAAATTCAAAATGGATTAAAGACCTAAATGTGTAGGCCCTAAACTAAAACCATAAAATTCATAGAGGAATAAACAGGGACAACACGGTCAGGCCTAGCTTTCAGCAATGGATTATTTAATAACAAAAGCATAATATAAATAAATAAATTAATTAAAGACAAAATAAACTAATGGGACCTCATACAAATTAAAAACTTTTGTTTATCAAGACTTCCCCCCTGAGCCAGCACAAGTTGTACAAGGAAAGGTCATGAAAACTCCACAGACACATCCAAACTCCCTGATGGACCAAACTGCTGAGTAGAGGGCTGTGGGGACCATGGTCTTGAGGAACATCTAGCTCAATTGGCATAACATAGTTTATAAAGAAAATGTTCTACATTCTATCCTGGGGAGTAGCGTTTGGGGTCTTAAAAGCCTGTGAACAGCCATCTAAGGTACTCCACGGGTCTCACCTCTTCAGGAGCAAGGGAGAATAAAGAAAACAAGATACGAACGAAAGATTAGTTCAAAGGACTAATGGACCACAACTACCAAGGCCTCCACCAGACTGAGTCCAGTACAAGTAGATGGTACCTGGCTACCATCACTGACTGTTCTGACCGGGATCACAACAGAGGGTCCTGGACAGAGCTGGAGAAAAATGTAGAACAAAATTCTACTCACAAAAAAAGACCAGACTTACTGGCCTGACAGAGACTGGAGAAACCCCCAAGAGTATGGCCTCCTGACACCATTTTAGCTCAGGAATGAGGTCACTCTGGAGGTTCACCCTTCAGCCAAAGATTAGACAGTCCTATAAAACAAAACAAGACTAAAGGGGCACAACAGCCGAGGGACAAGGACTAAGAGGCAGGAGGGGACAGGAAAGCTGGTAATAGGGAAACCAAGGTCGACAAGGGAGAGTGTTGACATGTTGCAGGGTTTTTAACCAATGTGATAAAACAATATGTGTACTGTTTAATGAGAAACTACTTGTTCTGTAAACCTTCATCTAAAGTACAATTTAAAAAAAGACTTCTCCCTCCCGGAAAGAAAAAATAAAGACAAGCTAAACTGATTGAGAGAATGTCTTAGGAAACCATATAGTTGACAAGAATCTAATAACAAAAATACATATAAAACTTTGACAGCTTAACAACAAAAAGAGAAATAACCCATTCAAAAAGTGTGCAAAAAGCTTGAATAGACATTTCACCAAAGAGGACATATTGTAGCATGTATCAAGACTTCATTTCTCCTACTAGCTAAGTAGTAATTCCATTGAATGTGTGTACCACATTTTGTTTATCCATTCTTCTATTGATGGGCATTGAGGTTATTTCTACCTTTTGGCTATGACGAATAGTGCCTCAATGAACGTTGGTGTACAAGTCTCTGTTTGAGTCTCTACTTTCAAGTTTTTTGGGTATATACCTAGGACTGTAATTTCTGGGTCATAAGGTAGTTTTATTTTTAGCTTTTTGAGAAACCACCACAGTGTTTTCTACAACGACTGTACCATTTTGCTTTCTCACCAGCAATGGATAAGGGTTACAATTTCCCAACATGCTAGTCAACATTAGTTATTTTCTGTTTATTTTTGTTTGTTTTGTTTTGCTTTGTTTTATATCTTAGCCATCTTAGTGGGAGTGAAATGGTATCTCATTGTAGTTTTGATTTGTACCTCTCTGATGGACAATGACGATGAGCATCTTTTCGTGTGTTTGGTAATCACTTGAATGTCTTCTTTAAGACCTAGGAAACCAGTCATAGAAGAGAAACTTATTATGCTTTTCCAGCTGGATCCAAGTGAGAGAGAGAATAAACAACCACACTGGAAATTTAGAAGCAAAGGGTACAAAGAGGGTTGGGAAGTGTGTACCACAGTACCCCTTCTGTGCGGTGGGCAGCTGAGTGCTGCCCAGTAACCCTGGCAGAGTCAGGGACAAGTGACAGAGGAGAGGATATGAGCCCATCCCTACTTCTGTGAGTTCTGGGCCAGGCAAATGTGTCAGTGCTTGATACATCTGACCTTGCTGTGCTCACATGAGGTGATTCTATTAACATATGTTTTAGAAAATTTAGAGAGAAATGAGGCCCTGGGAAAGGAATCACAAGCCCAAGGTCACTCAGGTCAAAGATTCAAACCCTGATCTGAGACTCCAATTAAGGATTGGTCAAACAGAATAGAATTTTAAATGAATGAATGAATAAATGAACAAGCCAAGGTTTCAGGGTGGAAGAAAGACCCTTACAGGGCCAAGGATCAGAACTCAGCAGCCAGGGAAGAGTAGATAAAATGGTCAAGACACAACTCTAGAATAAATCAGCATCTCAGTGGGGAAACTGAAAATCCATTATTCACTTCAATGGCCACCATGACACCAGATTTGCAAAAATATTTAAAAAATGATAACTCCCAGGACCAGGTAGGATACTGGGAAGCAGCAGTCTTTTAAAAAGTGTTCTAATATAATTTCAAATATGCATATCTTTCTACCCAGCAATCTCAGTCTTTTGAGTGTATCCTGGGTGTGTCAGGGATCAGGAAGTTAGTAAACAGGTAAGATGTTCACTACAGCTCACTATTAATATAGGGGCAGACCTGGACCGCCCCATATTCTTGACTTCCTACCCTGCCAGCCACGACGTGAAATTGTTAATTCAACCATGTTGCAGATGGGGACATGGAGGCTGAGAGAAGGGTATCTGTTCCTAGGTCATGCTCCTTTAAGTAAGTTGTAGAGCTGTGATCCTAAGGCTCTAACGTTGATCACTCCATCCAGCAGGGCTACAGTCCCACAGAGAACCTCTCCCAGGACCAGGTGCTTCATGGTCATCTATCTTCACACTCATCCCCACTTCCGCCCATCCTAGAGGGACTCATGTTCATCTAAGAGGAGTGGGTAGCTCCTCCTATCTGGTCTACCAGCGCTGAGGTCAGCATCACGTGTCTGGAATACCTATGTGGCATTCCTGAGGGCCACATCTGAAGTACATTCCTTTCCTTTCTGCTCATTCTTCCTTAGTGGTCCTTTGGGCAACAGAGGAGCTGTCATCACAGAGAGTTCTCGTTGTGCTTCCGAGATCTCCTAGCAGAAAGGAAGGTCCTTTGTTTTAGGAGACGATACTTCTTCCCCCAGGCAGGCTGACCAGGTACTGCATCATCAAGTTCCTGCCCAGTCCACTTAGCCAAGAATGAAACAGGCTTCCAGCCTCTTTTTCCATCTCCCACTTTCCAGGGAAGAGAAAAGCTGCAGTGAAGGAAAGGGAGCTTGGAGGGTAGATATAGATAATGACTTTTGAAGGGTGCTGGGGGGATCCAGGAGGCACTGGATTGGCACAGAGCAATCAATGGCAAAATAAATGCCAGAAGCCAGGACTGTGTGGTTCCTGCCAGAAAAGAACCAGAGGAAAGTGCAAACTCAGGCTGTGACCCCCAGGCAGTCAATTCCGTAAAGCCTCTTCCTGAGCTGGCCTCCTGGGCAGAGAATCAGGTGCCCAGGTTGTTGTGGGTTTTATTCTGTGGATGTCTAAATTCTTGGGTTCAGGAACTTGGGAAGGCTGGGTCTCTGGTCTCCTGTCAACCCCTTGAGGACTCTAGGAATACTGGGAGCCTTCCTTTAGAAGTCCATTTCCCCTGACAAGAGGCCACCCTCACAAACTGGGCCCCTAACCCTTGGGAAAGTTGCTCCTGACCCTCTGCTTCCCCATTCGCTATACTGAAATGACTATGATGAGAGGTAGTTCTTCAAAAGCAAATGGCCCTTGACATCCTTACTGCTGTACTTAGAAGCACCTGTGCCATTATTAAAACTAATTGTTGTATTTATATTCCTGATAATAGTGCTAATATTACTCATTATGTTTCCCATATACAACACATAGTGTTAAATCTCAATGATTCTGTTCCTTCTTTATCTGAAAGTCTAAACAACTAGTTTGGCTCCTTGGTGGATGGTGCAGGAAAATATTAATTTTCCTTTGCTTGTTTCTATTCATTTTTGTAGCTATCTTTATAATTATAAAGTATTGTTTATGGACAATCAACTATTGTACCTTCATGGAATGTTGTATACACGAATCTATTTGCCTTGCAGATAAACTGAGACTATTCACTTGTACTTTTCAACAAGAAAATTACATGTAACTTTTTCCCTTTTGATACAAAGATGTTGGTTAATGTCCTTCGGGCTGGCAGAGGAGTCCCACAGATTTGGTCTAAAACTTCCACTAATAAAACTTCCAAACAACTCACCCTGAAGGTGAGACCTAATAGCATGGCAAGGTGAAGAAAATGAATCCAAGATGAAATAACATCAAAATAAGGTAAACTACGGAGCACTCAACAAAAAGAGGGGAAAAAATCCTTGTAGAAGAAAGGTTACTCCATTGTAGGTGATCAGCACCACGTAACAGAAGCTTGATCCAAAGGGGAAAATTGTGGATCCTAGAAATCTATGTGGAGACTAAAACAAAAAGTGAAAAATGAGGACAACACTTCTTCCAAGTCCGGAGAACATGGCTGAAACCTGGTCTCATAGGGCAAATGTTTAAGATATTAAGTAACCTAAACTTTAGAGATAATAACTAGCTTGTTTCTTTAAGTTTATGTGTAACTAACACTCTGAGAATAGCCTACATTCCAGACAAGCTGGCTTTGGCAGACACTGACCCCTCAGAAATACATGTTTGTCTTCTTAGCAAAACACAATTCTGAGGAAGAAGGATTTCAAGAGACATTTTGATGAATATCTGAAAGACTCAATGGAACTGCTTTGACTTCCCTGACTTTGTTCCTTAGACTATATAAAACCCCACACTCCCTTATCTCAGGTGTAACACCCAGTCTCATACTGAGTTGTCTAATTCACGATTTTATGATTGACTAATAAATCTCCAGTATTGTTTTAACTTTGTTTCGACTTTTAGAAATTATTCAACATATAGAAGCATGGATTAGTGTGAAAAGTATACTTCTGAATTAAAAAGAAAAGAGCTATAATAGGATTTATGGAAGCTAGCATTCATATAAATTTAAAAGCATAAATTCTGTAAGCCATTGTGGAGTTGTTATTGTTAGGTACCACTGAGTTGGTTCCGACTCCTAGAGACCCTATGTACAACAGAATGAAACACTGCCTGGTCCTGCACCATCCTCACGATTGTTGTTATGTTTGAGCCCATTGTTGCAGCCACTGTGCCAATAATCTCTTTGAGGGTCGTCTTCTTTTTTTTTTGTTGATCGTCTGCTTTACCAATAATGATGTCCTTCTACAGGGACTGGTCCCTCCTGATAACATGAAATAAAGTATTGCCATCCTTGCTTCTAAGGAACATTCTGGCTGTACTTCTTCCAAGACAGATTTGTCTGTTCTTTTGGCAGTCCATGGCATATTCAGTATTCTTCACCAACACCATAATTCAAAGACATCAATTCTTCTTCAGTCTTCCTTATTCAATGTCCAGCTTTTGCATGCATATAAAGTGATTGAAAACACCATGGCTTTTGTCAGGTGCACCTTCATCCTTAAACTGACATCTTTGTTTTTAAAACTTTAAATAAGTCTTTTGCAGCAGATTTGCCCAATGCAATGCATCATTTGATTTCTTGATTGCTGCTTCCATGGGCATTTATTGTGAATCCAAGTAAAATGAAATCGTTGACAGTTTCAATATTTTCTCCGTTCATCATGATGTTGCTTATTGGTCCAGTTGTGAGGATTTTTGTTTTCTTTATGTTGAAGTGTAATCCATACTGAAGGCTGTAGTCTTCGGTCTTCATCAATAAGTGCTTCAAGTCCTCTTCACTTTCAGCAAGTAAGGTTGTGTCATCTGCAAAAGGCAGGTTGTTAATGAGTCTTCTTCCAATCCTGATGGTGCATTCTTCTTCATATAGTTCAGCTTCTCTATTTGCTCACCATACAGATCAAACAAATATGGTGGAAGGATACAAAGCTGATGCACACCTTTTCTGATTTTAAAATACACAGTATTCCCTTGTTCTGTTCAAACAACTGCCTCTTGATCTATGTACAGGTTCCACACGAGCACAATTAAGTGTTCTGGAATTCCTATCTATAGCAATGCTATAATTTCTTATGATTCACACAGTTGAATGTCTTTGCATAGTCAATAAAACACAAGTAAACATCTTTCCGGTAATCTCTGCTTTCAGCCAGGATGCATCTGACATCAGCCATGATATCTCTCATTCCACAAACTCTTCTGAATCCAGCTTGATTTTCTGGTAGTTCACTATCAATGTATTGCTGCAGCCACTTTTGAATGATCTTCAGCAAAATTTTACTTGTGTGTGATATTAATGATATTGTTCCATCATTTCCCCATTCTGCTGAAATGGCTACAAATATGGATCTCTTCCAGTCGGTTGGCCATGTAGCTGTCTTCCAAATTTCTTGGCATAGACAAGTGAGCGCTTCCAGTGCTGCATCTGTTTGTTGAAACTTCTCAATTGGTATTCGGTCAATTCCTGGAGCCTTGTTTTTCGCCAATGCCTTCAGTGCAGCTTGGTCTCACAAAGAGCCCTAGTGATGCAATGGTTAAGAGCCTGGCTGCTAACCAAAAGGTCAGCTGTTCGAATCCACCAGCTGCTCCTTGGAAACCCTGTGGGGCAGTTCTACTCTGTCCTGTAGGATAGCTATGAGTCGGAATAGACTCGATGGCAATGGGTACGGGGAAAGGGTTTATCAACTGCAACAGTGGAAAATAGTTATTAAGCAACTGTTTTCAAACATCAGATAGCAGGCTGTGCAGTATTGTGGTCTTTGGGAGAAAACAACAAAATTATGAGTGCTTTACTCAGTTCAGCTCTACAGCATAATGCATATTATGGATCATGAAGTACAGAGGTACTTGAGGCAGAGCCTAGAGGTCTCACTGTCTTGAAGACACAGGAACACTAAGTCTTCTAGAAGTTGCAGGAAAGAGTTCTGGAGAGGAAGAAACTAATGCCAAAAAACAAAAACATCTAGATATCTGTATGGAGTCTGTTATGATTGAATTATGTCCTCAAAAAATATGTGTTGTAAATCCTAACCCCTGCACCTGTGGTTATAATCCACCAGCTGCTCCTTGGAAACCCTATGGGGCAGTTCTACTCTTTCCAATAGGGTCACTGAGTCAGAGTCGACTAGACGGCAATAGGTTTTTTTTTTGGGGGGGGGAGTACCAGTTACAGTATACAGTCGTGTTCTTCTCTTGAGGGTACTAAGTAGAGACCCAGAAGTACTTCACTTCAGAAGACAGGATAAATTATTCCTAGGATATATGCTATATATATATAATCTGGAATCACACTTTCAAAGCTTAAAAACAAACTTCAGGATAATCAAACTGAATAACTGATCCAAACTGAATAACTTAACTCCGTACTAAAAAATAAGGCTCAACATTTTTTAATTGTAGAGAAAAAAAGTCTAAATATGCAGCAACATAAAATTCCCAATATCCTGCATCTAATAAATTTTAAAATCAGGAAAGAATGTCAAATATAATCCGTAACCATGTATGTCAGATTCATAAACGAAAGACATTATGGAATAAGCTGAAAAGAGTGCTAATAGAGCTATTACTAATCTGCTCAGTGTCTAAAAGAAAACATAAATATATGAGGAACGAAATGGAAATATATATATATTATATATACACATATACATACTAAATGAATTTTATAAAGAAAAATATAAAATATGTGAAATATTAAAAAATTACTGGTTGGATCAACAGTACGTCAGATTCTGCACAGGCTGAAGGCAAAGCAAAAGAAACTCTCCAAAACGAAGGACAGAGAAATAAAAAGTCAGAAAAAGAATGAACAGAATCAAAGGACCTAAGCAACTGGAGTAACAGAAAGGGAGATAGTGCAGAAAATATTCGCATAAATTATGGCCAAAACACAAAATGTCTTGCCTGAGACAGGAGGAAGGGATCCACTAAGAGAAGCAAGCTGGGATTTGCAAGACGTGCAGTAATGAGCAAGGAGAGAGAAGGTGGGATGGTACAGAGGGCCTTCCTCATCCTGTCTCCACAGACAAAAGTTTTCACAGTCCCCACTTAAAGACCCTCCTGTTCCCTTAGACAACATCCACTGTCCATCACCCATGGGCCAGATCTTCACACATGTCACCATTTTCCTCCTACCCTAGACTCTACTTTCAATAATAAAATAAAAACACAACAAAGGGATATGATACATAAAGCTACTACAATCTTCATGGTACCAAAAAAAAAAAAAAAAACCCTCTCCCAAAAGACAGGCAGTGTTGACCCTGGTTGTTGGTATTACGAGTATTTGAGTCCATCTGAGTTCACCTCCCAGGAATCTGTTTTCAGTGCCCTCTGTACTCAGCCTTCTCAGAGCCATTCTCCTTTTGTCTCAGTCATCTAGTGCTGCTCCAACAGAAGTGCCACAAGTGGATGGTTTTAACAAAGAGAAGTTTACTCTCTCACAGTCCAGTAGGCTACAGGTCCAAATTCAGGGTGTCAGCTCCAGGAAAAAGCTTTCTCTCTGTCATCTCTGGAGGAAGGTACTTGTGATGCATCCGTCTTCCTTTGGTCGGGGAACATCTCAGCACAGGAACCTCAGGTACAAGTATGCACTCTGCTCCCAGCACTTCTTTCTTGGTGGTGTGATGTTCCCATGTGTCTCTGCTCGCTTCTCTCTTTTATATCTCAAAAGAGATTGCATTAAGACAATAATCTTGTCAACCTCATCCGTATAACCTCATCACAGTGATAGAATTTATAACACATGAGGAGATCACATATAATCTCATCATAGTGGTAGAGTTTACAACACATGAGGAAATCACATCAGATGACACGATCATACAATACTGGGAATCATGACCAAGCCAAGGTGCTACACACACTTTTGGGGGGACACAATTCAATCCATGACACCTTTCACAGCCCCTTCCGACTGTGAATTCTCCTGACCCTGGGATTCCTCCTTCCTTCTGGAGAAATAGTTGGTCTCCCTTCATCAAGAACTCCCAAAGTGCCCATAGGCCTTGGCTGAAAGTGAGGAGGAACTCTCTTCTGTTTTCTTCTAAATAGAGCTCTTTACCTAGTGACCCTAAGGAACCCACACCGCCTGCGAGCCCCTGGAGACTTCCTAGATAGAGAAGAGAGGTGGAAAGAGTCTTGGGTGCTATAACTGGGGCCAGGTCGGAGTGGTAGGGAGGGTCACAGAATACACTGGAGGTCCCGAGGAATAGCACCTCCTGGGTGAGGGTGTACTGGCATCCTCCAGAGGGTGCAATGATCTGTGGATTTGCTCCAGTGTTCACCTGTGCCCTCCTGCTGTCGCCTCCTCGCTCATGGACATGACTGTGACTCCCCACAGCAGCCTCTGTCTTCAATGGGGGCTCAGTCATGCCTGGGGTCCCAGGAGGGAATGGAGCTGTCCTGGTGAGAAGAGCTGCACAGAGACCTCCTGATGGGTGAATACTAGCATTAAAATAAGAGTGATTGGGACCCAGCCAGGCTGAACCTTCTCTGGAGGCAGAGCTCTGGGGGTATCTCCACATTTGTCTGGACTCGTCTCCATCTGGTCCTGCTCTTTCTGTACAGGACATTGCCCCCAGGAAATCCTAGGAGGGAATCTTGTGAAGAGTGAGACTATGCCCTGTTCCTCTCTCCAGGGTATAGGGCCATGGTGCTATGTGACTCTCTCTTCCAGGGCCTGGTGCTCTATTTGTGCTGACTCAGGTCCACTTGGTGTGGGATGCTTTGAGAGATAATGTCACAGTCTCCTGCTCATGCAGTCATGGCGGCTTGATTCTGCTTCCTGTCCTGGTCCCAACAGTTTCTATGCCTTTGTTAAACATGAGGCCGGCTGGGTGTCTGAAGGCTCCTAGGGCCACACTCCACTCTGAAGTGGTTTCACTAAGTCACCAACAGGTGGACAGGGCTTGTCTATATTTTTCTGCTTCTTAGACTTGTAAGTGATGTCTTACACCATCGACTCCACTATCCTTCCATATATAGATTCCTTCCATATATGTGGAATGGGTCATTTCAGGAGCAGAGGGATGAGAAGAACACTGTTATAAATCTCCTTTGCCATTGAACTTGCACCTGCCATTGTATTGTCTTTATGTTCGATTTCACCATTTTACCATAATTCAGTTGTTTCAAGGGGAAACTTCTGGAGTGATGGAAATGTTCATTATCTTGATTGTGGTAATGACTTTCCAGGTGAATACATTTACCAAAACTTACCAAGTTGAAGACTTTAAATATGTGCAATGATTGTAAGTCAATTATGTTATTGAAGCTGTTCTAAATATGATCCAATCTCTTCACTATCCAAGAGAAAGTTCTTTGCAATCATTCTCTGATTGCTCCAGTGTCCAGCCACTTTAATGCCATTGATCACTGCAATTGGTACCCTGTAAGTTTTGCCATACCCTCAACCCATCACACTATTTAGTGCATCTGAGTATTTGCATACTCTGCTAATCTTCTAAGAAACCTGCATCTCTTCTTGGAATATTGTGTGCTTTGTCTGTGGTGGATCTTCCCTGTCCATTCAAGGCCAGATCACCAATGTCCTCCTTCACGTGGCCCATGTTGAAAGAGCTGCTCAGGTCTCTCTTCCCAGAGCATTCTGTGTTCTCACCTCACTTCAGTCTCAGCCACATTGTACAGTTGTATTTCTCACATCACTTTCTACTAGTAATCCAGGAAATCTTTAATGGAAAAAGATGTCTAATAATATCAGTTACCTTAAGGCACAATATGAGTGTGGCTCATAGATGTTTGCTGACTGATCATGACCAGGCTATGAGGCCAACACCCATATTATCATTTCCACCTGGAGACTGAAGTTTGACCAGTGGATGCTGTGGATTTTCTTCAGGGTCTGCACAGTAGAGCCACTGGGGAAGCTGTGCCTGTGTTTGCTGATGGGGACTCAGTAGCTGTGTTCTGTGTGTGATCCCAGGACCACTTCCTCCATGCTATTCCCATGGGGTAAACTCTGAATCTCATACATCAGCCCCCTCTGTCTAAAGGCCCATTGCAAGACTTCAGTTACAGCTTAAGTTGGTACATCGATCACCAGTAGGGAAAATTTTTTGCTTGAATAGTTCCTCCTCTTTACTGCTAGTGGAAATATATATAAAAGGATGGTCTGTGGGCTCCATGTCACACAATGATTGTGTCTGAGGCTGGACGGCAAGGGACATGAGGCCTGTTCCTGAGAGTCTGGGGGTTATCAGAGCTGGGAAGCAGCCACCTGGCCCTGCCTGGTGCCCTCTGCTAGAGGCTCACAGCCTACAGCTGTGACATCTCACATCCCCTAGGACCCACACAACCCCATCTCTTCCCCATCCCCTGTCCACTCTCAGGCAGAGGGGCCTGATCCAGGGCGCAGGATGGGTCAGAAAACTGGGGGTGACCTAATTTGCATGAGTAGACCAGCCCTTCTCTCAGAGTATGAAGAGGGTGTGTGGGAGATTGAGGAATCTCTGCTTTAGCTGGGGGGGGGGGGGTCACAGAATTCAGGACTCAGGGCAGTCTCCACCATAGCTTGGTCCCCTCTTTTCTCACCATTCTTGCTCACTGCATGGGTGACTATACTGGGGTCAGGGAGAGGCCCTGGAGAAACACATGGGACCCTGCTATCTCCTCCTTTCTCTGGATCCAGAATCACCATATCTGTGTCTTTCCTACTTCTAGGATCCTGGGCACAGTCTGTGCTGACTCAGCTGTCCTCAGTGTCTGTGGATCTGGGCCAGTAGTTCATCATATCCTGCCCTGGAAGCAGCACCAATATCCGGGGTGGCTATGGTGTCCACTTGTACCAACAGTCCCAGCAACAGTCCCCAAACTCCTTATCTATGTGTCACAGAGTAAAAACTCTGAGTCTTCTTAGAGATGAAATAAAGAGGTTTATTGAAGGTTTAAAACCATCCAGGTGGTGGAAATGTGGGTTCCACTGAAATGAAGTCAATGAATCCAAAGTAGGATGGCTACAGAGCCCTGGTTATAGGGAAGAGTTGGGAAGTACAGCCTACAATGATCTGATTGGTTAACAATGAAGTAAGAGAGTTAAAGGTGGGACATCCGAAAGTGGTGCTTTTGATATCATTGGTTACAAAGGCATATCTGGCAAAAAGAATAAGCTATCAATCATAATTTCAAAAGTGTATGTGCAGGTAAGGGGATCTCACAAGGTGTTCACAGGACAATCAAGGGACATTCTCCCCAAGAATACAAAGTTAAAATAGCTTATTTAGGGCAGCACATTTCCTGAAGACACCAGGTGCAAGAGATTACTGATAACTTGGTCAAGATCCCCTGAGGATGTGCTGGTATGTGCTTTCTCAACTGACTACACAGAAAAACATTTCCCAAGTAGGAGATATTAACTTTGCACAAGGGTGACTGGTAGGTAAGGTGGAGCAGAATTTATAATTCTGCCTGTTAGGCCCAGTGCCCCTTTTTATGACAAATGCCTCATTTTTAGGGACCTCTTCACATTCCCTCTTTTTGAGCAAGGATTTCAGTGGAAATTCTTTGGTCACACGTTTTTAGAATGTTTCTTCTGCATGAAATAGTGGTCCCCAGGTGGCTGTTTGACTTTGTGAGCATTTAATGCTCTAAAGCTACATTATTTGAAGTTTTGGCACCATCTGGGTTCTTCACCATGCAATGGTTGGACATTCTGTTTTAATGTGGTTTACACTGGAAATGTAGGGCAAGACCAGATTAGAGGAACAGCTTGTCAGTCAGAGAGGGAGGTTGGTCTAAGGGGTAAGTTCTGATTCATCCAAAGAATAAACCTTATTGATAGACATAATTCTTTTCATAAGCGTCAGGTTACTTTTTTGAGTTAACACATTAGAAGTAATTTTCATGCAACATTTGACAGTTACAATAAGAATTATAAGTATAATTAGTATCATCAGTCCAGTTAATAACATAAATCTGATCCATGATCCAATCCCTGATGGTAGCCAGTTAAAATATCTAGAAAAGGGGAGATGGACATAGGTGGCATTTGATGCCAAGTGACCTTTTGGTGGACCTGCTGAAGTATATATCCAAGTGCAGCAGGGGGCACTGGCAACTACACAGACTCCTTGCTGGGCTAGAAGAAAATCAACTGCAATTCTGTCATCCAGAACAACTTTTACTAAAGAATTTGGGGACTTCTGTTGGGCTTCTATGCTACTAGCAAGCTTGTAGTTATTTGGAGCATAGTAGCAGATAAATTGCAAATAGATTTTTCAAGTTCAGGAATACCAACAAGGGGTAGGATGCCTCAGAGAAATGCCCACCCACCTCTGACTGTCTATTGTAAGATCCTCATTGGATACTGTAACATATTCTCTTTTGTGACAAGTGAAGATGTTCAAATCATTGGCCCATTGCATGCTTTCATTATAGGAGTGGATATCTAAAGGAACTCCTAAAAAATCAAACGTACATTGGCTTGTCGTATTCCAACAATTCAAACAGGGTAAAGCCCAAGTATGAGACTTGTCATTTGGATCTGGATTGGTAATTGTTGGGTACCTTGATCCTCCACATAAAAATGTGCATACATATAGGACACATATTATGCCAGTTCTAGTGTGTTTATAAGGGAGGGGGATGGTTTGATTTGTTTGTTTAAGTCAATTTTCTGTCAAAGAGTTGTTACAAATAGGTAATACTCTTGATTTTAGCCAATTCCACCTTTGAATACAGAAAGTCTTTCTCTGTAGGCATTCTGTTAGATTTTCTGTAAAAGTCACCTTCCAAAACTTGGGAGGGTTAATATGTGAAACTAAGTGCTCATTTTTACAGTATGAAGGGTTCCAACAAAGGGTTCTGCTTCAGAACATTTTTTAACTCTAATTGGGGTTAGATTGAAACTTGGAACCTGGAATTGAGCTAATGACTTAGGATGATGCCACAGTCTCACACATATGACTCATCTAAAGGTGATGTTAAAGTTGATGGTAACAGTGGGAACAAAAGTATAGTTTTGTATGGGAGAAGCTAATGGATCTGAATTTGTGCAGCCATCTTTTTGAATTTGATAGCAAATCCAGCAGTCAGACAGGTTATTAGTACTAGCTACTGACTGGGCTACCTTAACAAAAGCATTATCCTGCCAAGCCAGTCCTTGAGTAAGCCTACCTACGAATGTTATGAAACAAAAAATATACCTATGTAAATGCCCGCATCCAAAGTGGCAAAACAAAATAGCTATCAGGGCAATGAAGACCAAGCAGCGTGAGCCACTGAACGGATTTCATAAAGGGTTAAAACAACGGAGGAAAGTTTCTAGTGAGAGAGAAAATACAACCCAAATGCAATCCTTCAATGTTAATATAAGCCAATAAAAATGTAAGCCGAGGATCTCAACAATTTGCGTGAGTCAGGTTAATCAATCTAACTGGGCTAGACTTGTCAAAATAGTGAAACTTCAGTTATAGGTATGTAAAGGCAAGCACACTAGCAATCTATAAACCTAAATTGATAAAATAAGGTAACTTCAAAAGCTGTAAGTATTAAACAGAGAGCAACTATATCAAGGGTTTCCATATACGGTAATTTACCATGGGAAGAGACCAACTAGATGGAGTTTGATCAAGAATACTGAAAAAACAAAGGCTATAAAATACAGTTCAAAAATTGTATCTCTATTCATGTGGTCCAGTGTTTAGGGATAGTCTACAGGCTTGGTCCTGGATCTTGAGGAGAGTTGTCTATGCTAGATTTTTTCTGCTTCTCATCCTAGCAATGTCTTAATTTCAGTATGAGTCGTTCAGTCAGTTGAACAGTCCAGGTAGGAGCGGTAGCCTTCTTTAGTTGAGAGAGATGGATCCAAGTTTTAACTCCCCGTAATTTAGCAACACAAGGATTAGTGAGAAGGACCAAGTAAGGTCCTTTCCACCATGGTTCAAGAGAGTCTTTTAATTGATGGTGACACAGTGGTTATGAGCTCAGCTGCTAACCAAAAGGCCAACAGTTCAAATCCACCAGCTGCTCCTTGGAAACCCTATGGGGCGGTTCTACTCTGTCTTATAGGGTCACTGTGAGTCAGAATCAACTCGACAGCAACAGGTTTGGTTTTGGTTTTCTCCAGTAAACATAATCACCAGGCAAAATAGAAGGCAATTTTGAGCTGTCAGACTTCTGGGAGTCAAGAATGCTCCTTATCAAGGAGGTATGTTCTTTAGAATATTGGGTCAAATCCTGATAATAATTCAATATGTTAATTTGAACTAAATTAGAGTCTGTCAGGGCCCACCAGTAAGGTAATTCATGGGTCTCCCAGTAATTATTCCATGTGGGGTCAACTTATGCAGTCCAAAGGGTGTAGATCTTAAATTAATTAACACAAGTGGAAGGACTTGGACCCAGGACAAATTCAAAGAAGCGGAAAGCTTAGTGAGTTGAGTATTCATGATTCCATTTGTCCTTCCCACCAATCTGAAAGATTGAGGGGGGTAAAGACAATGGAGTCTCTGAAAAATTGGAAAAATCTTACAAATTTCTTCAATCACCTATCTGGTAAAATTAGCTTCTCTATCACAAGATGAAAGGAATACACAGAGTCACTGTACCAAAAAGAATTGGTCGACGTTAAATCATTTCAGAAGATAGCATATGATCAAGAACCAGTGGTATTGAAGGAAGAAGTCCAAGTTGCACTGAAGGCATTGACAAAAAACAAGACTCCAGGAATTGATGAAATACCAATTGAGGTGTTTCAACAAACAGATGCAGCGCTGAAAGTGCTCACTTGTCTATGCCAAATTTGGAAGACAGCTACCTGGCCAACTGACTGGAAGAGATTCATACATATATATTATTATCTTTACATTTATCTTCACATGTTTTTTCTTCCTTTTTTATTATTGTACTTCAGATGAAGGTTTACAGAACCAGCTTCTCATTAAACAGTTAGTACACATATTGTTTTGTCATATTGGTTACCAATCCCACCACATGTCAACACTTTCCTCTTCTTGACCTTGGGTTCTCCATTGCCAGGTTTCTTGTCCCCTCCTGCATTCTAGTCCTTGCTCTCGGGCTGACGTGCCCCTTTAGTCTCATTTTGTTTTATGGGCATGTCTAATCTTTGGCTAAAGGGTGAACCTCAAGAGTGACTCCATTACTGAGCTAAAAGGGTGTCTGGGGGCCATACTCTTGGGGTTTCTCCAGTCTCTGTCAGGCCTTTAAGTCTGGTCTTTTTTTGTGAGTTAGAATTTTGTTCTACATTTTCTCCAGATCCCTCCAGGACTCTCTACTGTGATCCCTGTCAGAGAAATTAGTGGTGGTAACCAGGCACTATCTAGTTGTGCTGGACTCAGTCTGATGGAGGCTGTAGTACTTGCGGTCCATCAGTCATTTGGACTAATCTTTCCCTTGTGTCTTTGGTTTTCTTCATTCACTTTTGCTCCAGATGTGGTGAGATCAGTGGAGTGTCTTAGATGGCCACTCAGAAGCTTTTAAGACCCCAGATGCTGCTCACCAAAGTAGAATCTAGAACTTTTTCCCTATAAACTATGTTATGCCAATTAAGCTAGATGTTCCCTGAGACCATGGTCCTCACAGCCCGCCGCCCAGTGATTCGGTCCCTCAGGGAGATTGGAAGTGTCCGTGGAGCTTCCGCAACCTTGTCTTGGACAAGATGTGCTAGCTTCCCCAGTATTGTGTACTGTCTTACCCTGGAGGTGATCTATATTTGTCACCATTCCAAAGAAAAGTGATCCAACAGAATGTAGAAATTTTCTAACGTCATTAATATCACACTCAAGTAAAATTTTGCTGAAGATAATTCAAAAATGGTTGTAGCAGTACATCGACAGGGAACTGCCAGAAACTCAAGCTGGATTCAGAAGAGGGCATGGAAAGAGCAAGATCATTGCTGATGTCTGATGTATCTTGGCTGAAAGCAGAGAATATCAGAAAGATGTTAACCTGTGTTTTATTGACTATGAAAAGGAATTCTACTGTGTGGATCATAACAAATTACGGATAACATTGCTAAGAATGGGAATTCCAGAACACTTAATTGTGTTCATGTGGAACCAGTACATAGACCAAGAGGAAGTCATTCGAACAAAACAAGGGGATACCCCATACTTTAAAATCAGGAAATGTGAGCATCGAGGTTGTATCCTTTCACTATACTTATTTAATCTGTATGTTGAGCAAATAATCACAGAAGCTGGACTATCTGAAGAAGAATGCACCATCAGGATTGGTGGAAGACTCATTAACAACCTGATATGCAGATAACATAACCCTGCTTGCTGCAAGTGAAGAGGATTTGAAGCACTTACTGATCAGGATCAAATACTACAGCCTTCAGTACGGATTACACCTCAATATAAAGAAAACAAAAATCCTCACAACTGGACCAATAAGCAACATCATGATAAACGGAGAAAATATTGAAGTTGTCAAGGGTTTTACATTTTACCTGGATCCATAATCAATGCTCATGGAAGCAGCAACCAAGAAATCAAATGACGGATTGCACTGGGAAAATCTGCAGCAAAAGACCTCTATAAAGTGTTAAAAAGTAAAGATGTCACTTTAAGAACTAAGGTGAACCTGGCCCAAGCCATATTTTCAGTTGTCTCATGTGCATGTGAAAGCTGGACAATGAATAAGGAAGACTGAAGAAGAATTGATGCCTTTGAATTATGGTGTTGGCGAAGAATATTAAACATACCTCGGACTACCAGAAGAACAAACAAGTCTGTTTTGGAAGGAGTACAGCCAGAGTGCTTCTTAGAAGGGAGGATGATGAGACTTTGTCTCACGTACTTGGACATGTTATCAGGAGGAACCAGTCCCTGGAGAAGGACATCATGCTTGGTAAGTTAGAGGGTCAGCAAAAAAGAGAAAGATCTTCAATGAGATGGATTGTCACAGTGACTGCAACATGGGCTCAAACATAGCAGAGATTGTGAACAGGAATGGTCAGTGTTTTGTTCTGCTGTACACAGAGTTGCTATGAGTTGGAATCGACTCAACAGCATCTATTAACAACATCACAACAAAGGATTTTTGAAGCTCCTCAAGAAAGAATAGTGTTTTCCAAAAATTATTTAGCCACAAAACTGGCTGTGGCATGACGACTCAGGAAAGTCTCAACTCCAGTTGAAAAATCTGCACATATTTACACCTGTGTGTCTTAGTCATCTAGTGCTGCTTTAACAGAAATACCACAAGTGGATGGCTTTAAAAAGAGAAGTCTATTCTCTCACAGTCCAGTAGGCTACAAGTCCAAATTCAGGGCATCAGCTCCAGGAGAAGGCTTTCTCTGTCAGCTCTGGAGAAAGGTCCTTGTGATGCATCAGTCTTCCCTTGGTCTTGGAGACTCTCAACACAGGAAGCTCACGTCCAAAGGACGCGCTTTGCTCCCAGCACTGCTTTCTTGGTGGTATGAGGTTCCCATGTGTCTCTGCTCACTTCTCTGTTTTATATCTCAAAAGAGATTGGATTAAGACACTATCTAATCTTGTAAACTTCATCAGCTTAACCTCATCACAGTGATAGAATTTACAACACATAAGGAGATCATATATAACCTCATCATAGTGATAGAGTTTACAACACATAAGGAAATCACATCAGATTACACAATCATACAATACTGAGAATCATGACCTAGCCAAGTTGCTACACACATTTTTTGGGGGACACAATTCACTCCATGACACTATGGAAAGGTGGGAGCTGAATGGAATCCATTTGCCACTTGAGCATAGAAAAAGAAAAAACCAAACCCGTTGCCATCGAGTCAATTCTGATTCATAGCAACCCTATAGGACAGAGTAGAACTGCCCTATAGAGTCTTCAAGGAGCGCCTGGTGGATTAGAATTGTCATCCTTTTGGTTAGCAGTCATCCCTCTTAACCACTACACCACCAGTGTTTCCTTTGAGCATAGAGCCTATAGGTAAAAAGTACCTCTAGGTGTGGTTTTTTTTGTTTTTCTTCAGTTAAACTGGGGACTC
>NW_004444093.1:338027-342369 GCF_000243295.1 Trichechus manatus latirostris
ACACCACCAGTGTTTCCTTTGAGCATAGAGCCTATAGGTAAAAAGTACCTCTAGGTGTGGTTTTTTTTGTTTTTCTTCAGTTAAACTGGGGACTCATGGAACATTGCTTAGTTACTTGGTCTGTGGCATCCTAAAAATGTCCCACTAACACTTCCTCAAAAGTTCAATCAATTTCTCTCTCCCCAAATCATTGTTTTCATGCAAAGTCCAAAATATGGGTCCAAATTATATATTGCATTATATAAAGACCTAGGGAGAACTGGTTTCTGATTTGGGCCCTCCTAATAGTCTGTATCTCAATTTGGTCTACATTTTTCCTGTTTCCAGATTTTTTTCATCCTTATGGGCCATAATTTGGTGACTTACAAGATTATGAGAAATACTTCCATTTGGTGTATGTTGTTCAATTAAAAAAAATCCTGATAAAAATCTTCATTGGCATAAAATCAACAAGGGCTTTCAGTAACACTGGAGGACTGAATAATTGGAGGGGGGCAAAATTATAATGCAGCACATATTCTACAGTGGCAGAGAAGCAGCCACAAAATTAATGGTATAAAACAGTAATTAGTTAATTGATGTTAGTATCTATATTGTTGTATAGGCAAGTCTTTACTATAGGAATGTGTAAGTTCCATGGTACAACAGGCTTTTTGTTTGGGCCAATCTTTAGGACCCTGCACAGGTCCTGATGACAATTGGCCTTTCCTCCTCTGAGTCCAGCTGTTGGTATTTCAAAAGTGAAGTTAAAATGTCATGGGGGTCAGATTTTGGAGGACAACACAGTGCCAGTGCTACATCTGTTCTATTTCCCTCCTTTTCATCACGGACGGGAATTTGTGAGGCAGCCTGTTTGGCAGCCACATCAGCTAAAGCATTACTTTTAATCTTGTCAGTTTGAGGGACCCCTTTCAGTTGATGAGCCTGTATTTTTAATACTTTAATTTCTGAGAGTTGCAAGAGGGCCTCTAGGAGGTTGGCTACCATCAGGCCATTCTTAATTTGAGTCCCGGAGGAGGTAAGAAATCCTGTCTGCTTCCACAACATTTCAAATCATGAGTCACCCCAACACATATCTCAAGTCTGTGTAAATGCTTACTGACTGTCCAGAAGCTATCTGCAAGCCCTTTCAGCTCAGCTTGTTGGGCTGAAGTAACTTCAGGAAGGGGTCTACTTTCAAGGATTTCAGAAGAAGTGGTGGTAACTACATATTCTCTATGATAATTAGAGCTGATTGGATCAGGTTTTTAAGTAAGACCCATCAACTAATAAAATCAAATCAGGATTAACTAAAGGGGTTTCCTGTAAGTCCTTTCTTGGAGATAAGAGTTGGTCAGTTAAATCCAAACAGTCATGGGATAACTATTTGGTGTCTTCAGGTAAAGGTAGCTGGATTTAAAGCCTTTACAGTGTGTATGCAGACATTAGAATTTGCTAAAAGTAATACTTCATATGAAGTCAGCCTGATCACCAAAAGGTGTTAAGGTAGAATTCAGAATCACAGAAATGGCATGAGGTGCATAAATATCTAAAAAGTTTCCCATTACTATGTCTGCAGTAGTTTCGACTAGTTTGACAGTGGTAGCCATGCTCAAAGGCAGAGTAGGTAGCCCTGAGCTACGAGGTCAAATTTAAGCATATTATAGCCCACAGGTCTTTGTTGATTACTCTTGATTGTGGGTAAGAGCCCCTAATGCATTTCCAGCTATTTCACGCATGAATAAAGAAAAATCTAGGTTATAATTTGGGATCCTAAAGCTGAGGTATTAGACAAGCTTTCCTTTAAATTAAAAATAGCCTGCTGGCTTTCCTTAGTTAACTGGAATGAACCAGGCTCGGAAGTTTTTAAATAATGAAGAGTGGTTAAGTCATCAAGGAGTAGTTTAGTATCCAAGCATGGTAATAACTGCAGTGTCCTAAAAATCCCCTCAACTACCTTATGGTAGTTGGGATAAGATAAGCAAAAATTGTTTCCTTTCTTTTGTGATCTATAGTTATACCTTCAGTACAAATTACATGACCAAGATGTTTAACGGAGGTTTGGGTTAATCGTAATTTTTTCTTTTGTTCTCTAGTGGTCAAATGCTGTAAGAGCAAGATACTGTCATTCAAACAAGATTGAAAGGAATCAGAACAGACCAGGAGGTCACCCACGTATTGTAGGAGAGTGGATCTATGGGTAAACTGAAAAGTTTTAAATCAGCATGTAAGATTTGTGAAAAGTAAGTAGGACTTTCAGTAAATCCCTGAGACATCACTGTCCAAGCATATTTTTGGTCACCCCAGGTAAAGGCAACCAAAAATTGACTATTGAGGTGAACAGGAATACTGGAAAAGGCCCTGCAAATGTCTAACATAGTAAAGCAAATGGCTTTATGGGGTCCACTAGACAGTAACAAATGAGGTTTGAGAACAACAGGAAATCGAGGTATCATGATGCAATTAATTGCTCATAGGTCCCAAATGAACCTCCACCTTTGATTGTTTAGTTTCTTTACTGGAAAAACAGACGTATTTCAAAGGCTGGTGCAAGGAGCAATGAGGCCCTTGGTTAAAAAAATCCTGAATTATAGCTTTTAGTCCTTCTGCAGCATTTTTCCTTAAACGGTATTGAGAAATTTTAGGTAAAGGTTTTGAAGAATCTACCTGCACTTGGATTGGCTCAACTGACAATACTCAGCCAACATCAGTAGGTGAAGTGATCTATAAAACATCAGGCATGACTGAAAGGCAACCTAAAGTATCTGTGGGAGAATCAGGTTTGGGTAAAGAAATGTTAAGTGATTGCAGGTAGCATACAGTTTCTTCAGTAATAACGGGCTCAAATAAGGTGTATTCTGCTTGGCTTTGGCTAGGTAAATCAAGAAAAAATTCCCCTTGTTTGGTAAACCTTAATTGATAATTCTATTTAGATAAAAGATCTCTCCCTAACAAGTTCATAGGAGTATTGGGATTTAATAAAAAGGGATGTTTATCTTCAATGGACCAAAGAAACAGACACAGGTTGGGAATGGGTTAAGGTCTGTTCTTGGTTGGTTACTTCCACTGTTTTAGACATTTTTGTACTCTGGGGTAGAGGTGTTTGTAAGCATGTGGAATTGAAGGCTGAAAGTGTTAACCCTGTGTCAATTAAAAACTTACAACTTTCTCCATTTACTTGGAGAGTTGTTTCCCACTGCAAATTTAAAGCCACCATTGAAAAAGCCTGAATTTTCTCCCCAGAGCACTTTCATTCAAATTTGGGCAGGGCCAATGCCAGAGCTTTCATTTTATTCTTCAGTTTATGAAAATCCTTTAAAAAATTTGCAGGTTTCTTACAGCAATAGAAAACTCTAGGGACCCCTGATTGGGGAACCCTAGGTTTGTTCCTGGCAGGGGGTCTAAATCTATTGTTATAACTACCCCCCCACCAAAAAAAAGGGGAAAAGAAAACCAAATCTCTTGTTGTTGAGTAGTTTCTAACTCATAGAGACCTTATAGGACACAGTAGAACTGCCACATAGGGTCTCCAAGGAGTGGCTGGTGGATTCAAACTGCCGACCTTTTGGTTAACAGCCAAGCTTTTAACTACTGTGCTTTCAGGGCTCCTTGCTATAACTAGGGGATTGTAATTCTTGCAGCTGGAAAACCATTAATTTCCTTGTTTTGGCCAAGTTAACTTTTTCCTCTTTACTAAAGTTGAAAGTTCAGGATTAAGGCCAAATATAAATGCCATATTAAAATCCCCCGTGGCTCCAGGGATCTCCAGGTCCAATCCCAACAAATTTCTAATATAACCTATTTTGATAATCATAAATATTCTCATCTTTTTTTTTCTGTACACAGGAATGGACCTTTGTCCAGTCAGTGGCTGAAGAGAAGGCATTCTTTAAAGTCTTATGCAGTTTATCAGCCTAGTCTCGGGTTTTTTAAATTATATTTGTGATATTCTTATTAGGTTCTACAACAAGACTAGCATGGTCATTCTTCCATGCAGCATGTTCCAACTATGCCTGAGCATTGCCAGGGCGCACTAATATATGTTCTAGTTGATAGAGGTTGTGTCACCAGGTTGAGAAACATCAGTAAGAGTTTTTAACTCCTCAGCAAATTTATAAGGATCCTTCCATAAATTTGGAAAATCCTTCACTATGATAGGTAATTCAGTGAGAGTGTAAGGAACAAAGGCCACGATAGCCTCTTTGGAATTCTCCCGGGTGCCTAACCATGGTGGCACGGGGCGAACCTTGAAAGGCATCTCAGGGATCACTCGAGATGGGTCAGAAAGCTTTTTAGAGAAATAAGGAAGGTCTGACAGGGGTTGTCAGATTTTTCAGGAGAGTAGGAAGGGAAAGAGGGTTAA